>NC_057794.1:272759955-273085041 GCF_018294505.1 Triticum aestivum
TGCATTATGGAAGAAGGCCATTGCTTCGAGCAGGCGAAGTTCAACATCTTCTGATTGAAAATCATGTGCTTTCCAAACAAGATCCGAGCATAATAGATTGCATGTTCCCCTGTCCAAAACCTCGGAGACAAAGAGGTTCTTTCTCCTTCATATGGGCTCACACCAAAGAATGCAAGCTTCGATGAGTGAAGTTGTTCATTGGATGTTGGGCCAATGGGACCATACTCAGATGAAAATAGCAGAAATTATTCCTGAGAATTTTTCCGATAAACATCTTCGCTAATTTCTATCGGCTGAACATCATCAGCTGCAGACGCGTTCTCATCAGAGGGCTGAACTGGAGCATGAGGTATCATAACCTTCTTTGCAGCAGATGGCATGGTATCACTGGATTGGCGATCATTTTCCTTCACTGGAACTCCTTCAGCGGCTTTCTCAGATTCAGGCACAGGGGCCTTTTCTTTTGGTGACACATCAACTGGGGGTGGCATGACAACTTCTTGAGACTCAAGTGTCTCAGCTTGTTCTCCTTCAATCTGCTGCGGCAGCACTGGTGGTACAACCTGGTGGGATAGAACTGGTGGTCTAACTTCTTCATCTTTCTCCTCATGAGCCGTGGGCTCTTCAAACTTCTTTTCTTCCTTTTCTGCCTATGAAGCCAAAGAACCAGGAGCAGGGTCAACCTCTATAGGGGCACGAGCACCAGATGAGGAGATCGTAGGGGTAGTACCTTGGGCAGCAACTTGCTCCCCCTCAACCTTTTCTCCCTCCTTTGTGGATCCGAAGGATTCAGCTTGAATATCCTTCACATGTGATGGAACATCTTTGTGACACCCCCGATTCAATTGTACACTAATGATACACGTAAACGTGTACGGTCAAGATCAGGGACTCACGGGAAGATATCACAACACAACTCTACAAATAAAATAAGTCATGCAAGCATCATATTACAAGCCTGGGGCCTCGAGGGCTCGAATACAAGAGCTTGATCATAGACGAGTTAGCAAAAGCAACAATATCCGAGTACAGACATAAGTTAAACAAGTTGCCATAAGATGGCTAGCACAAACTAGGATACATATCGAAAGAGGCTCAGGCCTCCTGCCTGGGATCCTCCAAAACTACTCCTAGTCATCGTCAGCGGCCTGCACGTAGTAGTAGGCACCTCCAGTGTACTAGGAGTCGTCGTTGATGGTGGTGTCTGACTCCTGGACTCCATTGTCTGGTCGTAACAAACGGGCATCGAAAGGCGAGAAAAAGGGGGAAGCAAAGCAATCGTGAGTACTCATCCAAAGTACTCACAAGCAAGGAGCTACACTACATATGAAATGTATCAAATTAAAGGGGTAATATATATGGACTGAACTTAAGAATGCCATAATAAGAGGGGGATAGCTAGGCCTATCGAAGAATGCGCTTCTGGCAACCTCCATCTTGCAGCATGTATAAGAGAGTAGATGGTAAGTTCACCAAGTATCATCGCATATTTTAATACTACCTGGTGATCCTCCCCTCTTCGCACTTGGAAGGGTGTGTTTTATTAAGTATCAGGTTCTAGTTGTCATAAGGTCAAGGTACAACTCTGGGTCGTCCTTTTTTCGAGGGACACAGCTATTCAAATAGATAAACTTCCCTATAGGGGTGCACCACATTTCCCAACACGCTCAATCCCCTTTGGCCTGCCACACTTTCCTGGGTCATGCCCGGCCTCGGAAGATCAACACGTCGCAACCCCATCTAGGCACAACAGAGACGTCAGCACGCCGGTCTAAATACTATAGCCCAGGGGTTTGGGCCCATTGCACACCTGCACATTGCGAAGGTGGCCGACGAGTAGACCTAGCCTCCCTTATAGAAGAGTTGGCGTTCCGGTCCAACCCGGCGCGCGCCGCCCAGTCGCTGACGTTAAGAAGGCTTCGACTGATACCACGACGTCGAGTACCCATAATTGTTCCCGCGTAGTTGGTTAGTGCGTATAGGCCAATGGCCAGACTCAGATCAAATACCCAAATCTCGTAACATGCTACGCTACTCTAATGCAAGCAGTAGAGATAAGAATAGGCGATATCTGGTGATCAAGGGGGGGGGGGGCTTGCCTAGTTGCTCTGGCAAGAAGAAGGGGTCATCAACAACGTAGTCGATCGAGGCACCAGTAGCGGCGTCAGTCTCGTAGTCTACTGGAGAGAAGAGGGGGAAGAAACATTGAATACAACGCAAAGACAAGCATATCGATGCATGACATGACAGGTAATGGTGCTAGGTGTGCCCTAACGCAGTAGGTGGTGATACCGGTGAAGGGGGAAAACAACCGGGAAAATATCCCCGGTGTTTCGCATTTTCGGACAGATGAACCAGAGGGCGAAAGTTGCATGTTCGCTATGCTAGGGATGTGTGGCGGACAAGCGGGCTGTGTATTTGGATTCGTCTCGTCGTTCTGAGCAACTTTCATGTACAAAGTTTTTCCATCCGAGATACGGTTTATTTTATATTGATATTAAAAGTTTTAGATCATTTTTAGCCTTTATTTAATTATTTTAATTCAACATTATCTAGAATAGTGTATGCTGACATCAGTATGACATCAGCAGTCAACAGAGGTGTTGAATTAGTCAAACTGACATGTGGGTCCCACATGTCATTGACTGTTTAGTCTAATTATGGTTTAACTATTCTAATTACTGTTTAGCTAATTAACACTAGTTAATTAGGTTAATTAAACATTAATTAATTTAATTAACTATTTGCTTATTTATTTGATTTATTATTATTATTATTAAATCTCTTTTTTATTATTATTTCGTTCTGGGGTGGGGCCCCCTTGTCATTGACCCCAGGGGGTCAAACAGGCGCAGCTTAACGGGCGTGGGCGCTGGGCTAACCAGGGGCTTCGCCCCGGTGATGCAGGCGCGTGCGCCGGGCGTCGGAGCGCATGGCCAGGGGAAAGGGGCGGCACCGGCGACCATGGCCGGGGCGGCGCGCCGCGGTGAGGCCGGCCGGAGTGGAGGGGAGAGGAGGTGGCATGTGCGCGGGGCACCAGAGGCCCAGTCAGAGGCGGCGACGCACGCGGGGGCTTGTGGCGAGCAGCACAGTGGCTGGCAGAGCTGGGTCGCGCGGGCGGGGCGATGAGCAACAACAACAACATGGTAGGCTTGGCACGTGGGCGAGCAGCAGGGGACGAGGCCGCGATCAGCGCGAGCGCGCGCGATGGCGCGGTCGCCGTGGGCGGGCGCGTGCGGCCGGTGGCGTGGCATGGTGAGCGGGAGAGACGGGGCATGGTAGACGATGTGGTCGGCGCGAGCGCGCACGCGCCCGCGCGCGCGCGCGCGCGAGAGAGAGAGAGAGAGAGAGAGAGAGAGAGAGAGAGAGAGAGAGAGAGAGAGAGAGAGAGAGAGAGAGAGAGAGACGCGAGCTCACGGTGATTCGTAGGGCAATGGCAGTGGGGCGTGAGGTGGAGACAGGGACGAGGTCAGCGACGTCGGGGAGGTGTTGGTGCAGTGAGGGGGCGGTCCGGCGAGGTGGTCCCGGGCGGCGGGCGGCGGGCGATGAGAGGAGGCGATGGGATCGGGCGCCTCCCGATCCAGATCTAGATGAGGGAGGAGTGGGGGGTTAGGGTTTCGGTACCCTCAGGAGTGGGGGATAAGGGAGTGGGGGCGCGGCTGGGCTGGCCCATTCGTGCGGCTGGGGTCCGCGTGGATGGCCAGCTGGTCCAAAAGGCTCAGTGGGGGGGCTTTTATTCTGTTTTTTGTTTATCTTTTTCTTTTAATTATTCCTCTTATTGTTTTATTTCATTCCAACGTATTTAGGCATTTTCTAAAATTGTGTATTTTGCACTATAATTACCTAGGCATTTAACTGCGCACTCCGAACATTTTTATTTCAACGTTTGAAAACTTTTCTTGTTTACCATAATTTTGAACCGGGTTTGAAATAACGAGAGTATATCAATGGTTATGGAGGTGTCGTGGCATCATTAGCGTAGTTCTACTATAGCCTAATTATCCGGGCATTACAAATCTCCTCCACTACAAGAAATCTGGTCCCGAGATTTTTAGGAGGTAGAAGGAAACAATGCGGGGTATTCATCAAGCAGTCGATCCTCGCATTCCCAAGTGGCCTCATCTTCAGAGTGATGCGACCACTGGACCTTGAGGAACTTGATCGCCTTCTGACGTGTGCGGCGTTCAGCTTGGTCGAGAATGCGGACCAAATGCTCTTTATAGGAGAGGTCCTGTTGCAATTCGAGCACTTCATGATCCACTGCTTGGATTGGGTCCTTGAAGCAACAGGGGAGCTGTGACACGTGGAACACATCGTGAACCTGAGAAAGGTTCGGCGGAAGCTCTAGTTGATATGCCACTTTTCCATGCCTCTA
Organism: Triticum aestivum; assembly: GCF_018294505.1. NCBI lineage: Eukaryota > Viridiplantae > Streptophyta > Magnoliopsida > Poales > Poaceae > Triticum > Triticum aestivum. The sequence continues at coordinate 272,764,331 of NC_057794.1, forward strand.
TAGAATAGTGAAGGGACCGATATAGCGAGCAGCTAGCTTGCCCTTGATCCCGAATCGGTGAGCACCCTTCATTGGTGTAACTCGAAGATAAGCCTTTTCGCCGGGTTGATAGACCCTGTCTTTGTGATGACGGTCATACTGACTTTTCTGACGTGACTGAGCAGTCTTGAGATCTCGCGAATAATGCGGACTTGTTCTTCGTCCTGTTGGATGATATCCGGACCGAAGAGTGGATGTTCCCCAGTTTCTGACCAGTCCAGAGGGGTTCGGCACTTTCGTCCATATAACACTTCGAAGGGGGTCATCTTTAGACTAGCTTGATAGCTAGTATTATAAGAGAACTCAGCATATGAAAGAGATTCCTCCCATTTCTTTCCGAAGGAAATTACAGAAGCTCGAAGCATGTCCTCGAGGACTTGGTTGACATGTTCAACTTGTCCTTGCGACTGAGGATGAAACGCAGTACTGAACGACAGATGATTTCCCATAGCTTCTTGGAAACTAGCCCAAAATCTTGAAGTGAACAAGCTCCCACGGTCTAAACTGATAACCAGTGGAATACCGTGAAGTGAAACAATTCTGGACATGTAGAGAGTTGCAAGCTGACTAGCAGTGATTGTTTCTTTGATCGCCAGAAAATGTGCAACTTTAGAAAGCCGGTCAATGACGACAAGAATAGCATCATTACCTTTCTGCGATTTGGGAAACCCAGTGAAGAAGTCCATTTCAACATGGTCCCATTTCCATTCAGGAATAGTGATAGGTTGAAGAGTTCCAGCAGGCCTTTGATGTTCAGCTTTGATACGGCGACAAACGTCACACTCAGCAACATAATGAGCAATGTATTGCTTCATATTAGACCACCAGAATCTCTGTCGAATATCTTGGTACATCTTTGTACTACCAGGATGGATAGACAGAGGCGTGTCATGAGCTTCTTTCATAACCTTTTTAGTCTGATCCAGGTTTTTTCTCGAACATGGTACCACTAGGCCGCCTTTGAAGTACAAGGCGCCATGATCGGCGATAGTGAAGAATGAGGGCTTCCCTTCTGTGAGATGGCGTTTAATCTTCTGGACTTCGGAGTCATAACCTTGAATAGTCTTTATACCGTCTACGAGATCTGGTACGACAGCAGGGTATTTGGAGAACCCCTAGTAACAACACGAAGATTCATCTTTTGGAACTCTGGGGGAGGGGGAGCAAGTGCACTAGGAGGGACAATATGAAGGTTCAGCTTTCTAAACTCTTCGACAAGCGAGGGATGAACTTTTCGAACCTAGAGGTGGTTGCAGTAAGACTAGTGGCTCAAGGCATCATCCATTACATTAGCCTTGCCTGGGGTATATGATATACCCATGTCAAAGTCTGCAACAATCTCCATCCATCTCAGCTGACGGAGGTTCAGGTATGGCTGAGTAAACAGATACTTCAGACTTTGGTGGTCGGCGAATATCTCGCAACGATTACCGGGAAGGTAATGTCGCCAGTGCTTTAGAGCATGGATGACAACAGCAAGCTCGAGGTCGTGAATTGTGTAGTTTTCTTCGTGAGAGTGCAGTTGACGAGAGGCATAAGCAATCACGCTACGCTCTTGCATTAGGACACAGCCTAATCCTTGACGGGAATCGTCGCAGTAAATGATGAAGTCCTTCTTAGTGTCAGGTGGAACAAGCACTGGGGCAGAAGTCAACTTGTCTTTGAGTGCCTGGAAACTTTCCTAACATTTGTCTGTCCATTGGAACTTGACGCCCTTATGCAACAGTTTAATCAGAGGCCGGGCGATCTTGAAGAAGTTCTCGACAAATCGACGGCAATAGCTTGTGAGACCGAGAAAACTTCTGACTTGCTTGACATTCTTTGGAGGAGTCCAATCGAGAATAGCCTGGACTCGTTCAGGGTTGACGGAAATACCATCCTTGGAGATGACATGCCCAAGATAGGTTACTTCGGGGAGCCAGAATTCACACTTGGAATACTTAGTGTAGAGTTTATGCTCTCGAAGCTTTTCCAGCACAACACGAAGATGCTCACCATGTTCCTCTTTGTTCTTGGAAAATACAGGGATATCATCCAGATAAACCACAATGAACTTGTCGAGGCAATCCATGAATATATAGTTCATCAGACGAGAGAAGGTGGCAGGAGCATTCGTTAAGCCGAATGACATGATAGTGTACTCGTGTAATCCATATCGAGTCATGAAGGCAGTCTTTGGGATATCCTCTTCACGAACACGGATCTGGTGGTAACCCAACCTCAAGTCGAGTTTGGAGAACACTGATGGACCAGCCAGTTGATCATAAAGATCATTGATCCGAGGGAGGGGATATTTGTTCTGAATAGTGGCTTGGTTAATAGGACGATAGTCTTGGACTAATCGGTTCGTCCCATCCTTCTTCTTAACAAAGAGAGAAGGTGCTCCCCAAGGAGAGCAACTAGGGCGAAAGAAACCTTTGCTAAGAGATTTGTTGATTTCCTCCTTAAGCTCAATCACTTCATGCGGCGGCATCTTGTAGGGTCGTTTGGCTATAGGGGTGGTGCCTGGTTTCAAGTCGATGATGAATTCAACAACTCTAGCAGGGGGAATCCCTAGAAGTTCTTCTGGAAAGACGTCTTGGGATTCGCAAATGACGGGAATGTTTTCAATGCCCTCGAGTGGTGCAACATTCAAGGCATTCAAGGCATTCAAGGCATAAAGTCGTGCCTCGGCATTCTGAACTAGATGAGCTTGGTAAGTAATTATTTCATGAGAAGGGTGTAGCAGATGGACGGTCTTAGTGGCGCAAACTATAGAAGCAGTATGTGCTTTCAACCAATCCATTCCCAGAATGAGGTCAATGCTACAGGACTTCAGTACAATGGGAGAGACAAGGAATTCCAGTCCTTCAATTTCAATGGGAACGTTGTGACTAACCATAGAGGTTTGATATTGGCCCGCAGGAGTGTGTACCACTATCGCAGTGTTCATCTCTTTGTATTTAATGCCATGCATGAATGCAAACTCAGCTGATATGAATGAATGCGATGCTACCGTATCAAATAAAACGGATGCTGGTACAGAATTTACGAGGAGTGTACCCATCACAGTAGCAGGCTGGTCTAGAACTTCAGTCATCAACATGGTTGGAATGAACACGACCATAAGACTTGGCATTGTTGTTGCGGGGCTGGTTGCTTCCACGGCTAGCTGCAGGGAGGGCTAGTTGATTCTGGTTCTGGTTGCATTCCCTAGCATGGTGTCCTGGTTGACCACACCTGAAGCACAGACCATTATTGGGAGTGGGAACAGGAGCTGAGGGTGGTGGAGCTGGAAGTCTTGGCTGCCTAGTTGGTGGGGGGGGGGGCAGAGGCGGTGCAGAATAGGACTGCCTTGGAGCAGGTGTAGTTGGCTGGTACATGCTGTTGGGAATGCATATCCTACGCTTCTGTAACACCCTCGATGCGACTATAGCTCCCACGTGTCGAGGCACGACTTAGATACATAATCGCATTGAAGGCATATGTCGCAAGTTAGGCAATCATCACAACATCCCATGTAATATAGATAATAAAAGGGGAGATAACATAGTTGGCTTACACTCGCCACGTCAATCAAGTACATAAAATAGCATTACATCATCCAAACACTCATGGCCCGACTACGGCGCCAAAATAAAAGATAACCCAACATGCGACACGGTCCCGATCACCCCCAACTGGGCACCACTACTGATCATCAGGGAAAGACACATAGTATCGTTGAGAGTCCTCGTCGAACTCCCACTTGATCTCAAGCACGTCACCTGGAGCGGAATCATCAGGCCCTACATCTGGTTTAATAGTAATCTGTGAGCCACAGGGACTCAGCAATCTCGCACCCTCGCGATCAAGACTATTTAAGCTTATAGGTAAGGCAAGGTAAATATAAGTGGAGTTGTAGCAAGCGACTAGCATATATGGTGGCTATCCTGTTCGCAAAAGAGAGCGAGAAGAGAAGGCAAAGCGCGAACGCAAAACTAAAGAGGGCAAAACCTGCGGCAAGCATTACTCCAACACCGTGTCCACTTCCCTGACTCCGCCGAGAAGAGGCCATCACGATAACTCACACTGTTGATTCATTTTAATTAAGTTAAGGTTCAAGTTATCTACAACCGGACATTAACAAATTCCCATCTGCCCATAACCGCGGGCACGGCTTTCAAAAGTACAAATCCCTGCAGGGGAGTCCCAACTTAGCCCATGACAAGCTCTCACGGTCAACGAAGGAATAGACCTCCTCCCGAGACGTTCCGATCAGACTCGGTATCTCGGTTCTTCAAGACACTTTGACAGGTTAAAACAAATCCAGCAACACCGCCCGAATGTGCCGACAAATCCCGATAGGAGCTGCACATATCTCGTTCTCAGGGCACACTCAGATGAGCGCTCCATACAACTAAAACCAAACCTTGAGTTTCCCCGAGGGGGCGCTGCACAGGACTCTGGTTTGGACCAACACTCAGAGGAGCACTGGCCCAGGGGGGCTAAAATAAGATGACCCTCGGGCTCCGGAAACCCAAGGGAAAAAGAGGCTAGGTGGCAAATGGTAAAACCAAGGTTGGGCATTGCTGGAAAAGCTTTAATCAAGGCGAACTATCAAGGGGTTCCCATTATAACCCAACCGCGTAAGAAACGCAAACTCCGGGAACATAACACCGATATGACGGAAACTAGGGCGGCAAGAGTGGAACGAAACACTAGGCGAGAGGTCGAGCCTTCCACCCTTTACCAAGTATATAGATGCATTAAGATAACAAGATAATATAATGATATCCCAACAAGTAAATAAGGTTCCAACAAGGAACAATATCCAATCTTCACCTGCAACTAGCAACACTATAAGAGGGGCTGAGCAAAGCTATAACATACCCAATCAATGGTTTGCTAGGACATGGTGGGTTAGAGGTTTGACATGGCAATTTGGGAGGCTTGAAAGCAAGTGGTAGGCATCGTAGCATTGGCATAGCAAAAGAGCGAGCATCTAGCAAAGCAAAGATAGTAGTGATTTCGAGGGTATGATCATCTTGCCTGCAAAGTTGTCAGAGTTGACTGGATCCTCGAAAGCAAACTCAACGGGCTCCTCGTTAGCAAACTCGTCTCCCGGCTCTATCCAAACAAGACAAACAAGCAACAAGGACACAATCAACCACGTGCAAGGATCAAACAATATGATGCAAGGATGGTATGCTATGCGGGATGCGATGCGGGATGCATATGCAAGATTTGACAAGGAAAGCATGAACCTGGCCTCAACATGTAAATCCAAGTGTGCCACTGGAAATATGAGATGAAATCGCTTGAAAACGATATAAAGAACGCCGGAATCGGAGTTACGGTTTGGAAATGGCAAGCGATTCAAATAAGACCACGTTCTGCGATTTACAGCAAGTAGCCATCTAAATGCAACAAGGTGAACATTCTACAGCACCCAAACATGGCATAAAAATACATGGCAGGTATGCATTAATGATGCTTAACAAAAGTCTAGCACTGAGCTACGGCCAATTCATCCATTAACGGGTTCAAACAAGCATGGCAAAAATGCATATGGTAAACAGATCTCAGACTTAGTGAAATTAACAATTGTCTGGAATTTCAGATCAGATAGCACTCTTCGGAGCAACAAAACTACATTCTACAGGACCTGAACATCGCAAAGTAAAGCATGTCATGGAGCTACTCAAAGAGCTTAACAAAAGTCCCTTAGTGACCTTGAGCCAAAAGGGATCAGAAAATACAATTGCAAGCATGTGAACATGGCAAAAACATAATCAGTTCTCAGACTTAGTGAAAACTGGAGCATGCTGAAAACAGATATCAAGTAGGCATGTTTACGAGCTCGATGCACTCACTACAGAGCAAGTCATGACAAACTAAGCATACATCCATCAAGAATACACAAAATGCAAGCTAGACATGGCAAGAACAATAGCATAGCATGCACGGATCAACTACAACATCCTCGGCAAAATCGCTAACAAGTAGACAATCTTCCCAGATTCACGAAGTAGCAAAAGTAGAGCTCGATTGACTCAAGCTAGGGTGCTCCATAATTGCAAACAAAGACATGGATGGATAGAGCACTACAAGATTAACAAAACATCCTTACTGACCATCCTCAAAAGAGGCACGGATCACTAGGAAACAACATGAACATATGGCCATCTGAGATAAACAGCTCAAGGACTTAGTGGAAATGCTAAGTCCCTGAAATCAGCATTACCAAGTGCCTCACTTTGCAAGCTTGTGCTAGTCACCACACACATCACAAAAATACATGGGTTGCACCTCTGGAAAGATGGAAAAACCCTTAACAAAACATATGTAGAGCTCATGGGCATATCATGCACACAATAATCATGGCAAAAATGACAAATATCTAAATGGAGTAGCAGATCTGACAATTATCTCAAGTAGCACTCTTCTAACAGCATTTCGGGCATCAAGATGAACTCAAATGAAAATGATGCAATGAGATGAAATGATGTACTCTCTGAGACGAACATTTTGATATGCTATATGCGCGAAACGGAGCTACAGATGCAAAGTTATAGCACGATGAACAGGAGCATATGAACTAGGGTTTCGGGCAAAAAGTCAACTGCGAGTTTAGATCTCAGATCTGGCACACTTCCCGAGTTCGCCGGAATAGTGCACCGGAGCTTCGAGCTCGCCGGAGCTGCTGGACCTTGCCGGAGGAAGGAGCCGGCGAGGGGGAGGGACTTGGCGCGCGGTGGAGGAGGCCGGACGGCGCGCGCATGGCGAGGTGGCGGCGGGCTCGGTCGCCGGACTTGGTAAGCGGTGGAGCCGGGGCCGGGCGCCCTTGCGCCGGCCGGCATCGGTGGCAGGCCGTGGTTGCTCCGGTCGCCGGAGCGCGGGAAGGAGGCGGGCGCGGACCGGGCGGTGAGGCGCGGCGCACGGAGGGAGTGGGCTCGGGGGGCCGGCGACGGGCCTGCCCGGGCCGGCGGCGCGGAGGTGGCGAGGCGCCATGTGGCGGATCGGGCGGACGTGTCCGGCTCCGTCCGGACATGTCCGGTGGCGGCGGAGACGGATTTTTAGGGTTTGGGAAAGGGGATCCGCGAATTTGGAGGAGGGGTCTTTAAATAGTGGTAGAGGGTGCTAGGAGTGTCCAAATGAGGTGCGGTTTTCGGCCACGCGATCGTGATCGAACGCTCTAGACGATGGAGAGGGTTTTGGTGGGTTTTGGGCCAAATTGGAAGGGTGTTGGTCTGCAACACACACGAGGCCTTTACGGTCCCTTGGTTAACCGTTGGAGTATCAAACGAAGTCCAAATGATACGAAACTTGACAGGCAGTCTACCGGTAGTAAACTGAGGCCACTTGGCAAGTCTCGGTCCAATCCGGAAATGTTTAATCTCCACACACGAAAGAAAGGTAGAATTGACCACCGGAGGAGAACGAAGCGCCGGAATGCAAAACGGACAACGGGGAAAATGCTCGTATGCACGAGATGAACACGTATGCAAATGCAATGCACATGATGACATGATATGAGACGCATGACAACGACAACAACAACGGAGACAAAGACCCGAACCCGAGAAAATAAAATAACTTAAAGCCGGAAACGGCAAGTGTTGGAGTACATATTGGGTAAATCGTATCCGGGGTGTTACAACACTCCACCACTACGAAAGGATCTTGTCCCGAGATCTAGGACTGAAAGAATGCCGGATACTCAGAACGGAGGTGATCCTCGCGTTCCCAGGTAGCTTCACGGTCGGAATGGTGTGACCACTTGACTTTGAGGAATTTGATTGACTTGTTGCGAGTCTTGCGTTCAGTCTCTTCAAGAATAGCAACTGGGTGCTCACGATAGGAGAGATCTTCTTGGAGCTCAGTGTCCTCGAAGTTGACAGTGCGGTCAGGAGTCTTGAAGCACTTTCGAAGCTGAGAGACATGGAACATATCATGAACATTTGCAAAGTTTGAAGGAAGCTCGAGTTGATAGGCGAGATCGCCTCTCTTGCTGACAATCTTGAAAGGTCCCACGTATCTAGGGGCAAGCTTCCCTTTGATACCGAAGCGACGAGTACCTTTCATAGGAGAGAGGCGGAGGTAAACATGATCTCCGATCTCGAAAGCCAAATCACAGTGCTTACTGTCATAGTAGCTCTTCTAGCGGGATTGGGCTGCTTTGACGTTATCTCGAATGACTTTGCACATTTCCTCTGGCTCTGTGATTAAGTCATTTCCCAAAAGCTGACGTTCACCGGTTTCAGACCAGTTGAGAGGGGTACGGCACTTCCTGCCATACAGAATTTCAAATGGGGCCTTGCCCGAACTTGCTTGAAAATTGTTGTTGTAGGAGAATTCATCATAAGGAAGACAATCCTCCCACTTCATGCCGAAGGAGATCACACAAGCCCTGAGCATATCTTCAAGAATCTGGTTGACACGCTCGACTTGACCGCTAGTTTGAGGATGGAAAGCTGTGCTGAAGCGGATGTTGGTGCCCATGGCCTTCTGAAAAGAATCCCAAAACTTGGAGGTAAAGATGCTGCCACGGTCTGAAGAGATCACTTGTGGAATACCGTGCAGAGAGACAATTCGAGAGGTATAGAGTTCCGCCAATTGAGCTGCAGTGATTGACTCTTTGATAGGCAGAAAGTGAGCCACTTTGGTGAGTTTGTCGATGACAACGAATATAGCATCATTGCCACGCTTGGACTTTGGAAACCCAGTCACGAAGTCCATCTCAATGTGGTCAAACTTCCATTCTGGAATGGCAAGAGGTTGGAGGAGACCAGCTGGCCTTTGGTGTTCTGCCTTCACTCTTCTGCAGACATCACACTCATTCACGAATTGAGCAATCTCGCGCTTCATTCGAGTCCACCAATAAGCCTGCTTGAGGTCCTGATACATCTTCGTGCTCCCAGGGTGGATGGAGAGGAGAGAATTGTGAGCCTCGTTCATGATCACTTTACGGAGGTCACCTTTGGGTACAACAATACGATCCTCGAAGAAGAGAGTATCCTTGTCATCAAGGCGGTAGCACTTGTACTTGGGTTGACTCTTGGCAATCCCAATCTTCACCTTTTTCACCATAGCATCAAGAAGCTGAGCTTGGCGAATCTGGTCTTCCAAGGTAGGAGAGACTTGAAGGTTGGCGAGGAAACCTTGAGGAACAACTTGCAGATTAAGTTTGCGGAAAGCTTCACAAAGCTCGGGTTGATAAGGCTTGAGAATCAGACTGTTGCAATAAGCCTTTCCTGCTCAATGCGTCAGCAATCACATTGGCCTTGCCTGGAGTATACTCGATACTCGGATTATACTCTTGAATCATTTCGACCCATCGAGTTTGCCTGAGGTTGAGATTAGGCTGAGTGAAGATGTACTTGAGACTCTTGTGATCAGTGAAAATGTCCACTTTTCTTCCCAATAAGAGATGTCTCCAAGTCAAAAGAGCATGCACAACTGCCGCCAACTCGAGATCATGAGTGGGGTAGTTCTTCTCATTGGGCTTCAACTGGCGAGAGGTATAAGCAACAACTTTCTTCTCTTGCATCAATACTGCGCCAAGACCTTGGAGAGAGGCATCACAAAAGACCTCGTACGGCTTGGATTCATCAGGCGGAGTCAGAACTGGAGCAGTGATCAATTTCTCTTTCAAAGTGTTGAAAGCAATGTCACACTCCGGAGACCAAACGTACTTGACGTGCTTCTGGAGAAGATTTGAGAGAGGCTTCGCGATCTTAGAAAAGTTTTCAACGAATCTTCGGCAATAGCTTGCGAGACCGAGGAAGCTACGGAGTTGCTTCACGTTCTGAGGAGGTTCCCAATTCACAATTGCAGACACCTTCTCAGGATTCACGGCAATGCCCTTGGCAGAGATGATATGACCAAGATAAAGAACCTCATCGAGCCAAAATTCGCACTTGGAGAACTTGGCGTAGAACTTGTGTTCCCTCAACTTATCGAGTACCAAACGCAAGTGCTTGGCATGATCTTCCTTGTTCTTCGAGAAAACCAGAATGTCGTCGAGATAGACCAAAACGAAGTCATTGGTGTAGGCGTTGAAGATGAAGTTCATCATGTGAGAGAACGTCGGAGGAGCGTTGACGAGGCCAAAAGACATGACAGTGTATTCATATGAACCATAGCTTGTCCTGAAAGCCGTCTTGGGAATATCTTGCTCACGGATTCGAATCTGATGATAACCCATACGGAGATCAAGCTTGGAGAATACTTGGGCACCTTTGAGTTGTTCGAACAGCTCGTTGATGTTGGGAAGTGGGTATTTATTCTTGATGGTCTTCTTGTTCAATGGACGGCAATCAACACAAAGTCGGTCCGTTCCATCCTTCTTCTTCACAAAAACAACACCACAACCCCACGGAGAAGAACTAGGCCGGATGAGACCCATTCTTTCTTGAATATCGAGTTTCTTCTTCAGCTCCTTCAACTCTTCAGGTCCGAGCTTGTAAGGACGCTTGCACACTGGTTCCGTACCGGGCTCAAGATCAATAACGAATTCGACTGGCCGGTGCGGAGGCATTCTTGGAAGCTTTTCTGGAAAGACGTCTTGATATTCGCAAACGACTGGAATTTGTGAGATGGCATCGAGTTCACCCTTCTCATTGAGAGAAAACAGACGGATGATATTATCCCGAGCGGCAAAGACAATTACATCCTCAGACGAATGAGTCAATTGAATCTGCCTGGCTGCACAATCAAGCTGAGCCTTGTGCTTAGAGAGCCAATCCATCCCGAGAATAATATCAATATCCGAGTCACCAAGAACATTTGGAGAGGACAAGAACTTATAGTCACCCAAAGTGATTGTAACATCCAGAACGCATACATGAGATGTCATTTGACGGGCCGGAGAGACAATAGCCAACGGTTTCGACAACACTTGAGTAACAAAATCATGCTTAGATGCAAAAGGTCTCGACATGAAACAATGCGATGCACCAGTGTCAAAAAGAACTCTTGCAGGAATATCATTAACAGGAAGGTTACCCATGATGACATCTGACGAATCCTCTGCCTGAGCTGCGTTCATCAAGTTGACCTTGGCGTGCTTGGGGTTATGCTTGACCACAGCTGTACTTGTCGATCTCACAGGAGGAGGAGCAGGGATGCACCTCTGATTGAGACACTTGTTGGCATAGTGACCCTTCTGTTGGCACTTGTTGCACGTGACCTCTGAAAGTGGACGGTGATACGGAGCACTCGATCTTGGAGCTTGAGACGAAGTCTTGTTCTAAAAGCCAGGGTTGGGTGGGTGGGAAGATCCACTGCCACCTTTGCTCTTTTGATACGGCTGACGAAACGGAGGAGGAGGAAGCCAATACTTCTGCTGCTTGGCCACTTGAGTAGAGGAAGAAGGAGTATCATCTCTGACTCGCTTCTTGGAAGCATCACACCTCAATTGAGCAGCCTCTTGCTTCAATGCCATGTTGTAGAACTCATCGTATCTCAAGGGCTCAAAGAGAACAAGAGTCAGCTGAATTTCTTCTCTGAGACCACCCCTGAACTGGTATATCATGCTCTTCTCATTAGGGACGTCCTGCTTGGCAAAGCGGGTGAGCTTTTGGAACAACTTGTTGTAGTCATAGACAGACAAAGAGCCTTGATTCAGGTTGCGGAATTCCTCACGCTTGCTTTCAACCACGCTCTGATGGATATGGTGAGCTCTGAAATCTTGAAGGAATTCATCCCAAGTAATTGCAAGTCCACCTCTGGAATCCTTGTACTGCTGGAACCATTCTGTAGCTTGATCTTTGAGTTGGAAGGAAGGGAACTTGACGAAGTCCTCAGGCCTGACGTTACTGCACTCGAAATGCTTGCACAGATCCACGAGCCAATCGTCAGCATCGGTTGCCTCAACACAATTGTTGAAAGTCTTTGGCCCGTTAGCAAGGAACTGGTTGAGTGTAGCAAAGTGATTCTGATTGTTGCCTTGATTCCCTTGGTTGCCTTGATTGCGCTCTTGGAGAATTTGCATGATCAACTGTGTGTTTCCATTGGTTGCGGCCATCACAGCTTGCCATGCCTCCGGAGGAGGTGGAGGTGGTGGCGGATCTTGATTCTGATTCTGATTGGTGCTCTTAGCGGGAGCCATCCTGAAGAGGGTGACATCCATTAGCACATAGACAGGTAAAATGAAGCTGAATCCAACGGAATGAAAATTGCAACATATAGTCTTCACATCCGAACAAAATGAACGAATGCATTCCTCCTGAAATGGTCACATATCAATAAATTGAGAAGCCACGTAGAATTTAGGTAGAGAAATAAATCAACAAGGTACGGATCAAGAACGAATTCTCGGTAAGAAATCCCAATCTCAAACCAAATATCCGTGGAAGAAGAACTAGAGCTACTAGAATTCCCACCTATGAAACTCCCGAACCTTTCCGGTTATGCAATCAGGTGTTGGGGATACAGGGGAAGAATAATATCTCACCCAAATCTAGCAAATCCTACATCTAGCTGTATCCATCCTTCAACACATAACCGAGAAAAACTTCGGAAACCATCTACCTCAACCTTCGGAAAGCATCCGTTATACAAGTTATGGCGATACTCCCGAACTCCCGCCCCAGTACTGGGTGGCATCGAGGTTATCTCACCAACGAACTGCATAAAAAAGATTTTCGATCTCGGCGTACTAAACTCAGGTATTCCAGAACTGCAACGATAAAATTATGACGACAACACCTCAGAGCTCAACTCCCCGGGACACTTCCACAAAACCCCTGATAGGAGGCACCAACACAATGTTCTCATCATAAAACCATCGGAACGATTCCAAGATACCCACGTGATCCTAAAAATTTTTTTAGTGAAATTTGAGAAGAGAAGAGTCAAAACTCTACATCAGGATGCCTTACCGGAGCGATGAGGAGACTGGGAAGTAAAAAGAATTCCTAAACTCTTCGATATATAATTCCTAAATGACTCAAAACATTTTTTCAAGACACAACTCGGCCGCTAAAAACGATCAAGCAATGGGGCTCCTAAGGTCGGGGAAGGCTCTGATTACCAACTTGTAACACCCTCGATGCGACTATAGCTCCCACGTGTCGAGGCACGACTTAGAGACATAATCGCATTGAAGGCATATGTCGCAAGTTAGGCAATCATCACAACATCCCATGTAATATAGATAATAAAAGGGGAGATAACATAGTTGGCTTACACTCTCCACGTCAATCAAGTACATAAAATAGAATTACATCATCCAAACACTCATGGCCCGACTACGGCGCCAAAATAAAAGATAACCCAACATGCGACACAGTCCCGATCACCCCCAACTAGGCACCACTACTGATCATCAGGGAAAGACATGTAGTATCGTTGAGAGTCCTCATCAAACTCCCACTTGAGCTCAAGCGTGTCACCTGGAGCGGAATCATGAGGCCCTGCATCCGGTTTAATAGTAATCTGTGAGCCACAAGGACTCAGCAATCACGCACCCTCGCGATCAAGACTATTTAAGCTTATAGGTAAGGCAAGGTAAATATAAGTGGAGCTGCAGCAAGCGACTAGCATATATGGTGGCTATCCTGTTCGCAAAAGAGTGCGAGAAGAGAAGGCAAAGCGCGAACGCAAAACTAAAGAGGGCAAAACCTGCGGCAAGCATTACTCCAACAACGTGTCCACTTCCCGGACTCCGCCGAGAAGAGGCCATCATGGTAACTCACACTGTTGATTCATTTTAATTAAGTTAAGGTTCAAGTTATCTACAACCGGACATTAACAAATTCCCATCTGCCCATAACCACGGGCACGGCTTTCGGAAGTACAAATCCCTGCAGGGGAGTCCCAACTTAGCACATGACAAGCTCTCACGGTCAACGAAGGAATAGACCTCCTCCCGAGACGTTCCGATCAGACTCCGTATCTCGGTTCTTCAAGACACTTCGACAGGTTAAAACAAATCCAGCAACACCGCCCGAATGTGCCGACAAATCCCGATAGGAGCTGCACATATCTCGTTCTCAGGGCACACTCAGATGAGCGCTCCATACAACTAAAACCAAACCTCGAGTTTCCCCGAGGGGGCGCTGCACAGGACTCTGGTTTGGACCAACACTCAGAGGAGCACTGGCCCAGGGGGGCTAAAATAAGATGACCCTCGGGCTCCGGAAACCCAAGGGAAAAGGAGGCTAGGTGGCAAATGGTAAAACCAAGGTTGGGCGTTGCTGGAAAAGCTTTAATCAAGGTGAACTATCAAGGGTTTCCCATTATAACCCAACCGCGTAAGGAACGCAAACTCCGGGAACATAACACTGATATGACGGAAACTAGGGCGGCAAGAGTGGAACAAAACACTAGGCGAGAGGCTGAGCCTTCCACCCTTTACCAAGTATATAGATGCATTAAGATAACAAGATAATATAATGATATCCCAACAAGTAAATAAGGTTCCAACAAGGAACGGTGTCCAATCTTCACCTGCAACTAGCAACGCTATAAGAGGGGCTGAGCAAAGCTGTAACATAGCCAATCAACGGTTTGCTAGGACATGGTGGGCTAGAGGTTTGACATGGAAATTTGGGAGGCTTGAAAGCAAGTGGTAGGCATCGTAGCATTGGCATCGCAAAAGAGCGAGCATCTAGCAAAGCAAAGATAGTAGTGATTTCGAGGGTATGATCATCTTGCATGCAAAGTTGTCAGAGTTGACTGGATCCTCGAAAGAAAACTCAATGGGCTCCTCGTTAGCAAACTCGTCTCCCGGCTCTACCCAAACAAGACAAACAAGCAACAAGGACACAATCAACCATGTGCAAGGATGAAACAATATGATGCAAGGATGGTATGCTATGCGGGATGCGATGCGGGATGCATATGCAAGACTTGACAAGGAAAGCATGAACCTGGCCTCAGCTTGGAAATCCAAGTGTGCCACAGGAAATATGAGATGAAATCGCTTGAAAACGATATAAAGAACGCCGGAATCGGAGTTACGGTTTGGAAATGGCAAGCGATTCAAATAAGACCACGTTCTGCGATTTACAGCAAGTAGCCATCTAAATGCAATGAGGTGAACATGCTATAGCACCCAAACATGGAATACAAATACATGGCAGGGATGCATTCATGATGCGTAACAAAAGTCTAGCACTGAGCTACGGCCAATTCATCCATTAACAGGTTCAAACAAGCATGGCAAAAATGCATATGGTAAACAGATCTCAGACTTGTGAAATTAACACTTGTCTGGAATTTCAGATCAGATAGCACTCTTCGGAGCAACAAAACTACATGCTACAGGACCTGAACATGGCAAAGTAAAGCATGGCATGGAGCTACTCAAAGATCTTAACAAAAGTCCCTTAGTGACCTTGAGCCAAAAGGGATCAGAAAATACAATTGCAAGCATGTGAACATGGCAAAAACATAATCAGTTCTCAGACTTACGCTAACAAGTAGACAATCTGCCCAGATTCACGAAGTAGCAAAAGTAGAGCTCGATTGACTCAAGCTAGGCTGCTCCATAATTGCAAACAAAGACATGGATGGATAGAGCACTACAAGATTAACAAAACATCCTTAAGGACCATCCTCAAAAGAGGCACGGATCACTAGAAAACAACATGAACATATGGCCATCTGAGATAAACAGCTCAAGGACTTAGTGGAAATGCTAAGTCTCTGAAATCAGCATTACCAAGTGACTCACTTTGCAAGCTTGTGCTAGTCACCACACACATCACAAAAATACATGGGTTACACCTCTGGAAAGATGGAAAAACCCTCAACAAAACATATGTAGAGTTCATGGGCATATCATGCACACAATAATCATGGCAAAAATGACAAATATCTAAATGGAGTAGCAGATCTGACAATTATATCAAGTAGCACTCTTCTAACAGCATTTCGGGCATCAAGATGAACTCAAATGAAAATGATGTAATGAGATGAAATGATGTACTCTCTGAGACGAACATTTTGATATGCTATATGCGTGAAACGGAGTTAGGATGCCAAGTTATAGCACGATGAACAGGAGCATATGAACTAGGGTTTCGGGCAAAAAGTCAACCGCGAGTTTAGATCTCAAATCTGGCACGCTTCCCGAGGTCGCCGGAACAGTGCACCGGAGCTTCGAGCTCGCCGAAGCAGCTGGACCTCGCCGGAGGAAGGAGCCGGCAAGGGGGAGGGACTTGGCGCGCGGTGGAGGAGGCCGGACGGCGCGCGCACGGCGAGGCGGCGGCGGGCTCGGTCGCCGGACTTGGGAAGCGGTGGAGCCGGGGCCGGGCGCCCGTGCGCCGGCCGGCGTCGGTGGCAGGCGGCGGTTGCTCCGGTTGCCGGAGCGCGGGAAGAAGGAGGCGGGCGTGGACCGGGCGGTGAGGCGCGGCGCGCGGAGGGAGTGGGCTCGGGGGGCCGGCGACGGGCCTGCCCGGGCCGGCGGCGCGGAGGCGGCAAGGCACCACATGGCGGCAGCTGATTGGCGGTGGCGGATCGGGCGGACGCGTCCGGCTCCATCCGGACGTGTCCGGCGGCGGCGGAGACGGATTTTTAGGGTTTGGGAAAGGGGATCTGCGAATTTGGAGGAGGGGTCTTTAAATAGAGGTAGAGGGAGCTAGGAGTGTCCAAATGAGGTGCGGTTTTCGGCCACGCGATCGTGATTGAACGCTCTAGATGATGGAGAGGGTTTTGGTGGGTTTTGGGCCAAATTGGAAGGGTGTTGGGCTGCAACACACACGAGGCCTTTACGGTCCCTCAGTTAACCGTTGGAGTATCAAACGAAGTCCAAATGATGCGAAACTTGACAGGCGGTCTACCGGTAGTAAACCAAGGCCGCTTGGCAAGTCTCGGTCCAATCCGGAAATGTTTAATCTCCACACATGAAAGAAAGGTAGAATTGACCACCGAAGGAGAACGAAGCGCCGGAATGCAAAACAGACAACGGGGAAAATGCTCGAATGCATGAGATGAACACGTATGCAAATGCAATGCACATGATGACATGATATGAGACGCGTGACAACGACAACAACACATGGAGACAAAGACCCGAACCCGAGAAAATAAAATAACTTAAAGCCGGAAACGGCAAGAGTTGGAGTACATATTGGGTAAATCGTATCTGGGGTGTTACAGCTTCTGCGAGGACGGGCCCGAAGAGGAGCCCGTGTCACGGTTGCGCCTGTCAGAGCTCTGGTGTTCCTGCAGACCAGTTTCGACATTGATGGCCTTGTTCACCAAGGTGGCGAAATCAGCAAAGTCATGCACTAGAAGTACGAGCTTGATGTCAGGTTGAAGGCCATCACGGAAATTCTCCTGTCTACATGCATCTTCCGGTCCATGACTCCCTGAGGAATGAAGCGGGCACGGAAAGCAGCTTGGAAATCTGGCCAGGTGATGATTGTTCCAACCGACAGAGTATGCCTGTGGCTGTCCCACCATTAAGCAGCGGGTCCTTTCAGGTAGAAGGAAGCAAAGTTGACATAGCTGACAGGGGCTACATCAGCAGACTCCATCTCATAGGTGATGTCACAGAGCCATTCATCAGCATCCAGAGGCTGAGTTGAGCTATGGTACATAGTTGGGTTGAGGCGTATGAAATCCTGCAGAGTCACTTGGGCTGGCTGCTAGTTCATATTGGGGCGAGGAAACTGAGCCATCATATTTTCCATGAATTGGCGGTTCAGCTCAAACTGTTGGATCATACTAGCCATGTACTCAGGCGGTGGTGGGGCATGGCCACCACAACCACGACCACCTGGTCTAACCATCCTGCTAATATATAACAAGGGTAGTTCAACATTGAGAAATTTGCAAGGACAAGAATCATTCATGATGAAACATGCATAATGAAAGGAACACGATAGTTACTACATAGTAGTTTTCATATCTTACAGAAGGGATCATGCATAGAGTTCGGTACACAGACTTCAGTACACAGACTAAAGACAACATAGGCGGCACGCAGGCTCACGACGAATGCATCTAATACTAATAAGCAAGCCTACATCAGTCCCAGGAGGAACTATGGAGGTAGGTGTATCCTGATAGCTGGTAGTGACGCGACGTGAAGTCCTCCATGTCAGTAGCCCAGGGCCCACAGATACTCTGGTGCAGAACCCGACGCGTAGGTGGCAGAAGAGGACCAAGTGCGGGAGAGTATCCTCCCACATCTGGCCAGCTGACACCCTGGGGCATCACAGTCCTGGCAGGGTAGATCACAGAACGCGACAGATCACCAGATCGGACAAAGGGGTGCAACAGCGTCAGAGCACGGTAAAGGTGCTGACAGGTGGTGTACAGCTCATGGCGAAGATCTAGGTTCGCTCTATCCAGCCCATCAGCATGTAGAACCAGGTTCTGATGGTAGAAAGGCTCTCGGGTGACAGTGGAGTAGGCAGCAGTGTAGTATCCCTCCGCACCAACATCGGATGCGATAGCACTGTGCCTGAAAGGGGAGGTGTCCAACTCCCGATACTCTCCACGAAGACGTGTCAGAGTAGCATAAGCAGCATCGTGAACTGCCATATCGATGGTCACTCCAACACCATGAGCAGTGTGCAGCACGGTAGTGGAGTCATACTCCCGAGAGTAGAGGTGGACGATGGCACGATACTGCTCCTGGTTAAAGTCCCGATACTCCTCATAGACGGTGTACTCAGGGTGCCAGCGATAACCCAGATAGGTCATCATCTCAACCAACACAGCAGGTGATCCTGAGGCACCAATGGCCGTCGTGTGGCACTGTCTCGTGGGTTCCATCTAAAAACAAAGATGTTTCAAAGGAGTCAATTGATAGTGTGGGTATAGTTCAAAATACTACTCTAAGGAATAACTAGGGCTTATCCAACTTTGGGGTGAATGTGGTCACGGGATCCTAATGTTAGAGTTAGTAAATTCATTTAACCCGAATAGAACAGAGATCAGAATCCCAGAGTAAAAATCGAGGAATAAAAGATCCTAATACCACCCAAATGGTGACGTCGGCCCGTAAGACACACATCCATGTTAGTAAAAGTTTTGCAATGTCTAGACTCGACTTCGGCCAAGAGTGTGGAAGGGGGATTCCTACAGGCAGTCCGCTCTGATACCAACTTGTGACGGCCCCGATTCAATCGTACACTAATCATTCACGTAAACGTGTACGATCAAGATCAAGGACTCACGGCAAGATATCACAACACAACTCTACACATAAAATAAGTCATACAAGCATCATATTACAAGCCAGGGGCCTCGAGGGCTCGAATACAAGAGCACGATCATAGACGAGTCAGCAAAAGCAACAATATCTGAGTAGAGACATAAGTTAAACAAATTGCCATAAGATGGCTAGCACAAACTAGGATACATATCGAAAGAGGGACAGGCCTCCTACCTGGGATCCTCCTAAACTACTCATGGTCGTCGTCAGCGGCCTGCACGTGGTAGTAGGCACCTCTAGTGTAGTAGGAGTCGTCGACGACGATGGCGTCTAGCTCCTGGACTCCATCATATGGTCGCAACAAACGGGTATCGAAAGGGGGTAAAAGGGGGAAGCAAAGCAACCATGGGTACTCATCCATAGTACTCGCAAACAAGGAGCTACACTACATATGCAATGTATCAAATGAAAGGGGTAATATGTTGGGGATCGTAGCAGAAATTTAAAATTTTCTATGCATCGCCAAGATCAATCTATGAAGTCATCTAGCAACGAGAGAGAGAAGAGTGCATCTACATACCCTTGTAGATCGCGAGCGGAAGCGTTCAAGAGAACGGGGTTGATGGAGTCGTACTCGTCGTGATCCAAATCACCGATGATCCTAGCGCCGAACGGACGGCACATCCGCGTTCAACACACGTACGGAGCAGATACGTCTCCTCCTTCTTGATCCAGCAAGGGGGGAAGGAGAAGTTGATGGAGATCCAGCAGCACGACGGCGTGGTGGTGGAAGCAGCGGGATTCCAGCAGGGCTTCGCCAAGCGCTACTTGAGGAGGAAGAGGTGTCACGCGAGGGAGAGGTAGGCGCCAGGGCTTAGGGTGCGGCTGCCCTCCCTCCCCTCCACTATATATAGGGGCCAGGGGGTGCATGCCCCCTTGGAGATCCCATCTAGAGGGGGGCGGCGGCCCCTCGGGGGGCAACGGCCCCCTTAGGGTTTCCAACCAGGGGGCGCATGCCCCCTCGGGGGGGGGGGCAACGGCCCTCTAGGGTTTCCAACCCTAGGCGCCTTGGGCCCTTGGGTGGGGTGTACCAGCCCACCAGGGGCTGGTTCCCACGCCACTTCAGCTCATGGGGCCCTCCGGGGTAGGTGGCCCCACCCGATGGACCCCCGGGACCCTTCTGGTGGTCTCGGTACAATACCGGTGACCCCCAAAACTCTCCCGGTGGCCGAAACTGGACTTCCTGTATATAAATCTTTACCTCCGGACCATTCCAGAACTCCTCGTGACGTCCCGGATCTCATCAGGGACTCCGAACAACTTTCTGTTAACCGCATACTAATATCTCTACAACTCTAGCGTCACTGAACCTTAAGTGTGTAGACCTTACGGGTTCGGGAGACACATAGACATGACCGAGAGAACTCTCCGGTCAATAACCAATAGCGGGATCTAGATACCCATGTTGTCGAGGATTCACTCAATCCCGTATACAATTGCCTTTGTCTATCGGTACGATATTTGCCCGAGATTCGATCGTCGGTATATCGATACCTTGTTGAATCTCGTTACGGCAAGTATCTTTACACGTTCCAGTAACACATCATCCCGCGAACAACTCCTTGATCACATTGAGCACATTATGATGATGTCCTACCAAGTGGGCCTAGAGATACCTCTCCGTCATACGGAGTGACAAATCCCAGTCTCGATTCGTGCCAACCCAACAGATACTTTCGGGGATACCCGTAGTGTACCTTTATAGCCACCCAGTTACGTTGTGACGTTTGGCACACCCAAAGTACACTTACGGTATCCGGGAGTTGCACAATCTCATGGTCCAAGGAAAGGATACTTGACATTAGAAAAGCTTTAGAAGACGAACTACACGATCTTGTGCTATGCTTAGGATTAGGTCTTCTCCATCACATCATTATCCTAATGATGTGATCCCGTTATCAATGACATCCTATGTCCATGGTTAGGAAACCGTAACCATCTATTGATCAACGAGCTAGTCAACTAGAGGATCACTAGGGACATGTTGTGGTCTATGTATTCACACATGTATTACGATTTCTAGATAACACAATTATAGCATGAACAATAGACAATTATCATGAACAAGGAAATATAATAATAACCTTTTTATTATTGCCTCTAGGGCATATTTCCAACAGTCTCCCACTTGCACTAGAGTCAATAACCTAGTTACATTGTGATGAATCGAACACCCATAGAGTTCTGGTGTTGATCATGCTTTGCACGTGGAAGAGGTTTAGTCAATGGATCTGCGACATTCAGGTCCGTATGCACTTTACAAATATCTATGTCTCCATCTTGAACATTTTCACGAATGGAGTTGAAGCGATGCTTGATATGCCTGGTCTTCTTGTGAAACCTGGGCTCCTTGGCAAGGGCAATAGCTCCAGTGTTGTCACAGAAGAGAGTCATCGAGCCCGACGCATTAGGAATAACTCCTAGGTCGGTAATGAACTCCTTCATCCAGATTGCTTCATGTGCTGCCTCCGAGGCTGCCATGTACTCCGCTTCACATGTAGATCACGCCATGACGCTTTGCTTGCAACTCCACCAGCTGACTGCCCCACCATTCAAAATATACATGTATCCGGTTTGTGACTTGGAGTCATCCAGATCTGTGTCGAAGCTAGGACCAACGTAACCCTTTATGATGAGCTCTTCGTCACCTCCATAAACGAGAAACATATCCTTAGTCCTTTTCAGGTACTTTAGGATATTCTTGACCACTGTCCATTGTTCCATGGCGGGATTACTTTGGTACCTTCCCACCTAACTTATGGCAAGGTTTACATCAGGTCTGGTACACAGCATGGCATACATAATAGACCCTATCGCCGAGGCATAGGGGATGACACTCATCTTTTCCCTATCTTCTGCCGTGGTCGGGCATTGTGCCGTGCTCAATCTCACACCTTGCAATATAGGTAAGAACCCCTTCCTGGACTGATCCATATTGAACTTGTTCAATATCTTGTCAAGGTACGTGCTTTGTGAAAGACCAATGAGGCGTCTCGATCTATCTCTATAGATCTTGATGCCTAATATGTAAGCAGCTTCTCCAAGGTCCTTCATTGAAAAACACTTATTCATGTAGGCCTTTATGCTTTCCAAGAGTTCTATATCATTTCCCATCAATAGTATGTCATCCACATATAATATGAGAAATGCTACAGAGCTCCCACTCACTTTCTTGTAAACACAGGCTTCTCCATAAATCTGCGTAAACCCAAACGCTTTGATCATCTCATCAAAACGAATGTTCCAACTCCGAGATGCTTGCACCAGCCCATAGATCGAGCGTTGGAGCTTGCATACCTTGTCGGCATTCTTAGGATCGAAAAAACCTTCTGGCTTCATCATATAAAATTCTTCCTTAAGGAAACCATTAAGGAATGCCGTTACGATGTCCATTTGCCATATCTCATAATCATAGAATGCGGCAATTGCTAACATGATTCGGACAGACTTCAGCTTCACTACGGGTGAGAAGGTCTCATCGTAGTCAACCCCTTGAACTTGTCGATAACCCTTAGCGACAAGCCGAGCCTTATAGATGGTTACATTACCATCTGCGTCTGTCTTCTTCTTAAAGATCCATTTATTTTCTATGGCTCGCCGATCATCGGGAAAGTCTGTCAAAGTCCATACTTCGTTTTCATACATGGATCCTATCTCGGATTTCATGGCTTCAAGCCATTTGTCGGCATCTGGGCCCGCCATTGCTTCTTCATAGTTCGAAGGTTCACCATTGTCTAACAACATGATTTTCAGGACAGGGTTGGCGTACCACTCTCGTGCGGAACATGTCCTTGTGGACCTACGAAGTTCAGTAGCAACTTGATCTGAAGTTTCATGATCATCATCATTAACTTCCTCTCTAGTCTGTGCAGGCACACATAAACATTTTCTGGAGCTGCGCTACTCTCCGGTTCAAGAGGCAATACTTCATCAAGTTCTACTTTCCTCCCACTTACTTCTTTCGAGAGAAACTCTTTCTCTAGAAAGGATCCATTCTTCGCAACAAAGATCTTGCCTTCATATCTGAGGTAGAAGGTATACCCAATAGTTTCCTTAGGGTATCCTATGAAGACGCATTTTTCTGATTTGGGTTCGAGCTTTTCAGGTTGAAGTTTCTTGACATAAGCATCGCATCCCCAAACTTTCAGAAATGACAACTTAGTTTTCTTCTCAAACCACAATTCATACGATGTCATCTCAACGGATTTCGACGTAGCCCTATTTAAAGTGAATGCGGCAGTCTCTATAGCATAACCCCAAAATGATAGCGGTAGATCGGTAAGAGACATCATAGATCGCACCATATCCAATAGAGTGCGATTAGGATGTTCGGACACACCATTACGCTGAGGTGTTCCAAGCGGCATGAGTTGTGAAACAATTCCACATTTCCTTAAGTGCCTGCCAAATTGGTGACTCAAATATTGTCCCCCACGATCTGATCGTAAGAACTTGATTTTCCTGTCACTTTGATTCTCAACCTCACTCTGAAATTCCTTGAACTTTTCAAAGGTCTCAGAATTGTGTTTCATTAAGTAGACATGCCCATATCTACTTAAGTCATCAGTGAGGGTGAGAACATAACGATAACCACCGCGAGCCTCAATGCTCATTGGACCGCACACATCAGTATGTATGATTTCCAATAAGTTGGTTGCTCGCTCCATTGTTCCGGAGAACGGAGTCTTGGTCATTTTGCCCATGAGGCATGGTTCGCACGTGTCAAATGATTCATAATCAAGAGACTCCAAAAGTCCATCTGCATGGAGTTTCTTCATGCGTTTGACACCAATGTGACCAAGGCGGCAGTGCCACAAGTATGTGGGACTATCATTACCAACCTTACATCTTTTGGAATTCACACTATGAATATGTGTAACATCACGTTCGAGATTCAATAAGAATAAACCATTGACCAGCGGGGCATGACCATAGAACATGTCTGTCATATAAATAGAACAACCATTATTCTCTGATTTAAATGAGTAGCCTTCTCGCATTAAACGAGATCCAGATACAATGTTCATGCTCAAAGCTGGTACTAAATAACAATTATTGAGGTTTAAAACTAATCTCGTAGGTAAATGTAGAGGTAGCGTGCCGACGGCGATCACATCGACCATGGAACCATTCCCGACGCGCATCGTCACCTCGTCCTTCGCCAGTCTCCGCTTATTCCGCAGCTCCTGTTTTGAGTTACAAATATGAGCAACCGCACAGGTATCAAATACCCGGGAGCTACTTCGAGCACTGGTTAGGTACACATCAATAACATGTATATCACATATACCTTTGGTATTGCCGGCCTTCTTATCCGCTAAGTACTTGGGGCAGTTCTGCTTCCAGTGACCGTTTCCCTTGCAATAAAAGCACTCAGTCTCAGGCTTGGGTCCATGCTTTGGCTTCTTCCCTGCAACTGGCTTACCGGGCGCGGCAACTCCCTTGTTGTACTTCTTGAAGTTCTTATTACCCTTGACTTTCTTGAACTTAGTGGTTTTATTCACCATCAACACTTGATGTTCCTTTTTGATCTCCACCTCTGTTGATTTCAGCATTGAATATACCTCAGGAATGGTCTTTTCCATCCCTTGCATATTGAAGTTCATCACAAAGCTCTTGTAGCTAGGTGGGAGTGACTGAAGAATTCTGTCAATGACCGCATCATCCGGGAGATTAACTCCCAGCTGAGATAGGCGGTTGTGCAACCCAGACATTTTGAGTATGTGCTTGCTGACAGAACTATTCTCCTCCATCTTACAACTGTAGAACTTGTCGGAGACTTCATATCTCTTGACCCGGGCATGAGCTTGGAAAAACATTTTCAGCTCTTGGAACATCTCATATGCTCCATGCTGCTCAAAACGCTTTTGGAGCCCCGGTTCTAAGCTGTAAAGCATGCCGCACTGAACCATGCCGCACTGACCCGGGAGTAATCAGCACTACGCGATTGCCAGGCTTTCATAACGTCTTGAGTTGCTGGGAAAACAGGTGCTTCACCTAGCGGTGCATCAAGGACATATGCTTTCTTGGCAGCTATGAGGATAATCGTCAGGTTATGGACCCAGTCCCTGTAGTTGTTGCCATCGTCTTTCAGCTTGGTTTTCTCTAGGAACGCGTGGAAGTTGAGGGAAACATTGGCATGGGCCATTTGATCTACAAGGCATATTGCAAAGTTTTAGACTATGTTCATGATAATTAAGTTCATCTAATCAAATCATTTAATGAACTCCCACTCAGATAGACATCCCTCTAGTCATCTAAGTGATACATGATCCGAGTCAACTAGGCTGTGTCCAATCATCACGTGAGACGGACTAGTCATCATTGGTGAACATCTTCATGTCGATCGTAGCTTCTATACGACTCAGGTTCGACCTTTCAGTCTTTCGTGTTCCGAGGCCATGTCTGTACATGCTAGGCTCGTCAAGTCAACCTAAGTATATTGCGTGTGTAAATCTGGCTTACACCCGTTGTATGCGAACGTTAGAACCTATCACACCCGATCATCATGTGGTGCTTCGAAACAACGGACCTTAGCAATGGTGCACAGTTAGGGGGAACACAATTCTTGATATTTTAATGAGGGATCATCTTATTTATGCTACCGTCATTTTAAGCAAATAAGATGTAAAAACATGATAAACATCACATGCAATCAAATAGTGACATGATATGGCCAATATCATTTTGCTCCTTTTGATCTCCATCTTCGGGGCGCCATGATCATCATCATCACCGGCTTGACACCATGATCTCCATCATCATGATCCGCATCATCGTGTCTCCATGAAGTTGTCTCGTCAACTATTACTTCTACTACTATGGCTAACGGTTTAGCAATAAAGTAAAGTAATTACATGACGTTTATGTTGACACGCAGGTCATAAATACATTAAGACAACTCCTATGGCTCCTGCTGGTTGTCATACTCATCGACATGCAAGTCGTGAGTCCTATTACAAGAACATGATCAATCTCATACATCACATATATCATTCATCACATCCTTTTGGCCATATCACATCACACGACATATGCTGCAAAAACAAGTTAGACGTCCTCTAATTGTTGTTGCAAATTTTTATGTGGCTGCTATAGGTTTCTTAGCAAGAACGTTTCTAACTTATGCCAAAACCAGAACGTGATATGCCAATTTCTATTTACCCTTCATAAGGACCCTTTTCATCGAATCCGATCTGACTAAAGTAGGAGAGACAGACACCCTCTAGCCACCTTATGAAACTAGTGCATGTCACCCGACTAAAGTGTACGTGTAAAGTCGGTCCGGGCCGCTTCATCCCATGATGCCGCCGGATCAAGATAAGACTAGTAACGGCAAATAAATTGACAAAATCGACGCCCACAACAACTTGTGATCTACTCGTGCATAGAAACTACGCATTAACCTAGCTCATGATGCCACTGTTGGGGATCGTATCAGAAATTTAAAATTTTCCACGCATCGCCAAGATCAATCTATGGAGTCATCTAGCAACGAGAGAGAGAAGAGTACATCTACATACCCTTGTAGATCGCGAGCGGAAGTGTTCAAGAGAACGGGGTTGATGGAGTCGTACTCGTCGTGATCCAAATCACCGATGATCCTAGCGCCGAACGGACGGCACCTCCGCGTTCAACACACGTACGGAGCGGAGACGTATCCTCCTTCTTAATCTAGCAAGGGGGAAAGGAGAAGTTCATGGAGATCCAGCAGCACGACGACGTGGTGGTGGGAGCAGCGGGATTCCAGCTGGGCTTCGCCAAGCGCTACTGGAGGAGGAAGAGGTGTCACGGGAGGGAGAGGGAGGTGCCAGGGCTTAGGGTGCGGCTGCCCTCCCTCCCCTCCACTATATATAGGGTCTAGGGGGAGCATGCCCCCTTGAGATCCCATGTAGAGGGGGTGGCGGCCCCTCGGGGGGCAACGGCCCCCTTAGGGTTTCCAATCAGGGGGGCGCATGCCCCCTCGGGGGGGTGGGGGGGGCAACGGCCCCCTAGGGTTTCCATCCCTAGGCGCCTTCGGCCCTCGGGTGGGGCGCACCAGCCCACCAGGGGCTGGTTCCCACACCACTTCAGCCCATGGGGCCCTCCGGGATAGGTGGCCCCACCCGGTGGACCCCCGAGACCCTTCCGGTGGTCCCGGTACAATACCGGTGACCCCCGAAACTCTCCCGGTGGCCGAAACTGGACTTCCTACATATAAATCTTTACCTCCGGACCTTTCCGGAACTCCTCGTGATGTCCGAGATCTCATCAGGGACTCCGAGCAACTTTCGGTTAACCGCATACTAATATCTCTACAACTCTAGCATCACTGAACCTTAAGTGTGTAGACCTTACGGGTTCGGGAGACACGTAGACATGACCGAGACAACTCTCCGGTCAATAAGCAACAGCGGGATGTGGATATCCATGTTGGCTCCCACATGCTCCACGATAATCTCATCGGATGAACCACGATGTCAAGGATTCAATCAATCCCGTATACAATTCCCTTTGTCTATCGGTACGATACTTGCCCGAGATTCGATCGTCGGTATACTAATACCTTGTTCAATCTCGTTATGGCAAGTATATTTACTCGTTCACGTAACACATCATCCCGTGAACAACTCCTTGATCACATTGAGCTAATTATAATGATGTCCTACCGAGTGGGCCCAGAGATACCTCTCCGTCATACGGAGTGACAAATCCCAGTCTCGATTCATGCCAACCCAACAGATACTTTCGGGGATACCCGTAGTGTACCTTTATAGCCACCCAGTTACGTTGTGACGTTTGGCACACCCAAAGTACCCTTACGGTATCCAAGAGTTGCACAATCTCT
Organism: Triticum aestivum; assembly: GCF_018294505.1. NCBI lineage: Eukaryota > Viridiplantae > Streptophyta > Magnoliopsida > Poales > Poaceae > Triticum > Triticum aestivum. The sequence goes on from NC_057794.1 coordinate 272,792,335, forward strand.
TGGTCCAAGGAAAGGATACTTGACATTAGAAAAGCTTTAGAAGACGAACTACACGATCTTGTGCTATGCTTAGGATTGGGTCTTCTCCATCACATCATTATCCTAATGATGTGATCCCATTATCAGTGACATCCTATGTCCATGGTTAGGAAACCGTAACCATCTATTGATCAACGAGCTAGTCAACTAGAGGCTCACTAGGGACATGTTGTGGTTTATGTATTCACACATGTATTATGATTTCCAGATAACACAATTATAGCATGAACAATAGACAATTATCATGAACAAGGAAATATAATAATAACCTTTTTATTATTGCCTCTAGGGCATATTTCCAACATAATATATATGGACTAAACTGCAGAATGCCAGAATAAGAGCAGGATAGCTAGGCCTATTAAAGACTATGCTTCTGGCAACCTCCATCCTGCAGCATGCATGAGAGAGCGATCACCGGTTGTATCTGGCACTTGGAAGGGTGTGTTTTATTAAGTATCCAGTTCTAGTTATCATAAGGTTAAGGTACAACTCTGGGTCGTCCTTTTTCCGAGGGACACGACTATTCGAATAGATAAACTTCCCTGTAGGGGTGCACCACATTTCCCAACATGCTCAATCCCCTTTGGCCAGACACACTTTCCTGGGTCATGCCCGGCCACGGAAGATCAACACGTCGCAGCCCCACCTAGGCACAACAGAGAGGTCAGCATGCCGGTCTAAATCCTATGGAGCAGGGCTCTGGGCCCATCGCCCATTGCACACCTGCACGTTGCGAACGTGGCCGGCGAGCAGACCTAGCCTCCCTTATACAAGAGCAGGCGTTCCAGTCCCACCCGGTGCACGCCGCCCAGTCGCTGACGTTAAGAAGGCTTCGGCTGATACCATGAGGTCGAGTGCCCATAACGGTTCCCGCGTAGTTGGTTAGTGCGTATAGGCCAATGGCCAGACTCAGATCAAATACCCAGATCTCGTTAAGCGTGTTATATTGAAATAACCGCGGATGCCGACCAGGGCCAGGCCCACCTCTCTCCTAGGTGGTCTCAACCTACCCTATCGCTTCGCCACAAAGATCCACTCAGAGGGCCGTCGGGACAAACGTCCTTTCGGACCCAATCCATGAATCACTCGCGGGTACCCTTCGAGCCGACCCGTCTTTATTCACCACAAGTATCATATATGTATAAGTATATACCCGTGATCACCTCCCGAGTGATCATGGCCCGATATTATAGCATGGAAGACAGACAAGAATGTAGGGCCACTGATGATAAACTAGCATCCTATAGTAAGCATTTAGGATTGCAGGTAAGGTATCAATAACTGTAGCAACAATGACAGGCTATGTATTAGGACAGGATTAACGGAAAGTAGTAACATGCTACACTACTCTAAAGCAAGCAGTAGACAGAAGAATAGGTGATATCTGGTGATCAAGGGGGGGCTTGCCTGGTTGCTCTAGCAAGAAGGAAGGGTCGTCAACAACATAGTCGATCGGGGCACCAGTAGCGGCGGCAGTCTCGTAGTCTACCGTAGAGAAGAGGGGGAAGAAACAATGAATACAATGCAAAAGATGCATATTGATGCATGACATGACAAGTAACGGTGCTAGGTGTGCCCTAACGCAGTAGGTGGTGATACCGGTGAAGGGGGAAAACAACCGGGAAAATATCCCTGATGTTTCACGTTTTCGGACAGATGAACCGGAGGGGGAAAGTTCTGTGTTTGCAATGCTAGGGATGCGTGGCGGATGAATGGGTTGCGTATTTGGATTCATCTCATCGTTCTGAGCAACTTTCATGTAGAAAGTTTTTCCATCCGAGCTACGGTTAATTTTATATTGATTTTAAAAGATTTAAATCATTTTTAGCCTTTACTTAATTATTTTAATTCAACATTATCCAGAATAGTGTATGCTGACATCGGCGCGACGTCAGTAGTCAACAGAGGTGTTGACTTAGTGAAACTGACGTGTGGGTCCCACATGTCATTGACTGTTTAGTCTAATTAGGGTTTAACTAATCTAATTACTGTTTAGTTAATTAACACTAGTTAGTTAGGTTAATTAAACATTAATTAATTATTTACTTATTTATTTGATATATTATTATTATTTTATTTTATTTTATTTTAAACCTCTTTTTTCGTTCTAGGGGGTGGGGCCCCCTTGTCATTGACCCCAGGGGGCCAAACAGGCGCAGCTTAACGGGCGTGGGCACTGGGCTAATCGGGGGCTTCGCCCCAGTGGTGCAGGCGCGTGCGCCGGGCGTCGGAGCGCGCGGCTTGGGGGAAGGGGCGGCGCCGGCGACCATGGTCGGGGCGGCGCGGCGAGGCCGGCCGGAGCGGAGGGGAGATGAGGTGGCGTGTGCGCGGGGCGCCAGAGGCCCAGTTAGAGGCGGCAATGCGTGCGGGGGTTTGCGTCGAGCCGCGTAGCAGCGGGCAGAACTGGGTCGCGCGGGCGGGGCGGTGAGCAACGATGGCAATAGGGCAGGCTCGGCACGTGGGCGAGCAGCAAGGAACGAAGCCGCGGTCAGCGCGAGTGCGCGCGTGGTGGCGCCATCGCGGCGGGCGGGAGCGTGCGGTGGGTGGCGCGGCGTGGTGAGTGGGAGAGACAGGGCGCGGCAGACGACGTGGTCGGCGCGTGGCGACAAGCGGCGCGAGCGCGCAAGCGATAGAGAGAGAGGGGGCGCAGGCTCACGATGATTCGTAGGGCAACAGCAGTGGGGCGCAAGGTGGAGATTAGGATGAGGTCGGCGACGTCGGGGAGGCGTTGGTGCAGTGATGGGGCGATCCGGCGAGGTGGTCCTGGGTGACGGGCGATGAGAGGGGGGCGATGGGATCGTGCGCCTCCCTATCCAGATCCAGACGAGGGAGGAGTGGGGGTGAGTGGGGGGTTAGGGTTTCGGTACCCTGGGGAGTGGGGGGATAAGGGAGTGGGGGGGGCGCGGGGTGGGCCGGCCCATTCGGGCGGCTGGGGTCTGCGTGGATGGCCAGCTGGGCGAAAAGGCTCAGCGGGGGGTGGGGGGCTTTTGTTCTGTTTTTTTGGTTTGTCTTTTTCTTTTAATTATTTCTCTTACTGTTTTATTTCATTCCTACGTATTTAGGCATTTTCTAAAAATGTGTATTCTGCACTATAATTACCTAGGCATTTGACTGCACACTCCAAACATTTTTATTTCAACATTTGAAAACTTCTGTTGTTTGCCATAATTTTTAACCGATTTTGAAATAACGAGAGTATATCAAATGTTACGGAGGTGTCGTGGCATCATTAGCAGAGTTTTACTATAGCGTAATTATCCAGGCGTTACAGTCCTTTTCCATCTCAATCTCTTTGTCAATCTTTTCTTCGGGAGCATTTTTCTCGGGTACGTCATTTACTTCATCAGGATTGACAAGATATATGTCCACAACATCAGCTTCTTGTTCGACTGAGGTAGGAACTACCACAACCTCAACTTGTTGCTTGGTTACTTCCTCGAGACGAGGGGATGGTGGAATCTGCTGCAGTGGGACACTTGTATTGACAGGTACATCAGACATTGCATATTTGGTATGACGATCCTTAATTTCTATCAGCTTACTTGCTCTAGGCTGAGCTCTCTGACATTTTTCTTCTCTTTCTTAGTGTCGAGCAAGATCTTCTTGACATTTAATCTCTTCATTCCGACGATCACAAAGCTGAGAGACATCAATCTTCATCCTATAATGCCAATCAATCTTGTTATTTCTCATGGTGGTGAGGGCTTTGGTGATCTCAAGAATGGCCTTGTTCACATCTTTTCTTTCAGATTCACAATGAGCTTCTCTTCTCATCTTCTCTAGAAGCTTCTTATCACCGTCAGCCTTATTGAGTTCTTTGGTGATTTCTTTTATATCAGAGAACTGCTTTGCTACCATCCTGGTAACATCTTCTGGCAGACCCATATTATCCAACTCAGTTGGATTGGCATCATAGGAGGCACCTTCAATGATGTTGAATATCAGATCAAAAACATATTCCTCTATGGAAGCAATAATGATTTTCTTCGCCTTCTTGGCAGAAGTAGCACCTTTTTCATCAGTAATCAACTTTCTCTTTGCCACTGGGGTAGCAGAGCTCGAAGGTTTTTCTTAGGGGATGGGAGTAGGTCTTGGTGAAGATCTCATAGGTGGAGAAACCTTTGCAGGAAATGGGGTTTGGTATGGCTTGTCAAGCTGCGCTTTCTAATCATACATGGAAATTTCTTCGCCAGCATTACCATCAGACGAGGTAGGTGCAACTTTCATAGATTTTCTTGCAACGAACTTCTTCTTTTGAGCTCGAGGAGAAAAACATTTCCTCTTCTTCTTTTCTCTTCGGACACATGCCCTTTCCTTCTTTTCCATCACATCCTATTCAGTCAACTCAACATTCCGCTGTTCTACTTGGTTTTTCTTTGCAAGTCTGACTTCACTCTTAGCCTTTGACTTTTCCCTCTTTGCAAATTCTTCGGGAAAACCAGTTATGTTTTTCAATGAAGCAGCATGAGCGTTGGGAGGCGGTGTTGGCCTTACTTTTTCATCGTCCTGCCCTAGGCAGCCTTTTGCAATGCAATCATTCTAGGGTGGAGTGAATACAAACAATATCTGGTATTTCCATTGGATGTTCTCATAGTTGAGCCATTTCTTCGCACAGTGACGACAAATCTTTTGCAGTCTGTTGTACCTATCTTGAGCAGTTTCCACACCAGGTGGAGTCCTGTACATTTCCTGATCAGACTTCTTGGCCGCAGTATTCCTTTCTCTTCCTCGGCCACCCTTTTTGGGATTTCCATCAGAGAAATTGGTTTTGGAGTCTGTGATGAGCTCATCCTCTAGTTGAATTTCTGCAGAGGGCACATCATCTTCTTCTTCAGCAGATTCTGATTCAGGCTTTTTCTTCGGTGCTCTTGGTGGCTTAGCTGATTTTCTTTCGACCACTTTTGCTTTGTTAGCCACCCTTGGCGCTGAGGGATTACTTATTCTGAACCAGAATGCTCATCTGAACTATTTTCCATGACCACTCATGAGAGAAAAACACAAATTCGAAAGAAAGTACAAAAGAAGTCACAAGCATGCACAAAGGAAATTTTAACTCAAAACAGATGGTTTTACAGGAAGAAGCATGGGATCTAAGGCATGCACCTGCAAGATATCGTTGAGTGAATTGCAGTATGCCTGAAGACGACATAACCAATCCTCTAATCTTTCGAAGAGCATACAATGAACACTAGAACTAGAGTCTAGTATGAGGAACAACTACAAACCGTACAAGACAAATCTTAGAGAAACTTAAGGATCTATCGCAAGGAAATAACATAGGATAAATGGCGTCGGGATGAACTGCTCTAGAACAGGAAGGGAGTAAAGCAAGTTCTAGATCTGAATGCCCTAACTTGGTGAAACAGATTGACTACAACCACACAGATGAGGATAGTTACCGTACTGGCGCGAGCAACGGTGACGGAGCTCCACCGGAGTTGAACGGCGAGGCTTGTCGCCAATGCTATTTTGAGCTCGGGCTCGGGAGGAGTGCGAGAGTAGGGTTTGAGGCCGAACAAGGAAAGAGCTAAGGAAGAAGAAACCCAGAGAAGGGGTTTATTTAGCCTAAGGGACAAACCGCCCACTCCAAAATCTACGGACAAAAAACTCAAGACGTTTTGCATTCAACGGACGAGATCACGATCAACAGATCATGGGCATGTGTCAACCGTTCTCTGCAAAAATCTCGGTAACTGAACTGAATGTTGATGGGTATGAGGAAGGGCAAACGCCAAAATAGATAAAACATTGAAGATGATTTTGATTCGCGACCAAGGACGTCGGAGAGGAATCTTCTTCTGATCAAGGTGCACAATTTTGAAACAAAAGACCGAGTAAAATCTAGATAAATAGCCGAAACGAAATCATAAACCAACTGACGCAAACACTTCAAATCAAATCAGAGTAAACAAGAGCACCAACCATAATTGAACTCAGGGCATATGATGAGCATGAGATATCCCTGAGAGTGTTTCCTACAAGAAATGATTAGTTCTTATTCACAACACACACTTGCGTGGGAGGTGAGGATGTCATTTTCTTTTCCTGGCTTAAGATATTTCTTCGGCGTGTTCTATGAGATACATGTGCACTATGACAATAATCATATGAGTAGGCATTGAAGTTGTTCCCAGATGCGTGAATATAGTGATTTGAAAAAGTATGCATGTACTCCCTCTAATGTGGTACATGGTGATAATCATTCGAGAAAGATATTCGAGTAGACTTGGAACGATAATCATTTCCTCGTTGATGTTTATCCTACAAAGCTAGGTTAGCAGTAATAGCTAAATTTTCAATGGTGTACTTTTTCACCCAAATTTGGTTCTTGGGTGAACCTTCCCTGCAGTTAGTTCCAACATATCGAGCGAAAATTCTTCCATTTTGTTGCTTGAAGAGTTTGTAATTTGAGTCATTTGACTCGATAGTATCAACAGAGATGGGCGAAAGATAACTAGTTAAAGTTTCAGGTTCGCGAGTTTTACTCTTTGTAAGAACCCAAGTCGTTCAAGGATATTGTTCGGGAGTCCAATAGGATCCATCCATATAAAGTTTCCTTTTGAAACCTAATCCTTCCTTTTGAGGATTTTTGTGAAGAATGGACTTCTTAAGCACATTGCATAAGGTTTGATGCCCTTTCAGGCTCCTAAGCATTCCAGTCTCAAGTAAGCTTCTTAACCTGCAATTTTCTTTAGTAATAGAAGCAAAATCCTCGGAAGAGGGATCAATAGTGGTACCAACAATAGTAGTATCAATATTCTCTTTAGCAGCTTTAGAAGTTTCAACATGAGATTTAGCATTGCTACATTCTAGACATTTTAAGCACGGGGGTACAAAACCATCAGGATTTGAACCGATTGCTCGGTGAAGAGAGAAGCTTTCTCTATAACCAGCTCGTTATGAGATTCTTTCAGTGATACGAGTTCTTGATTCCTGTTAAGGAGTTCATTTGATAAACCCTCGTATATAGTCAGCTGAAAGTGAGTCATATCAAATGGTGAGTTCATCAATAGTTGATGAAATAGCATCTTGCTCTTCAATCAACTTTCGATTCTTCTCCATCTCTTCGACTAGTAATCCTTCAATTTTTGTGAGATTTCTTTCAAGCATTTCAAGTTCATCATCTTGGGATTTTGCAATCTTGACCAGCTTGGCATAGGATATATATTCAAGACAATATTCTTTTATGGACTTTTGGTGTTTGGCAGATACCTGATCCTTTGAAGATTTGCCATGAGAAAGAAGGCGACTGGTTCATCACCGCTTGAATCATCCAAGCTTGAAGCATCATCATTAGTATCTAATTTATCGATATTCTTCGACGATACAATGGCAACATAAGCATTGTTTCTCCCAATCTTTTGTTAGAATTCTTCATCATCTGAATAAGTATTAGTGGCGTCTTCTTCAGGGTCCATTGTCAGCTCAGCACATGCTCTATTCAGCCGAGACATTCTCTTCATATTTGATTCAATGATAGCTCTGGCTTTCACGTCAGTGACTTGTCTCAATGAAGCGGATGATGGAGATGTAATTTGCTTCGAGAGCTTAGTACGAAGATCCGATCGAGTAAAACCACTTCAGTGAAGGTATTTCCATCAGCTGCTGGGTTTTCCTTCCCAACTTGGGCAATCAGCGATGACATGGCCGTATAATTTGCATTTGAAGCACTTCATGTATGTCGGAGGCAAATGTCTTCCTGATAATTCTTGTGCATGAAATTATTCATTATTGATGAGATAAAGATTGTGTCTCTTTAGATCACTCAGCCTTTGTGTGAGCATTTCGAGTTCTTGAGTGATGGTTTGCTGATTTTCGACATCTTCTTCTTCTTCCTCTTCTTCTTCAGAACTGCCATAATGCGAGAGAATTTCTCCTTCGTTTTTTGAAGGAGATTCTTGATTATCATTTTCCAGCTCCATCTTTTCTTCATGAATTGACATCAGTGTCATAATCTCAACATAGTGAAGGTCTTCATAGTCAGTTCTTTGCTTGATTTCAGACGCAATAGAGTCGAAGGATTCATCAGGTGCACTTAGAAGCTTGTTGACAACATCTCTATCCGTGATATCAGTTACTCCATGTTGATGAAGTCTTTCAACAATCGTTGCCAATCGATCCGTGAGTTCCATAACACTTTCCTTGCGCAGGCTTATGATTCCAATGAACATTAGCTTGAAGCATTTGAATATGTGGATCTGATTGGCCAATAAAATCTACGTGAGCACTATTTAGTGCATCCCAAATTTGCTTTGTGGTGTTGAGCCTCTGGAACCGAAAGAAAATGTCTTTTGATAGACTGTCACGGATGATATCTTTCGCTTGAGCATCCAACTGCAGATTTGCTTTGTCATCGGGAGTCAAATTGTTTTGTTGATGAATGGTGTATCCATATTCCACAATCTGCGATAGATTACAGTTGACAACTTGAATTCTAATTCGCATTCATTCCTTCCAGTATAGATAGTCATTTCCATCAAAGATGGGAAACCTTTTAGAGTGCGACAATTCACCTGCAAGCGACATACTCAAAACTCCAAGGACGTTAGACCTTTAATAAATAGAGACAGGGAGTACCTGCTCTGATACCAATTGTTAGGACCGAGAGTATACCGGCCAGAGGGGGTGAATGGGAGGTTCAAATTTTCTTTCAAAAGCTTTGTAACTTAACCCAAACACAGCAGCGGCAAAAAGTATCGAGAGAAATGCATTGAATTAGTTTTCATTATCAGACGCATATTCATTGAGAAAAGCATTTACAATAGAACGAGCTTCATAGTTTATAGGTTTTATTACAATGAGGGTAATGCAACAAGAAAATGGATGTAACAAAATGAGACATAACATAGCTGAAACTAAGAGAAATGCAACTGAAATGTTACATAAGTAGAACAACAGTACCTACAAAAATGAGACTCCAAGTTTTAGAACTTGGAGGAGAAATTTTGTGCATGATCTCTCTTTACTAGCTCACAGAATCAAATGTAAATAGAGGGACAGTCTATTAGCTTGGATAGCCTCTCTCCTCTAAATCTCTTTGTAAGTATGATAGCTTCTTTGCAATTTTTGTTTTTCTTGCTCTTTAGTTGTACAGAGAACCATTTGTTTGTTTTGGTTATGAATAAAGGACTGTGAGGCTGTTGCCTTGCAGTACATAGTAAAAAAACAGTACCTACAGACAAACGAAGGTATACAGTCGAGGATAAAGATAGGAATAAACACAAATACACAGGAAGAGGGCCACAGATTAAGATAAATGATCAGGTAAACTATCGACAAACAGCACGAATGAAAATTACTGAATGAAATGCAGTAGAGTAGATTTAACCAGTGGTGCTCGATGGCGACAAGAGATTTGGTAGAACAATTCACCCTTTTGCCAAAAGGGATACGCCTGGTGGGAGGAGCCGTGACTTAACATGGAAGATAAACTCTCTTCACCCTATTCTCCTTCAACGTTGAGCTGATCGGACTTAGGTGTATTTCACTCATGGTAGATCCTTGTCGGCGATCTCCAAACCTTCGGTCGACCTTCCCAAACGAAAATCACTCTTGGTTGTTGAAGATCGGGCTCGGTGAAGACAAAAACTCTTCAACACTCAAAGCCAAACCTATCCGTCTAGAGAGTGCACAGCTCTCAAGAGTAATAGGTACTAGATCTCTCACTCAGAACTACTGTGATGCTAAACCACTGTCTATGTTTGGGCTCTTGGTTTTCTCTCGGTGGATATTAAACTCAAATCATTCGGAGAGGGTTGCTGAAATCAATCTTCTCAGAAATCTCAAGCGGAGCAACCAACCATCAAATTTGGAGCGGGGTGGCTATTTATAGCCGCAACCTTCCTAGATGGGAAAAGACCTAATTGGACATCGGCCTCAGCCAATGGCCGAATGACACGATTCCAACGGTCGGATTTGAGCACAACGGTAACATTTCTTGTGGAGCAAGAAATGCTAACTCCTTAGTCCGAGGCAAATCTCTTTTAGCGAAGATGAACACAGTCTCTTACTAACAACTAATTGCTCTAAACACAAAGAGATTTCTCTCACTTCTTTCATAGGTTATGTCCAAGCAACTAATTGCTCTAAACACAAAGAGATTTCTCTCACTTCTTTCATAGGTTATGGCCAAGCATCATAGCTGATCTAAGCATCGAGAACCTATACCCTTCTTAATACTATGGAGGTCCTATGACTCGATAGACTTCAAAGAAGAAAAATCGTCTTCACATAGTCTTCGACTTCAATCACTGCAGTCAATTTCTTCGGACGACGGTACCGGAAAAAAATTTCGCCTCAATAGTGAAATTTCGAGGGCTTGATTTATTCACATTAATCTTCTCGACTCTATCACTTCATAAAATATAGCTCATTCTTCTCTGCAGCGCAGATATGCTTCGGTGAAGTTCCTCGAACTCAGCACCGAAGACAGCATTCTCATCGGTTGTGTATGGAATTTTCTCTCTGTATGCACTTGCAAACAAATTAGTCCATACCAGTTTCTGTCAACAATCTCCAAAACATAAGGTAGGTAGATATTGCACCAACACTATCACTATCAGATCTCATCCTTGCAAGTAACCGTGAAGGGATTGAGAACCCCTTTATCATGTTGGGTGGAAGTATTTGTTTGCTTGTGTAGGTACAACTATTGGAGACTTGTGTGTTCCTCCTACTGGATTTATACCTTGGTTCTTAACTGAGGGAAATACTTATATCTACTTTGCTAGATCACCCTTTCCTCTTCAAGGGAAAAACCAACACAAGCTCAAGAAGTAGCACATCTTTTTGCAAAACTAGAACAGTTCGCTTTGTATGCGTCCATCTAGATCCGACGGCTATTGGTGAAAGATGGCAGGCACACCATCATCACCAACTCAGGTTTTTATAGGAGTAGATGGCAACGATACAAATACATGTCATGTCCCTTTGTCACTGGGATTGAGCACAGCAAGATTGAACCTGTCACAAAGCACCTCTCCCATAGCAAGAAGAATCAATCTAGTTGACCAAACCAAATCAATTGATCAAAGAGAAATACGAAGCTATAAAAATTATGCATAAAAGAGTTCATAGAAAACTCAAATAATATTCATGGATAAATCTGATCATAAAGTCACAATTCATCGGATCCCAACAAACACACTGCAAAAAGTCATTACATCGGATATAACTCCAAGAACATCGAGGAGAACATTGTATTGAAGATCATAGAGAGAGAGGGGGAGAGAGAGAAAGAGAGAGAGAGAGAGATCCATCTAGCTACGAACTATGGACTCATAGGTCCATGATAAACTATTCACGCATCATCGGAAGGGCGGCAAGGTTGATGCAGGACCCCTCCGTGATCGAATTCCCCTTCGGTAGAGTGCCGGAAAAGGCCTCCAGATGGGATCGTGTGGTTCAGGAACATGCGATGGTGGAAAAGGTCAAACGGAGCCATGTGGGCCCCACAGGGCACCAGGGCGTACCCTGGTGCCTCGTGGTAAACTGCTCCATCTTCTCGTCCCCTCCCGAAGCTTCTAGGGTCTCTTATGTCCAGAAAAAAAATCTCCAAAGAGTTTCGTGGCATTTGGACTTTGTTTGGTACTGGTATTCTGAAAAACCAAAAACGGGCAAAGAATAGCAACTGACATTGGGCACTAAGTTAATAGTTAATCCCAAAAATGATATATATATATATAATTGCTTGTAAATGTATATGAACCATCCAAGATTGATACTATAATAGCATGGAAGAATCAAAAATTATAGATACGTTGGAGACGTATCAAGCATCCTCAAGCTTAATTCCCGCTCGTCCTCGAGTAGGTAAATGATAAAAACAATTTTTTGATGTGGAATGCTACCTATCACATTCATCATATAATTTTCTTCTTTGTGGCATGGATATTTGGACTTGAGTGATTCAAAGCAATAGTCCATAGTTTGACATGAAAACATAAATACTCAAGCATACCAACAAGCAACCATGCCTTTCAAAATATCAACGCTAAAGAAAGTTATCCCTAGCCCATTATGCTCGGTCATTGATCCATTCATGAAACACACTCAATATTAGCTACACCCAATGCACAAGTATGACAATACTACTCTCCAATTGGTGCTTTATAAGAGAAGATGGAGACTCAAAATAAAATAAATTTGCATAAAAGTAAAGTAGATATGCCCTTCACAGAGGGAAGCAGAGATTTGTAGAGGTGCCAGAACTCAAAGTTTGAAACAAATAGGCAAAAATTATTTCGAGAGGCATGCTTTTCCTGTCAACGACACGACTGAAAGTTCCCAACATCTTTATGCTAGACACATTATAGGCGGTTCCCAAGAAATAAAGTTCATTTCCTTTCCACCATTCTTTCACAAACCTTGGATAGACATATCCACGGGTGCCCACCATACCAACAACTTTCCAAGGGAATTATTATATTTTTTCATTTTGATTCATTTCAGGACTGGACATCCCTATTACCTTGCCATTTTCTCATGCAATGACAAGTGAATAAACACTATCGTGAGAATAACCCAGCTAACATGGAAGATATTGGCCACCGCTTGCCGCACCATGAGTGGTACGGGCACACAAAATTGAAATTTATTTTGAATGATTAGAGTTGGCACATGCAAATTACTTAGAACGACATGTAAATACCACTTATTGGTAGGTATGGTGGACTCATTTGGCACTACATTAGGTTTAAGGAGTTCGATGCACAAGCAGTATTTATGCTTAGTACAAATGAAGGCTAGCAAATAGCTTGAGAAGCAACCAACCGAAATACAAAAACGGTCATAAACATGTATTGAGAATAACTAACACTGAATAATGCACCATAAGTAGGATGTAACTTCATTGCATAACTATTGACTTTACGTTCATGCATAGGGAATCACAAACCTTAACACAAATATTCTTACTAAATCACAATTACTTATAAGCATGACTCACATATTATCACATCGACATCGCAAAACTATTGCAAGGAGTCAATCTTATCATATTCGATGATCTACATGAAAGTTTTTATTATATCCCTCTTGGATATTCATCATATTAGGACCAGATTCATATCTTGTGCAAACTAACATTACTATTATCACATCTCAAAAAGATATAAGTGAAGCATGTGAGTTCATCTATTTATTTAAAATATAATCACCACCATTCTCAAAAAAGATATAAGTGAAGTACTTGAGAAACTGCCTAGCTCAAAAGATATAAGTCAAGCAGATAGAGTCACTACAAAAAAAAGATACATCCGTGACATTTTGGGCCGAACGAAAAAAAATTGTCATACATATGACACTTCTATGACGATAATTGTGACAAAACCCGGTATCATCATAGATGTGGTGGGCTCCTACTTCTATGACAAAAAATCATGACAGAAAATGGGCTTTTCGTCCTGGGCGGGCCGGAGACGCAGCTGCATGACATTCTTTGGGCCGTCCATGATGGAAAAAACCATGGTAAAAGCGAGGGGGAGGAAAATTTCGGGGAGTTCCCGGTTACGGTGGGAGGTCGGGGGCCGAGCGATGCACGCTTCTCTCGTACACATACGCGCGCGTGTGCGAGGCGTTGGCTCTAACTGAAACCGAGCGAGGCGTTGGGCTCTAACTGAACCCGAGCGATTGCACTGTAGGCTACGCGTTACTGAATCCGAGCGATCGATCGATGGCGGTTAACTGAACCCGGTCGAGCGATTCTTTCGCTACTGCTGCTAACTGAAGCCAATCGATGCTGCCTCTGGATGAACAGTGAGCGTTGCGGGGGGGGGGGTGGATGAACAGTTCCCGGTGGGGGTGGATGAATAGGACCCCGTGGTGTTGCCTCTGGATGAACATGACCCCAATCGATCGAGCCGGTTGGGGCTGGATGAACAGGACCCCGTGGAGGGCTGGATGAACAGGACCACCCCGTGGAGGGCAGGATGAACAGTAGACGGTGGAGGGCAGGATGAACAGTAGCCCGTGGAGGGGTGGTTGAACAGGAGCCCGTGGAGAGGGCGGGTTGAACAGTAGCCGGTGGAGTAGCGCGCGGTGGAGGCTGGATGAACAGGAGCCCGTGGATGAACAGTCGCAGGTGGAGGCTGGAGGAGGTCGACGGTGGATCAACAGTAGCTCGTGGAGGCTGGAGGGGGTCGACGGTGGAGATGAACAGTATCCCGTGGTATGCCACACCCCTCCCGATGAACAGGACCCCCGTTTCGATCATAGTGCTCCAACACAAGTCCGTTTCGTCCGTTTTGCGGTACACCACACCCCTCCCGATCAACAGGACCCCCATTTCGACCGTAGGGGGTCCGTTTCCTCCGTTTTGCGGTATGCTAAACCCCTCCCGATGAACAAGATCCCGTTCCGAACGTGGCCGGTCGAACACAAGGCCGTTTCCTCCGTTCTGCGGTACACCAGGCCTCGTTTCCATCGCCTATTCCGTCCAAGCCCTCCCGATGAACACGACGCATTCCGTTGCCTCCCCATGAACACGACGCATTCCGTTGCCTTCCCATGAACACGACGACGACATTGTTTCTCTGTTCCAACCCAGCAATGTACACGAGCCCTGGCCGTACGTATGCGCGAGTAGGCGTTCGAGACCCCGCCCGTATGTACACATATGTGGTCATATTTTCTTTCTTGCACCCTGGCCGTTGTATGTACGTGTACATGCTACGTGCGCGACTCTACTATGACACGTGTGCGCCTCTACATCGACCAGTATGTACATACACGTTCGGGACCAGAATGACAACGCTACGTACGCTTCGACCAGGTGGGTCCCGACTGTCAGGCACTTCATTGCCTGCGAAGATGTAGCTGGTGGGTCCCAACAGCCAGGGGGTGAATTGTTTTTTTGCCCGGACGCACTTCCTTGTGTGCGAAGATGTAGTTGGTGGGTCCCAGCAGTTAGGGGGAAACATTTTTTTCGCGAAATACGGTAGCCCGTCCAGTGGGTCCCACTGTCAGGTGGAGGAATAATTATTTTGCACGTAATAAGGAGGCACTTCCTTGCTGCGGCCATGGACCCAACTGTCAGCCTCTCCATGTACAGTCCACATCCGATGGAAGCCATTCCTTGACCACGTTGACCACGCCGCCCCGAGAGCACCAGGGCGGTGGACGACGGCGAGGCCTAGGAAGGGGACGACGCGGAGCCGGGGAAGATCCGGCAGTGGATGGCCACGCGTAGAGGAGTACGAGGGCACTGGTTCACTGCGGTGTGAGGCTGCCGTCGCCGCAGAGTAATAGGAGGTGTGTGTGAGTAGAGGGATGGCCTAGCCGGCGGTGGGAGTAGTAGGGTGCGGTTAGGCCTCTGCTGCGTCGCAGCCGGCCATGGGAGGTAGGAGCACGAGGCACGACCGGCGCTGGTTTGGGCGGCTGGAGCAAGAAGACCAGAGGTTGAAGAAGCACTACGGCCGTTGGATGGACATCGTACGGTCACTGGAGCTAGAATCGTGCATATTGACTAAGTTGACAAAGCCCTCCGTCCCCGTCAACTTAGTAGGCCCACAAGTCAGCCTGCCACTATACTGGGTCCCAGCTAAGAGGCGAGTATTCATTTTTTTGTGTGTAATAAGGAGGCACTTCCTTGTGAGCGAAGATATAGCTGGTGGGTCCGAGCTATCAGCGGCGGTAACGTTTTTTCGTGAAATACAGAGGCCCTTTCGGTGGGTCCCTGATGTCAGGTGGAGGAATCATTATTTTGTGTGTAATAAGCAGGCATTTCCTTGCGTGCAGCCGTGGACCTAGCTGTCAGCCTCTCCACGTACAATCCACTTCAGATGCATGTCGGTCGTTGACCACGTTGACCAGGCCGCGCCAAGAGCACCAGGGCGGTGGACGACGGCGAGTCCTAGGAAGGGAACGACACGGAGGCAGGGAAGACTCGGTAGTTGTTTCCCACGCAGAGGGGAGTACGACTATACGAGGGTTTACTGGTTCGTCTGCCGTCGCCGGAGAATGACAGCAGGTGTGGGTGAGTAGAGGGATGGCTAGGCCAGCGATGGGAGTACGGTGGGGCGGTGAGGCCTGCGCGGCAGCACAGCCGGCCGCGGGGAGGAGGGCGCAGGCAGTCCCGCCGGCACTTTTTTGAGCGGCTGGAGCAGGAAGAGCAGAGGTTGAAGAAGCACGACGGCCGTTGGATGGACATCCAACAGTCACTGCTTGTGCGTCAACCTTTTTTAGGAAAGCCTCAAATCTGTGGAAAACAACATATAGCCCATCTGCCATTATTTCTAATAATTTTCAACCCATTTTCTAATTCTTAAGGTTTTTTGGAGCCCATATTCTTTTTGTTAGCATTACAGCCCAAATTGTGGCCACGGTTAAAAAATTATACGAAATTTTGCATATTTCGGTGCGGTCCGAACTGTTTTTAATCCCGAAATTTCGACTCACATTCAAACTGATTTTAAAAATAAATGTATATCAATATAAAATCCAACAAATTCTCCACGCATAAAAATTAATGTAATTTAAAATCTTGAAATGAAAAAAAAGATATTTGAAACTAATTGCCGGTTTGATGTGTTTTAAAAATGTACAGCCCATTTCTCATTACTGATGGGCCATTTTCTCGGCCAGCCGAATGAAAGCTCTCCTCGTCTTGAAAGATTTGCAGCCCAACAGGCCTGACAAAGCGACTTACTTGGCAAATCACAAAAAAACTGGGCTGTGGCCGTGGACCCAGCTGTCAGCCTCTCCACGTACAGTACTCTTCCGATGGAAGTCGTTCCTTGACCACGTTGACCACGCCGCGCGGAGAGCACCACGGCGGTGGACGACGGCGAGGCCTAGGAAGGGGACGACGCGGAGCCGGGGAAGACGCGGCAGTGGAAGCCCGCGCGGAGAGGAGTACGAGGGTTCACTGGTTCGGCTGCGGTGTGAGGCTGCCGTCGCCGCAGGGCCTGGCCAGCGGTGGGAATAGTAGGGGGCGGTGAGGCCTCCGCGGCAGCACAGCCGGCCACGGGAGGCAGGAGCATGCGGCACGACCGGCGCTGCTTTGGGCGGCTGGAGCAAGAAGACCAGAGGTTGAAGAAGCACTACGGCCGTTGGATGGACATCGTACGGTCACTGGAGCTAGAATCGTTCATATTGACTAAGTTAACAAAGCCCTCCGTCCCCGTCAACTTTGTTGGCCCACAAGTCATCCTCCCACTATGGTGGGTCCCAGCTAGCAGGGGGTATTCATTTTTTTGTGCGTAATAAGGAGGCACTTCCTTGCGTGCGAAGATATAGCTGGTGGGTCCGACATGTCAGCGGGGGGAACGTTTTTTTCGCGAAATACAGAGGCCCTTCCGGTGGGTCCCAGCTGTCAGGTGGAGGAATCATTATTTTGCGCGTACAGTCCACGGCCGATGGATGTCGTTCGTTGACCAAGTTGACCAGGCCGCGCCGAGAGCACCATGGCGGTGGACGACGGCGAGGCCTAGGAAGGGAACGACACGGAGCCGGGGAAGACTCGGCAATGGTTGCCCATGCGGTGGGGAGTACGAGGGTTTACTGGTCCGGCTGCCGTCGCCGGAAAATAACAGGAGGTGTGGGTGAGTAGAGGAATGGCCTGGCCAGCAATGAAGTAGGGTGGGGCGGTGCGGCCTGTGCGGCAGCACAGCCGGCCACGGGAGGCGGGAGCAGGCAGTCCCACCGGAGCTGGTTTGGGCGGCTGGAGCAAGAAGATCAGATATTGAAGAAGCAGCACGGCCGTTGGATTAACATCCAACGGTCACTGCTGCTAGAATCGTTTGTGGACTAAGTTGACAAAGCCAAAGTACACGTCAACCTAGTAGACCCACAAGTCAGCCTCCAAATCTGTCCCAAACAGCATACAGCCCGAAATTTCTAGCCAGATTCAAATTAATTTTAAATCCAAATATACCTTAATTTAAATTCAATGAAATTTTACCCGCACAAAAACAATGAAATTTAAAATATCAAAATCCGAAAGAAAACAGTATTTTGGAACTAATTGTCTGTTTGCTGTATTTTTTCATTTTACAGCCCATTTATTATTACTTATAGCCCATTTCTTATTACTTATAGCCCATTTTCTGGGCAAAATGCATCCCTCCTCGTCTTGAAAGATTTCCGGCCCAGCAGGGCGTAGAAAAGCAAGTAGGCCTACGTTGGTTATTCTGCAAAAAACAAAATAGCTGGCTAGCAATTTTCAGAAAGGAAAAAAACAAACTGGGCTGGCCATGTGCTAAACATATGAAATAAAAGCCTGGGCTAGACGGGCCACGGGTCCCGCACAACCCAGTTGATACCCTTCTCCGTCCCGAAAAAACAAAATTACTGCGCGCGCTGCTGGGTCCCTACTGTCATCCTCACCATGTACAGTCATCTCCTTATTCCTCTCGGTTGTTGACCATGTTGACAACACCGGAGGGCGGCGCCGCGGCGAGCGAACCAAGGCGGAGGACGATGGTGAGGCCTCGGACGGGAACGAACAGGAGCCGGGGCAGATCACAGCCAGCCGTGGGAGGCGGGAGCAGGCGGTCCCGCCGGCGCTGGTTTGGCTTTGGCGGCTCGAGGAAGAAGAGACTGAAGAAACGCGACAGACGTTGAATGTCAATCCAACGGTCAAGGTTGGCACAATCGTTTTGTTGACTAAGCGGACACCAAGTAGCATACTTTTTTATATATAGGAAGAAAACTGCGAGGAAAATGCGTTCGTCTGCCGTCCTCCTCACAGGGAACGTTCGCCACATAAGTGACTAGCACCCTTGGTTTTCAACCGAGAGGTCTTGGGTTCGAGTCCCAGGAACTCTCAATTTTGTCCTCCTTCCTTCCTCGCAAAAAAGGGAAAGAAAATCAAAGACTTGGGAAGGCGTACAGAACAAGCTAGTGTACCAGTAATGAGACGTTGCCGAGTTTTAGAAAAAAGAAAGACGTGCTCCTGTAGCTGGTTCGAATCCAAACCTAGACTATGACTATATATGGTGCTATGCTACTCTGCAAGTAATGAAACTGACATATCCAACATTCGCTTCTCCTCTTCTCTACTTACTCTGCCTAGCATCAGAAGCTCTGGCCGCAGCAACCATGTCCGCTGGCTGCTCGTCCACCTGCTCTTCAGCAGGCAACAACCAGATATGCGCCAAGTCGCAACCCGTACCATCGCCTGTGGGTCTCATCACACCCTCGCCGGCACGCGCACCGCAGCCGATTGCTCATCGCAACCCGCTGCCGTTGGTGTGGTGCCACTGCTGCAAATCACGCAGAGTCATCCGTCGCGTCTCAACCACAATCCGCAACCCTGGCCGAGTCTTCTACAAATGCCCGAATCATGGGGTAATAATATGTTTAAGTGTTGTTCTGCTGCTTTCAGTTGCTGATTTTTTTAATAGTTTGGTTGATGATCTACCAATTTGATTCGTGCAGAAAAGGGAAGAT
Source organism: Triticum aestivum (assembly GCF_018294505.1). Classification (NCBI taxonomy): domain Eukaryota; kingdom Viridiplantae; phylum Streptophyta; class Magnoliopsida; order Poales; family Poaceae; genus Triticum; species Triticum aestivum. The sequence continues at coordinate 272,811,766 of NC_057794.1, forward strand.
TCGTGTGATTTGTATTTCTGGGAAGTTGCTGATGTGGGGGAATGCAACTACGCTGATTATTTGGTTAGCCGAGGAATCCCAATACCAGCAGGTTGGGGTGTTGGACAAGTAACTGAAGGAACGGCAGAAGAGGAAGATGCAGAGCAGAAGCTTAAAGATGCAGTTCCTCTGATCATGGCCAAGCAACAGCTGCTGAACGGCCTTGACAGCAATGAGGAGATGAAAGAGCTTGTGAAGATAATGGGCAAAATCGATGTGCTCTGTAGGATGATTGTCTCTTTATTTGCAGTGTATGTAGCACTCGTGATGTATTCAGTGGCTACGACATGAGCACTTTGCTGAAACTAGTAATGAATGAAACCTGTGTAGCAGGCTGGGCGTAGTGTTGTGAACATCTAATGATTTCTATTAACGGAAATCAGGGGGTATCCCCTTTTGCTCATATAAATAAATAAATAGCAGAGGCCCTGTCGGGTCAGCTTTGTTCTCATTCGAAGACGTCGAGCAAATTGCAGTCCAACAGCAAACTATGTCATCAAATTCAAGTTTCACAGCCAAATATGAGTACAACTAAACAACAATGTCATCATGTTTTAGTTGTCATACAATCACCAAACACAAATCAGCATACATAACAAGTGATGTTCTCACAGCAAAATACTAAACAACATGTTCATCAGGTTTCAGTTGTCATAGCAAACACAATTTCACATAGTAGATAAAAAACGTCTTCTGACAGGCAAATACGACAAAAGCAATGTAATCATCATCCGCAGCAGCAGCGTCAACATCTTCGCCATGTGTATCAGTCTGAATCGTAATTCCCCACGGTGTCATCTTCTTCTTCGTCCTCAACGTCCTCGAACGTTGGCTTCTTCTTGATCAACTCTTGTATGTCCACAGCACGACAGGCAATCTTTTCGCCGGCGTCATTGACGTGATGGTTCTCAAAGATATTAGGAACATCTGTGTTATCTTGTACATCAGGAGCAGTGTAAGCATCATCTTGTTGTGCAACTTCATTAAACGAATTCCTCTGCTCAAACCTTTGCAATACTCTCCAGTCATCGCTACGTGCAAATGTGTCTTCCAAGAAAAATATCTGTGTTGCTTGATTTGCCAAAATAAAAGGCTCGTTGGTCTGGTACGCCGCCTTGACATTGATGGATTTGAAATAATCATCAGCTCTGGGTTTTGCGATCCTGGAAAACAGGTTATACCAATGACAGCACAACAGAACCACACACCGATGATCCTCGAAACTGGAGATATACTGCAACTGAATAATGTCTGTTATGTTAGCATACATTTCAGTTGTCTCTTTGTCATACGTATCCGTGCTCATGATGGCACTGTTTTGTGTCTTCCTGCCTTCGTCTCGTGCAAGGGTGTTGTAGCGCACATCTCCAACAACGCAAGATTCATAATGTCTTACCCGAGTATCAGGACCCATTGCTAGTGAGTAAAGGGCATCATCAACTGCCTGCCCATCCTCCCGCATCTTCTTAACCTATGGTTAGAAAATAGACAAGCTGATCATCTTATGTACTCAATATATTAAAAAAACTGACAGTGCACTTCAAAAGCTTACATGGTTCTTGAACCATTTCGCAAATCCTGCCATAACCAGTTTGTCAATGTTTCTTGGATTTTGCGGCAGTAACTCCTCTTTGTAGATGCTGCACAACATAGTGATCGCGTCAAACATCTAAATATATAAGAATGTGCTGCAAGTTTAGTAGATTACGATGTATAAGCTGCAGTACTGCACTTACTTGATATAAGGTAGTATCTCAGGACAGTTATTCAACACATACCAAACCATTTTGTCCAAATCTTTAGGTTTGTCCTCTTGTCGACTCTTCCCTGTAACTCGAACAGAATAATCGAAAACATTGAGCCCGGGATTGTCTTCACCCACCTCTTTGCTAAGCTGATCAGCTGTTTCAATGTATTTTGAGCAGAATGTCAACGCTTCTGTAGCAATGTAGGCCTCTGCAATGGAACCCTCGGGTCTAGCTCTGTTCCTAACATAGCCCTTGAAAGTGCCTAGCCGCCTTTCAATAGGGTACATCCAGCCATACTGTACTGGACCTCTAAGTAGTGCCTCATCAGGTAGATGAACAGCCAAATGCACCATCACATCAAAGAAGGCTGGAGGATATATCTTCTCAAGGTCGCATAGGATAGTTGGTATCTTGTCTCTAAGACGCTCCAAAGCATCTATCCTGATATTCCTACTGCAGAGTTCCCTGAAGAATTGTCCCAACTCTGCAACTGCTCTGTATAAGTCAGGGCGGCCCAATCCTCTAAGGATAACAGGTAAAACCCTTTGAAGTAGGACGTGGCAGTCATGAGTTTTCAACCCTTGTACCTTGTTTCCATCTGCACTGACTCTCCTTTCAGGGTTGGAAGCAAATCCATGTGGGAATCTCACACGTGACAGGACCTCGCAGAATTCTTTTCTTTTTACCTTGTCCAAGACGTACACAGCTGGTGCCATATCCCGTGGTTTACCTTCATCTTGCACCTGCAAATCCTTTCTGATACCCAGGTGTGTCAAATCAATCCTAGATTTTAAGGTATCTTTCGTCTTGCCTTCAATATTAAGAAGTGTGCCGATAATGCTGTCACATATATTTTTCTCGATGTGCATCACATCAAGATTATGCCTTAGATCCAAATCTTTCCAATACTCCAAGTCCCACAAAGTGGACCTGCGGGTAAACAATAATCTCTCTTCTACCCTGCCACGCTTCCTTTTCCCGCTACCATTACCAGGATGGTTTCCTGGTGTAATATGCCTGACCTTCTCTAATTCCACTTGCAACTCATCGGCGGTGAGCCTCTTTGGCGCATCACGGTTTTCATGCTTTGCATTGAACACATGTCTTCGGTATTTTCTAGGATGCGGCTTGTCCTTGGCAAGGAAACGGCGGTGTCCAATGTAACAGATCTTGCTAAGTATTGCGTATGACAGCGGATTCCTGTCACAGCGAACACATGCATTGTAACCATGTGTCGTTCGCCCTGACATAGTGCCCAAAGCCGGATAATCATGGATGCACCAAATTATAACAGCACGCAGAAAGAAATCAGCTGGTGGGCTGCTATATAGGTCTCGAGTGAGAACACCCTTCCATAGCTGTTGAAGTTCCTCCACAAGAGGCTCCATGAACAAATCAAAATCCTTTCCAGGACTTTTTGGACCTGGGATGAGCAAGGCCATCATGTAGTTTGATTCTTCGGTGCAGACATTTGGAGGCATGTTGTAAGGGATAACAAGCACTGGCCACATGCTATATGTGGCGCTCTGGTGGCCAAATGGGTTAAATCCATCTGAAGCTAAGCCAAGTCTAATGTTTCTCGGGTCAGCAGCAAACTCTTTGTGTTTATCATTGAAGCTTTTCCACTCACTACCATGAGATGGATGGCTCATTACATTCTGATCTCTGTACTCCTGGTTCCTAGAATGCCACAGTACATCCTCTCTTGTTTCAGCATCATGAAACAACCTCTGCAATCTTGGTGTAATTGGAAAATGTCTCAGAACATTATGAGGAATCCTCTTCACAGCATCGCCATCTTTCCATCTTGATGATTTGCATTTCCGGGCATTCACTTAGTTGGCATATCCTTCCTGAACAGAACACAATTATTCTTACAAACATGGATCATATCATATCCAATTCCAACTGCACGAAGGAAATTCTTCATTTTACTATAGGTGTGTGGCAGCTCAGACGCATCTGGGAAAGATTCGCGGAAAGCAGCCAACATCGCATCAAATGATTTGTTGGTCATCCGCTCAGATGTCTTCACCTGAAGAAAGGTGACCATAGCTGAGAATACTGACAACTTATTTCCTGGGGTGACAACAACGTTGCATTGTTCCAACATGCGGGCCCACCATTTTTCTTCTGCAGGTGAAAGTTCACGGAATGCACGAGCATTTCGTAGCATTGTTTCAATGTTGGTCAAACTCACTGGCTCCGCCACCACCACCTCCTCCTCCTCTTCCACCTGAGCATCAGGCAGATCAAGATGGTGATCTGCTGCTTCCACGTAGTCAATAACATTGACGTTCACAGCTTCACCATGATGAACCCACCTAGTATATGTGACCGACATCCCATACAAGTGTAGATGATTTTGCACAGTTGACTGGGGTCTTGTAACTGAATTCATACAACTGCTACACGGGCAGAGCACATCTGATTTCGGACCACCGTACTCAGCTCTGATAAAGTTCATGAAGTTTTCAGCCCCCTCGACATATGCAGCGGAGAATCTTCAATCAGAAGTTATCCAAGTCCTGTCCATCTGTTAGACATACAAATTAGTTCTTCTACCAGATATTATAGGAAAAACATATATGCTTTTTTATGAAGTCCAGAAAAAAATACCTAGGTCGATGTCTAAAGCTATGGCTAGATATTTGGACGAGCAGATCTAAGTAACAAAATATATGTAAAGCTAATTCAGCAAACAAATTTGAGTGCCAAATTATGGCAGGCTGTTTCAGCAGTCAATGAGGCTGAGCACACAGCCATCAAACTATTGAAGGCCATCGCCGCAACAAAGATCGAGTATAAAATGGTGTAGAGCTATTTCAGCTAACAGATTGGCTACTAGACCATGGGAATCTACGTGACAATAAATATATGGCAGGATATTTTAGCAACTAATCGGCCTTGACATGCCATCTCAGCTAAGCAGATTGAGTGCAGAACAGGGCAAGGAAGCTTCTTAAGCAAAGCATATTGACAGTAAACTACTTCGGCAAATAGTGAGATTAACAGCGTCTATCAGCTAACATTCAGCGCTACACCGACATGACCGGGCCTCAGTCTAGAATGCGCGTACCGTGGGAGAAGCTGACCGCCGTGCGTCTCCACACGAACATCGTAGCGGTGGCGGTGCTGACCGCCGTGCGCCTCCATAAGAACGTAGCCAGAGGTGGCGGCGTAGCTAGAGGACGGCAGTCTACGAGAGCGTACTGTGGGAGCGAGAGGATCGCCGAACCGCGGCGCCGACGTATCGGCGCGGCGGGGAGGGCGTCTTTGGCGGAGTGAATAGAGTGGAGGGGGACAGGGGGGAGGGGTGTTTGGGGAATATTATTGGCTAGTTGGCCGAAGGGCGGTTGAATCGGATTTGGGGGGAATTTTTGGGTGTGGGGGGGAGGATTTTCGCGCGGTGGGCGGGGGGAGTTTGGCGCATGGTCGGTTTCTCCAAGTGCAGTCCCACGTGTCAGTGAAGAGGCAAGCCTAAGCGCGTTCCGTTTGCGTGAGCCGTGTGCAGGACCGAACGTGTGTGGGGTGCAATGCGACCGCGACAGGAGTGTTGTGAGTGTACCGCATTTTTTCCTTTTAAACTAGGTGCTTCGCCCCCTCAAAAAAATCTGTTGCTTCGCGCGATCCATCGATACTACTACTAGTAATCCGGTAATCCCGACTAAAACGGCGCGGCCGGGTCTTTTCCCACGCGATATGCTGGGAGGTTGGCTTAGTTGGGTTTTTTAGGACGAGTAATGCTACACCTACGTAATCCCAGTTACGTAATTAACGCAATGTGAAACGTGTGAGCTGTTGATTGTAGATTGGGGCGAGGGAGGGGCCCACCACCATGAAAATCAGGGGAGGAGAGTGAGAGCGGCAATTTACGTTAACCCTTTCGTAGGTTCCCGTAGATGTAGAAAGATGTGTCCGATCCTGCAATATAGGCCGTCCGATCTATATCTAACGGATAGGAAGGAAACTATGACAATTTACCCGCACTCCTCTCCACATTTGCAGATAAGGCTTTCCCTCGTTCATCCTTTTCTCCCACAAGATCTTGATCTTCCGTGCAACGCACGGGCATCTTGCTAGTACTCCTACAATATGTATATTATTGTGAAAGTTCATATACACCGGCCAAGATTAATGCAAACACGGCAGATTTTCATTACATTTCGAACTTTTATAGGACAAAAAAATAAAAGAAACCCAACCCTAAACCTATTCTACGGCGGCGACCGACGTCCTCCATCTGTGATCTCCATGTACGGGGGCGGGGTTCAAGACCCGTGAAGTGAAGGTGCGGTCTCCGGCGAGGAAAAGTAGAACACGGGAGACGGACTGGCCAGTTGGCACACCATGCCATGCTGCCTCCCATGCACACGGGAGACAGCGACAAGTAGGACGCGTGGCTGACGATGCTCCCATTGTCGGCCGCCAGTGTGGCCACCGCTTGTGCGGCGACTTGAGCGAGGGCGGCGACCTCGAGCTCCATTCCCGAAGACAAGCTCTCCCACAGAGCGTTCACGCTTGTGGTCATGGCGGATGTGGTTCCAGGTAGGAGGACGTTGCGCTATGGTGTGGAGGTTAGTTGGGCGTTCCCGCTTTAAGTAGCGCATTCCGGTGAGGCCAAGCGTCCGGGTGCGTCATTAAGTCGCCGGAGTTGGTTCCGCGGGCACCGAGCCTCTTAATGACGACATATGAACGGATGGCATGAATGCGGGCAGCTGGCGCTGGCTGGGAACGCACCGCGCGACGGCGTGAGGGACGAGGGTTTTGGTGTGCCAGGGTAGTCAACTGCGGTCGTGGCAACGTTGGAGATGCCCTTTGCTCACATGCGATCCACGCATGTCATTGGAAAAGCAAGACGACCCGGCATGGTCTCAGGTCTAGAGGATGCAGTTGGCCGCGCTACACCACTCCGCGGACGCGTCGTGGCACCCCGTGCATCCTCGACGAGCCGGGTGTTGGGGTGTGTTTGGATTGTGGCCAAAGTGCACCTCGCCAAAATTTTGGTCATGACCAAAAGATTGGTCTTTGTTTGGATGGTTGCCATTTTTTTGGCATGCCAATGAACTCTAGCCAACTCTAGTTCATTTTTCTTGCCAATGTCGGCCAAATCATGGGCAACCAATACCTCAACCAAAATTTTGGTCATGACCCAAATATTGGTCTTTGTTTGGACGATTGCCATTTCTTTTGCATTCCAATGAACTCTAGCCAACTCAAGTTCATTTTTCTTGCCAATGTCGGCCAAATCATGGGCAACCAATACCTCAACCAAAATTTTGGCTACCCAATGCTTTGATGGGGCAACCTTGGGCACAAACCAAACATACCGTTGGTCGTGCCACAGCACTAACGCCACCCTCGGCAAACTGAAACCGACCGTGTCTAGCGACGATATGAGCGTGTCGCTCACCGCGGTCGCCGTGTCCAGAGGCGGTGCTGGAGCTGCGCCCCGTTGTTGGCCCCAACGACCCACATGAACGGTTGTCGGTGGCGAGGAGGTCGTGGGCCAGCTCCTCCATTGGACTAGTCTGCGCTACGTCGTCCCGACGGGTGTGCCCCACATGTCTGTTTCCCTGTTTTCCCGGCCATATTCGAGCGTCAGTGCTCCGCGTTGCGCATTAGGCCTTTCACTATGTAGGCCAAGCGAGACAACTTATTGTTTATTTGAGCCGTTCAAGTATAATCATGTGGCGTTTGCTTATTTCTCATTCCTCTCCAACCCTCTTCTCCATCGATCATGTCGCCCTCCAGTCGAGTCCATCCTCCCGCATGCCTCATTTGAACATTCCGCCGAGTATCATTCGCATGTACCCACCCTAGTCCTCTTTCAATAGATCTCCGGACCCCGAGATGAAATCGAGAGGGAACGAGTGGGGGCACGTGATACCTAAGGCGGATTCAAAATTTTGAACCGGTGATCATAGCATCCGCAAATCATATATAAAGGGTATTCAAGGTTCGTTTCGTTTTTGAACGTACAATATACTCCCTCCTATCCTTTCTAGTTTACATATAAGTTTTATGTGTAGTCAAAGTATATCTACTTTGATCAAAAAGGTATCAACATTCAACAACGCCAATCAATATTGTTAGATTCGTACGTACTCCTAGATTTGTACTCGAGATGGTTTCCAATTTGACTATTGACAAGATTAATAGTACATGAGATGTATAATGTGAAAATTATATCATTGGAAACTCCTTTCACATACGAATTTGACCGTATGCTTTGTGTAAGTTGCATGTCATATATTATTACTCTAACATTTGGTCAAAGTTAGCCTCGAAAAACGCATTAGACCCTGTATGCTTTGTGTAAGTTGCATGTCATATATTATTACTCTAACATTTGTGTAAGTTGCATGTCATATATTATTACTCTAACATTTGGTCAAAGTAGTATAGTGGAAGTGGATCCTCTGACGTAGGTATCCCTGCCTTACCCTCCCTTTCGGTCACTTACTGGCGGACCCCATGCTTGCTAGGCCCCGCATGTCAGTTACTCAATGGGTTCGGCCACGTCAGGGGATCCTCATCCGTAGTATACTCCCTCTGTTTTTATTTACTCCGCATAAAATGGAGGGAGTGGTGGTATAATAATGACGGGCGGGGGAGGGGGAGGGACGTCGGTTTGCTCTCAACTGCGGTCCCACAAGCGAGCGAAAACGCAAGACGAAGCGTGTTCCATTCGGTGAGCGACGTGGAGGGTCCAGCGTGCTGGGCTGCAATGCGAACGCGACAAGAGCGATGTACAGTCAAAACCGATTGACCGGTCGTCACCGGAACCACTATTCACACCAGAACCTTCGCTGCTCGGCCTACGCCAGCCACTGCCCTAAAACCACACCAAATCTCCAGCCCATTCCCCCACCTTTCGATCCCCTAGCCCGCATCAAGCGTCCCCTAGTTTGCCGGAAAGCCATGGTGCGCCGCAAGATCACTTACTACAAGATGCTGACGCCGGAGCGCCGCGCAGAAATCGCGGCGGCGGTTGGCGCCACAGACCTCCGTTCCCAAGCTCGCTTTGCGGCGGGCCAATCCCTGAGTTCTCTGGAGCCAAGCTACAAGGAGGAGGAAGCCGATCCAATGTTCATGGCGGAGGTCGCAACACAGAAGGCCCCCGATGGGTATGAGACAATGGACGTCGACTTCGTGCCGGCGTCCGAGTCCCCCATGGTGCAGCCGGACCAGCGGTTCAACATGGCGATACTAAAGGAGGACCGGGAGGCAGAGGCTCAACTCGACACGGAGCGCGCGCATGCCGCTACCATCGAGGCTCTCCTGCAGGCGGAACCGGATGTCGTGGATGTGAACCGGGCGGCAGAGGCTCAACTTGAGGCGGAGCGTGCGGATGCCGCTGCCATCGAGGCCCTCCTGCAGGCGGAACCGGACATCCTGGACTTGAACCGGCGGCAGAGGCTCGACTCGACGCAGAGCGTGCGAATGCCGCTCTCATCGACGCCCTCCTACAGGCGGAACCGGACGTCCTGTACTTGAACCGGGCGGCGGAGGCTCAAGTCGACACAGAGCGCGCGGATGCCGCTGCCATCGAGGCCCTCCTGCAGGCGGAACCAGACGTCCTCGACTTGAACCGGGCTGTGCTCTCGTCCGTGCAGAGCGCCTGCATACTCCACTTGAACGAGTAGCTGGAGGCCGAGGACAACCACGGTGCGGAGACACACGTCAGCAGCGACGGCTGGTTCGCGCCGGCAGCCAAAGACGACGAGGTCGTCTCTTTCCACGAGCAGTGATAGTTTTTCTCTATGTTGTTGTTTTATGGATCTTTTGCTGTGTAAAAACATATATTTGTTATGCAAGTCGCCTGACTTGGGTCAGTCTACCATTTCAGGCGGTTGGATGAATATCCTACGTCTCCTAACCCTTCTTTCCTTCTTCCTCACCTCTTCTTGTTCCCCAACAGACCACTGCACGGGCCGTACGGATACTCCCCAACATGCGGTTGGATAAACAAACTCTATGAACGAAAATTATGTGTCAGCGATAGGATGGCTGAGTTTGGTGTGTTCCCATGCAACAGGACGTGTCAGTGAGGGTGTGTTCCCTTGGTTGGGTTTGCGGCGTGCAGGAGTGGCCGTGTGAGGGTGCGGTGCGACCGCGGCGTGCAGGAGCGACCGTGTGAGGGTGCGGTGCGACCGCGATAGCCGTGCGCAAGTGTACCTTCTTCTCATTTTGAAAACTTTAGGCAAGCTTGGAAAAAATGTGTGGCGAAGTTTGGCAATGCAAGGCCTAGACCCAAACATGATAAGTGTGTACGTACTAGGGGTACTAGTGTTAAAAAAGAAAGGATGGGTTTTCCTTTGCGGGATTTAATCGATACAAATCCTCGTTTCACGTGTCAATTAATGCGTATTTTTTTCTCCAAAGACCAAAGAGCTAACCATCTCACTCCTCATCGCTTGATTAATGCAGCACCATGCAAACCAACCTTCTCACTTCCGCATGCATGCATGGGATATTAATGTCCTTGGTTGCTAACCCCATTAATTTTGCCTCGATTAGTGTTAGTGGCCCTTTACAAATTGTAATTTTGATATACTGGCCTTGTGTACAAAAAAATGGAGGTACTCCCTCCTTCCATCTATATAGGGCCTAATATGTTTTTTGAGACTAACTTTGACCAAGTTTTGGAGCAATAATATATGACATGCAAGTTACACAAAGCATACCATCAAATTCGTACGTGAAAGAAGCTTCCAATGATATAATTTTCACATTATATATCTCATGTATTATTAATCTTATCAATAGTCAAAGGGAGCCTTGAAAAATGCATTAGGCCCTATATAGATGGAAGGAGGGAGTAGTAACTATATTTGAGTTCCTTCCCCATTGCGGTGACGTCGACGATTTTTTTGGTGGTTTGGCGAAGTGCGTTCGACGGAGAACACCATTGAGGGAGACCACGGTAAGTCGTTCACAAGTGCCGCCTGCAAGCCAAGACAACTGCCTTATTTGCATCCAGGAAGTCCTTTACTAGTACTACTATAACTAATGCGGTGAGATGGCTTCTCGAAGAAGACGATGGAGAAGCGGAGTCAGCGAAGAGTGAAATGATGGTTGCTTCGTCCGTGCTTTTGTGATTTGATGCCTCACTGCTTTGTGATTTGTGATAGAAGGGACAAGGGAGTAGACTCTGTGCTCTATAATGTACTACATGCGTCCAAGCATGGGAGAAATAGGAGAGACGTTGCATTTTTCTATTCCTTCAATCAATCAATCAAGGAGCTTCGGTTCCATCTTTTTGGCTTGGGAACACCGTCCACAATGGTTCCCACGATGCCAAAAGCTATTTTCACATTTGGCTACACATTGTGGATGCCCTTAACCGTACCACTTGGTTTTGCTCCTGTGTGCTATCTATACAAATCTCAATTATATTGATCTAAAATATTATAGAATCGAGATTAGTAAAATGGAGGTGATTTTGCCGCGCGGATGGCGGGGGAGGGTTCTTATTTTCGGAGGACGTTGTCCTGGCAGTTTGCTAACATGCGGTCCCATGTGTCAGTGCTTTACCAAGCCGATCCATGTCCCACATGAGGCAGAACAACGGCAGAAGCAACACGTGGTTAAGTTGAAGAAGATGAGGAAGAAGGGGATTCAGCAACGAGTGAAATGATGGTTGCTTCGTCCCTCCAACTTAAGTGCGCGAAAGGTGCAGCTTTGTGATTTGACGCCTCATTGCTCATTACTACGCTGGCGCCATGACTGGGGTGCTTCACCCCGGCTACTCTGCATTGTATTCCGGTATGGCACGTGGACCCGGTAGCTTGATGTCCCACATGTCGGCGAAAGGGACTAGAAGATTTATGAAAGCGAGCGCTCCACTCTTACGACGGAGGAGTAGACGACACGACGGCCTAGTGAACTGTCACTTGTACTGTATAGTACTATAGTTTTGCTGTTTCGCACGAATCATCGATACAAACCCGATTAAACAGGAAAGGGCGGGATTTTTCCCGCGCGGTAGATGATACTGGCCATACATTCAAAGGCAATTTTAATGTATGCAAACTGAATAATTATAAGTAACAATATGATATCTAGTAAAACTAAAAACACATATGATTTATTGTGTTAGAGTGTAGTAGTAGTGCTGTATTGCATAGTTGTTAGATGTAACATGCGAGAATGTGTAGAGATGTAGTTTTGGAGGGCCTACAGAGAGAAAAGCGTAATACAATCACCGAACTTCAGAATAAGCTGATTACGGTCACTATATACGTTTTGCGGTGATTATATGGTCACTTGCTCACAGCTCAGCATCGGATTGCACTCTATTGACCGGCCAAATAGTCTGCGTGGCGCCATGTTGACTAGTTAAATTGACCATGTTCGTTGTGGGTCCCACCTGTCAGTTCGCATAGGCAAAAGGTCGTGTGGTGTACTGGTGTGTGCATGCATGCATGCGTGTGTGCGTGTGAGGGTTGCGTGCGCGCGTGCATGGCTACGTGTGTACGTGTGAGTGTTGCGTGCGTGCGTGGGTGCATGTGTTTGTGTGAGTGTTGCATGTATGCAGTTCGTGTGCATGCGTGTGTGTGTGTGTATAATCACCACACCAGCTCCTGTGTGTTAAAACAGACGGCTCAGCATACCAATACAAGGCCACCTTGTCCGCTGTGCCTGCGGTCATGACTTCGAACCACCGTCCAAATATATTTTTTTGTCGTTTGTTTTCATTCTTACTAGCAAGATGCTCGTGCGTTGCATGTAACATCAAGATGCACTTGTATGACTTGTTTATCTTGTGAGAGAAAAGGATGAACGAGGGAAGGCCTTATTTGCAAATGTGGAGAGGTGTGTGGGTACCTTTTTGCAAAATTTCCATAGTTTCTTTCCTATCCGTCAGATATAAATCGGACGGCCTATATTGCAGGATGGCAGGCACACCATCATCACCAACTCTGTTTTTTATAAGAGTGTATTTTATGTATTTTATAAGAGTGTAGATATAGAGTAGATACAAGTCGACAGGTGGGCACGATGGTAGTAAGATAATGTGATGCAACACTAGAGGTGCCACGTGGAGCGTTTAACTGGTCAACTAGTCATGTCATGAGGAAATACAGAGTTGTACGGTGAGCCCGTGACTGCATAATAACCACTAAACGTAAACGGTGACCATAATGACTGGATTCTGAAGTCCAATGTACGTACCGTGCTTTCGCTTCAAATACAATGATCATCATTGCATATATCGCGAGAGAAAGATGAAACATGCGTGAATTTTCTGGGGGCTTACTTTTAGAGGACCTGGAGATAGTTTTGTGTGCATACGTGAAAGGGGCGTACAGGGGGGGTATGCGATGGAGAGAGAGATGCTCCTCGTTTCTCTTTATTATGACTAACTTTGTATATAGTATAAAAATATACAAATTCACAGTGCAGAATAAATATCATTGTGGGCACCATGCAATGCAAATTAGCGTTCGTACTCCTCCATATAACTTTGTAATGTTGTATATATGTAGAAACTCTAAAATAATTTTTTGGCCACAGTTTATTCAAAAGGAATGTTGTATGCGAAATAAACGTGAAGAGAGGGCTTTTTAGATGAATGGGGTACGTGATGTAACATGTGTGACTGTGTAGTTGATGCATTTGGTGGGGCCTAGATAGGTATGCTGTAACACCCCTGATGTTATTTACCTTATATGTACTCCAACTCTTGCCATTTCCGGCCTAAGTTATTTTATTTTCCTCGGTTTCGGGTTTTTTTCTCCGTGTGTTGTTGCCTTTGTCATGCATCTCATATCATGTCATCATGTGCATCGCATTTGCATACGTGTTCGTCTCATGCATCCGAGCATTTTTCCCCGTTGCCCGTTTTGCATTCCGGCGCTCCTATCTCCCCCGGTGCCCCTTTCTGCCTCTTTTCGTGTGTGGGGGTTAAACCTTTTTGGATTTGACCGAGACTTGTCATGCGGCCTTGGTTTACTACCGGTAGACCGCCTGTTAAGTTTCGTACCATTTGGACTTCGTTTGATACTCCAACGGTTAACCGAGGGACCGAGAAGGCCTCGTTTGTGTTGCAGCCCAACACCCTTTCAATTTGGCCCAAAACCCACCAAAACCTCTCCCATCTTCTAGAGCATTCGATCAAGATCGCGTGGCCGAAAACCGCACTCCATTTGGAGCTTCCTAGCTCCCTCTATGTCAATAAATAGATCCCTTCCGAAATCACAGGTCTCCTTCCCCCTAACCCTAGATAATTTTCCCCGCAGCGTGCCAGACAACGTCCGGGCGCGCCGGACATCGCTGCCGCCCCAACCAAAAGCTGACACGCGGCGCGTGGGAGCCCCACTTCGCAGCACCACCGCCCGGCCCGCTCGGCCCGCGGGTGGCCCCCGCGGCCCATTCGCCTTCCCCGCCGCCTGGGACAGCTGCGCCGCCGCCGTGCTCTCTCTCCTCCGCCGCGGGGCAGCACGCCGGTCGCCGCGCCACCATTGCTGGCTGCCTCCGCCGCCTCGAGCGCCGCCCCGCCGCGCTACCTCGCCGACCCGCGCCGTTGAGCTCCGGGGCCGCCCGGCGTCGACCCGGCCTCCCCGTCCATCCTCGTCGGCGCCACGTTGTCCTCCCGCTCCGGCCACCTCATCCCGCAACTCCGGCAAGCTACTCCGGCCATCCTCGGGAAGCGTGCCCCCAGATCTAGATATAGTTTTCACGAGGGTTGACTTTTATCCCCAGAAGCACTAGTTTTCTTTTGCGATTTTCATCATGTCGTAACTCCACATCCGTAGCTCCCATTTGCATGTGTATCATATCAAAATGTTCGTCTCAACGAGTACATCATTTCATCTCATTGCATCATTTTCATTTCAGCTCATATTCATGCCCGAAATGCTGTTGGAAGAGGGCTATGTGATATAATTGCTAGATCTGTTTCATCAAATAGATATTTGTCATTTTTGCCATGATTAATGAGTGCATGACATGCTCCGGAGCTCTACATGAGTTTTGTTATATGTCATGCCATTTTTACAGAGGTGCTTACTATGTATTTTTGTGATATGTGTGGTGACTAGCACAAGCTTGCAAAATAGTGCAATCGGTAATGATGATTTCAGGGACTTAGAATTTCACCAAGTCCTTGTCCTGATTTTGTCGGTATGCCATATATTCACGTTGTTTCCTAGTGATCCGTCCCTCTTTTGAGGATGATCAGTAAGGACGTTCTGTTAACATTGTGGTGCTCTATCCATCCATGTCTTTGTTTGCATTTATGGAGCACCCTAGCTTGAGTCAATCGAGCTCTACTTTTGCTATTTCGTGAATCCTGGCAGATTGTTGACTTGTTAGCGATTTTGCCGAGGATGTTGCTATTGATCCGTGCATGATATGTTGTTGTTCTTGCCATGACTAGCTTCTAGGACATGTATTCTTGATGGGTGTATGCTTAGTTTGCCATGCCATGCTCTGTAGTGACTGCATCGAGCTCGTGAAAATGCCTACTCGTTAACTGATTTGCATGCTGCAGTTTTTCACTAAGTATGTAATCTGATTATGTTTTTGCCATGTTCACATGCTTGTAATTGTATTTTATTATCCCTTTTGGCTCAATGTCACTAAGGGACTTTTGTTAAGTGCTTGGAGTAACTTCATGCCATGCCTTGCTTTGCCATGTTAAGTTCCTGTAGCATGTAGTTTTCATGCTCTAAAGTGTGCTTCCTGATGTTAAATTCCAGACTTGTGTTAATTTCACTAAGTCTGAAACCAGTTATCATTTGCACTTTTGCCATGCTTGTTTGAACCTGTTAGTGGATGAATTAGCCGTAGCTCAGTGTTCATCTTTTGTCAAGCATCATGAGTGGATCCCTGACATGTATTTTGTTGTTATGTTTGAGTGCTATATCATATTTTTCTTGATGCATTTAGATGGCTACTTGCTGATTATCGCAGACCGGTGCCATATTTGTTTTGCTTGCCATTTGTAAACCGTGCATCCGATTCCGGTGATCTTTATATCGATTTCAACCGAAATCACCTCACCTTTCCAGTGGCACTCTTGGATTTCCAAATTGAGGCCAGGTCTCACATATCGCATCCCGCTTAGCATACCATGTTTGCATCATGTTGTTTGAGCATTGCACGTGGTTGATTGTGTTCCTTTTGTTTGTTTGTCTTGTTTGGGTAGAGCCGGGAGACGAATTCGTGAACGAGGAGCCCGTTGAGTTCAATTACGAGGATCAAGTCAACGCTGACAACTTTGCAGGCAAGATGATCATACCCTCGAAATCACTTCTATCTTTGCTTACTAGATGCTCGCTCTTTTGCTATGCCTATGCTACGATACCTACCACTTGCTTATCATGCCTCCCAAACTGCCATGTCAAACCTCTAACCCACCATGTCCTAGCAAACCGTTGATTGGCTATGTTACCGCTTTGCTCAGCCCCTCTTATAGCGTTGCTAGTTGCAGGTGAAGATTGGAGATCGTTCCTTGTTGGAACATTGTTTATTGTTGGGATATCACTATATTATCTTGTTATCTTAATGCATCTATATACTTGGTAAAGGGTGGAAGGCTCGGCCTTTTGCCTAGTGTTTTGTTCCACTCTTGCCGCCCTTGTTTCCGTCATATCGGTGTTATGTTCCTGCATTTTGTGTTCCTTACGCGGTTGGGTGATAATGGGAACCCCTTGACAGTTCGCCTTGAATAAAACTCCTCCAGCAATGCCCAACCTTGGTTTTACCATTTGCCACCTAGCCTCTTTTCCCCTTGGGTTTCCGGAGCCCGAGGGTCATCTTTATTTAAACCCCCCGGGCCAGTGCTCCTCTGAGTGTTGGTCCACCTCGTCAGCCGCCGGTGGCCACCAGGGGCAACTCTGGGCTGGCCTACCGGAAGTTTGGACAATCTGAGTGTGCCCTGAGAACGAGATATGTGCATCTCCTATCGGGATTTGTCGGCACATTCGGGCGGTGTTGCTGGACTTGTTTTACCATTGTCGAGGATGTCTTGTAAAACCGAGATGCCGAGTCTGATCGGAATGTCTCAGGAGAAGGAATATCCTTCGTTGACCATGAGAACTTGTGATGGGCTAAGTTGGGACACCCCTGCAGGGATTTGAACTTTCGAAAGCCATGCCCGCGGTTATGGGCAGATGGGAATTTGTTAATGTCCGGTTGTAGATAACATGAAACTTAACTTAATTAAAATGAATCAACCGCGTGTGTAACCGTGATGGTCTCTTCTCGGCGGAGTCTGGGAAGTGAACACGATGTTGGAGTAATGCTTGACGTAGGTTGTTATAGGATCACTTCTTGATCATAGTTCTTCACTCGTGCTTTTCCTTCTCTTCTCGCTCTCTTTTGCGAGCAGGTTAGCCACCATATATGCTAGTCGCTTGCTGCAGCTCCACATATTACCTTGCCTTTACCTATAAGCTTAAATAGTCTTGATTGCGAGGGTGCGAGATTGCTGAGTCCCCGTGACTCACAGATTACTTTCAAACTAGATGCAGGGACTGATGATACCGTTCCAGACGATGCGCTTGAGCTCAAGTGGGAGTTCGATGAAGACTTGCGTCGTTACTATGTGTCTTTCCCAGATGATCAGTAGTGGTGCCCAGTTGGGGCGATCGGGGTCCGTGTCGCATGTGGGGTTGATCTTTTATTTTGGTACCATAGTCGGACCATGAGTGTATTGGATGATTGTAATGTTATTCATGTATTTGTGTGACGTGGCGAGTGTAAGCCAACTATGTACTTTTTCTCCTATTATCTATTTACATGGGTTGTTGTGAAGATTACCTTACTTGCAACATTGCTTTCAATGCGATTATGCCTCTAAGTCGTGCTTCCACACATAGGAGATATAGCCGCATCGAGGGCGTTACAAGTTGGTGTTCAGAGCCTTCCCCGACCTTAGGAGCCCCCTGCTTGATCGAATCGTTGGCGTTGTTCAGTCTAGAAAAATGTTTTGAGTCATTTAGGAATTATATATTGGAGAGTTTAGGAATTCATTTTACTCCCTAGTCCCTTCATCGCTCTGGTAAGGCATCCTGACGTAGAGTTTTGACTCTTCTCTTCTCAAATTTCACTAAAAAAAATTTAGGATCGCGCGGGGATCTTGGAATCGTTCTGATCGATTTGTGACGAGAACATTGTTCTTGGTGACTCCTGTCATTTAGGGGTTGTGGCAGTGTCCCGGGGAGTTGAGCTCTGAGGTGTTGTCGTCACAATTTTATCGTTGAGATTCTGGAATACCTGAGTTTCGCCGACATCGAAAATCTCTTCTATGCAGTTGTTGGTGAGATAACCTCGATGCCCCCCAGTACTGGGGCGGGAGTTCGGGAGTATTGCCATAACTCGTATAATGGATGCTTTTCGAAGGTTGAGGTAAACGATTTCCGAAGTTTTTCTCGGTTATGTGTTGAAGGATGGATACAGCTGGATGTAGGATTTGCTAGATTTGGGTGAGATATTATGCTTCCCATGTACCCCCAACACCTGATTGCATAACCGGAAAGGTTTGGGAGTTTCATAGGTGGGAATTCTTGTAGCTCTAGTTCTTCTTCCGCAGATATTTGGTTGGGTGATCCTCACCGAGTATTCGTTCTTGTTCCGTACCTTGTTGTTTTTCTTCTACCTCAATTCTAAGTGGCTTCTCAATTTATAGATATGTGACCATTTCAATTGGAATGCATTCATTCATTTTGTTTGGATGTGAAGACTATATGTTGCAATTTCAACCCGTTTGATTCAGCTTCGATATTTGTCTGTCAATGTGCTAATGGATGTCAACCTCTTCAGGATGGCTCCTCCAACACGCACGACTCTGAATCCTGATCCGCCACCACCAACTCCACCTCCGGAGGCATGGAAAGCTGTGATGGCCGCTACCAATGCAAACACGCAGCTGATCATGCAAGTTCTTCAAGAGCGCAACCAAGGGAACCAGGGCCAAGGCAACAATCAGAACCACTTTGCTACACTCAACCAGTTACTTGCTAACCAGCCAAAGACCTTCAACAATTGTGTTCAGGCAACAGATGTTGATGATTGGCTCGTGGACATATGCAAGCATTTCAAGTGCAGTAATGTCAGGTCTGAGGACTTTGTCAAGTTCGCTTCCTTCCAACTCAAAGACCAAGCTGCAGAATGGTTTCAGCAGTACAAAGATTCCAGAGGAGGCCGTGTGATTACCTGGGATGAATCCCGTCAAGACTTCAAAGCTCATCATATTCCTCAGAGCGTGGTTGAAAGCAAGCATGAGGAATTCCACAACCTGAAGCAAGGCTCTATGTCTGTTTATGAGTACAACAAGATGTTTTAGAAGCTCGCCCATTTTGCTAAGCAAGAAGTCCCTGACGAGAAGAGCATGATATACCAGTTCAGGGGTGGTCCTAGAGAAGAAATCCAGCTAGCTCTCGTCCTCTTTGAGCCCAAGAGGTACGATGAGTTTTACAACATGGCAATGAAGCAAGAGACTACTCAAGTGAAGTGCGATGCTTCCAAGAAGCGAGTCAGAGATGCTACTCCTTCTTCCTCAACTCAAGTGGCTAAGCAGCAGAAGTATTGGCTTCCTCCTCCTCCGTTCCGTCAGCCTTATGCGCAGAAGAGCAAAGGTGGCAGTGGATCTTCCCACCCACCCAACCCTGGCTTTCAGAACAAGACTTCGTCTCAAGCTCCAAGATCAAGTGCTCCGTATCACCGTCCGCTTTCAGAGGTCACGTGCAACAAGTGCCAACGAAAGGGTCACTATGCCAACAAATGCTTCAATCAGAGGTGTCTCCCTCCTCCTCCTCCTGTGAGATCGGCAAGTACAGCTGTGGTCAAGCATAACCCCAAGCACACCAAGGTCAACCTGATGAATGCAACTCAGGCAGAGGACTCGTCAGATGTCATCATGGGTAACCTTCCTGTTAACGATGTTCCTACAAAAGTACTTTTTGACACTGGTGCATCGCATTATTTCATCTCGAGACCTTTTGCATCTAAGCATGAGTTGTCTTCTCAAGTTTTGCATAAACCATTAGCAGTTGTCTCACCGGGTAAATGTTTGCTCGCAAACTACAAGATTCCGGATGTTTCTATCATGATGGGTGATTTCAAGTTTCTGGCTTCTCCAATGGTCCTTGGTAACTCGGATATTGATCTTATTCTTGGAATGGACTGGCTTTCTAAGCACAAGGCTCAGCTTGATTGTGCAGCCAGGCGGATTCAATTGACTCATTCGTCTGAGGATGTAATTGTCTTTGCCGCTCGGGATAATACCATCCGTCTATTTTCTCTCAATGAGAAGGGTGAACCGGATGCCATCTCTCAAATTCCAGTCGTTTGCAAATATCAAGACGTCTTTCCAGAAGAGCTTCCAGGAATGCCTCCAAACCGGCCAGTGGAATTCTTCATCGATCTTGAGCCTGGCATGGAACCTGTTTGCAAACGTCCTTACAAGCTTGGACCTGAAGAGTTGAAGGAACTGAAGAAGAAACTCGATATTCAAGAGCGTATGGGTCTCATCCGACCTAGTTCTTCTCCATGGGGTTGTGGAGTTCTTTTTGTGAAGAAGAAGGATGGAACGGACCAACTTTGTGTTGACTACCGTCCATTGAACAAGAAGGCTATAAAGAACAAGTACCCACTTCCCAACATCAACGAGCTGTTTGAACAACTCAAAGGTGCTCAAGTATTCTCCAAGCTTGATCTCCGTGTGGGCTATCACCAGATTCGAATCCATGAGCAAGATATCCCCAAGACACCTTTCAGAACAAGCTATGGTTCATATTAATACACTGTCATGTCTTTTGGCCTCGTCAACGCTCCTCCGACTTTCTCTCGCATGATGAACTTCATCTTCAACGCCTACACAAATGACTTCGTCTTGGTCTACCTCGATGACATTTTGGTCTTTTCGAAGAACAAGGAAGATCATGCCAAGCACTTGCGTTTGGTGCTCAATAAGCTCAGAGAACATCAGTTCTACGCCAAGTTTTCAAAGTGCGAGTTTTGGCTCGATGAGGTTCTCTATCTTGGGCATATCATCTCTGCCAAGGGCATTGCAGTGAATCCTAAGAAGGTGTCTGCAATTGTGACTTGGGAACCACCTCAAAACGTGAAGCAACTCCGCAGCTTCCTTGGTCTTGCAAGTTATTGTCGAAGGTTCATTGAGAACTTTTCAAAGATCGCGAAGCCTCTTTCAAACCTTCTCCAGAAGCACGTGAAGTACGTTTGGTCTCCGGAATGTGGCATCGCTTTCAACACCCTGAAAGAGAAATTAGTCCCTGCTCCAGTTCTGACTCCTCCTGATGAATCCAAACCGTTCGAGGTCTTATGCGATGCCTCTCTTCAAGGTCTTGGTGCAGTGTTGATGCAAGAGAAGAAAGTTGTGGCCTATACTTCTCGCCAGTTGAAGCCCAACGAGAAGAACTACCCCACTCATGACCTCGAGTTGGCGGCAGTTGTGCATGCTCTTTTGACTTGGAGACATCTCTTATTGGGAAGAAAAGTGGACATCTTCACTAACCACAAGAGTCTCAAGTACATCTTCACTCAGCCTAATCTCAACCTCAGGCAGACTTGTTGGGTCGAAATGATTCAAGAGTATAATCCGAGCATCGAATATACTCCAGGCAAGGCCAATGTAATTGCTGACGCATTGAGTAGGAAGGCTTACTGCAACAGTCTGGTTCTCAAGCCTTATCAACCCGAGCTTTGTGAAGCTTTCCACAAACTCAACTTGCAAGTTGTTCCTCAAGGTTTCCTCGCCAACGTTCAAGTCTCTCCTACTTTGGAAGATCAGATTCGCGAGGCTCAAATTCTTGATGCTATGGTGAAGAAGGTGAAGATTGGGATTGCCAAGAGTCAACCCAAGTACAAGTGCTATCGCCTTGATGACAAGGATACTCTCTTCTTCGAGGATCGCATTGTTGTGCCTAAAGGTGACCTTTGTAAAGTCATTATGAACGAGGGTCACAATTCTCTCCTCTCCATCCACCCTGGGAGTACGAAGATGTACCAGGACCTCAAGCAGGCTTATTGGTGGACTCGAATGAAGCGCGAGATTGCTCAGTTCGTGAATGAATGTGATGTCTGTAGAAGAGTGAAGGCAGAACACCAACGACCAGCTGGTCTCCTCCAACCTCTTTCCATTCCAGAATGGAAGTTTGACCACATTGAGATGGACTTCGTGACGGGTTTTCCAAAGTCCAAGCATGGCAATGATGCTATATTCGTTATCATCGACAAACTCACTAAAGTGGCTCATTTCCTGCCTATCAAAGAGTCTATCACTGCAGCTCAATTGGCGGAGCTGTATACCTCTAAGATTGTCTCTCTGCACGGCATTCCATATTTGATCTCTTCAGACCGTGGCAGCATCTTTACCTCCAAGTTTTGGGATTCTTTTCAGAAGGCCATGGGCACCAACATCCGTTTCAGCATAGCTTTTCATCCTCAAACTAGCGGTCAAGTCGAGCGTGTCAATCAGATTCTCGGAGATATGCTCAGGGCTTGTGTTATCTCCTTCGGTATGAAGTGGGAAGATTGTCTTCCATATGCCGAGTTCTCCTACAACAACAGTTTTCAAGCAAGTTCAGGCAAGGCCCCATTTGAAATTCTCTATGGCAGGAAGTGTCGTACTCCTCTTAACTGGTCAGAGACCGGTGAACGTCAACTTCTTGGAAATGACTTGATCACTGAGGCAGAGGAAATGTGCAAAGTCATCCGTGATAACCTCAAAGCAGCGCAATCGTGCCAGAAGAGCTACTATGATAGTAAGCATCGAGATTTGGCTTTCGAGATCAGAGACCATGTTTACCCCCACGTCTCTCCAATGAAAGGTACTCGTCGCTTCGGTATCAAAGGGAAGCTTGCCCCTAGATATGTGGGCCCTTTCAAGATCGTCAGCAAGAGAGGCGATCTCGCCTATCAACTCGAGCTTCCTTCCAACTTTGCAAATGTCCACGACATGTTCCATGTCTCTCAGCTCCGCAAGTGCTTCAAGACTCCTGACCGCACCGTCAACTTCGAAGACATTGATCTCCAAGAAGACCTTTCTTATCGTGAGCACCCCGTTGCTATTCTTGAAGAGACTGAACACTAGACTCGTAATAAGTCAATCAAATTCCTCAAAGTCAAGTGGTCACACCATTCCGACCGTGAAGCCACCTGGGAACGCGAGGATCACCTCCGTTCTGAGTACCCGGCGTTTTTCCAGTCCTAGATCTCGGGACAAGATCCTTTTGTAGTGGTGGAGTGTTGTAACACCCCGGATGTTATTTACCTTATATGTACTCCAACTCTTGTTGTTTCCCGCCTAAGTTATTTTATTTTCCTCGGGTTCGAGTTTTTGTCTCCGTGTATTGCCTTTGTCATTCATCTCATATCATGTCATCATGTGCATTGCATTTGCATATGTGTTCGTCTCATGCATCCGAGCATTTTCCCCCGTTGCCCGTTTTGCATTCCGGCGCTCCTATCTCCTCCGGTGCCCCTTTCTGCCTCTTTTCGTGTGTGGGGGTTAAACCTTTCCGGATTGGACCGAGACTTGTCATACAGCCTTGGTTTACTACCGGTAGACCGCCTATCAAGTTTCGTACCATTTGGACTTCGTTTGATACTCCAACGGTTAACCGAGGGACCGAGAAGGCCTCGTTTGTGTTGCAGCCTAACACCCTTTCAATTTGGCCCAAAACCCACCAAAACCTCTGCCATCGTCTGGAGCGTTCGATCATGATCCCTTGGCCGAAAACCGCACTCCATTTGGAGCTTCCTAGCTCCCTCTATGTCTATAAATAGATCCCCTTCCGAAATCACGGGTCTCCTTCCCCCTAACCCTAGATAATTTTCCCCGCAGCGCGCCGGACATCGCTGCCGGCCCAACCAGAAGCTGACACGTGGCGCGTGGGAGCCCCACTTCGCCGCGTCGCCGCCCGGCCAGCTCGGCCCGCGGGAGGCCCTCGTTGCCCATCCGCCTTCCCCGCCGCTTGGGACAGCCGCGCCGCCCCCATGCTCTCTCTCCTCCGCCGCAGGGCAACACGCCGGTCGCCACGCCGCCATTGCCGGCTGCCTCCGCCGCCTCGAGCGCCGCCCCGCCGTGCTACCTCACCGACCCGCACCATCGAGCTCCGGCGCCGCCCTCCGTCGACCCGGCCTCCCCGTCCATCCTCGCTGGTGCCACGTCGTCCTCCCGCTCCAGCCACCTCATCCCGAAATCCGGCAAGCTACTCCGGCCAACCTCGGGAAGCGTGCCCCCAGATCCAGATCCAGTTTTTGCGAGGGTTGACTTTTATCCCCAGAAACCCTAGTTTTTTTTGAGATTTTCATCATGTCGTAACTCCGCATTCGTAGCTCCGATTTGCGCATGTAGCATATCAAAATGTTCGTCTCAACGAGTACATCATTGCATCATTGTCATTTGAGCTCATCTTGATGCCCGAAATGCTGTTGGAAGAGGGCTATGTGATATAATTGCCAGATCTATTTCATCAAGTAGATATTTGTCATTTTTGCCATGATTAATGAGTGCATGATATGCTCCGGAGCTCTACATGAGTTTTGTTATATGCCATGCCATCTTTATAGAGGTGCTTACCATGTATTTTTGTGATATGTGTGGTGACTAGCATAAGCTTGCAAAGTAGTGCAATCGGTAATGCTGATTTCAGGGACATAGAATTTCACTAAGTCCTTGTCCTGATTTTGTCGGTATGCCATATGTTCATGTTGTTTCTTAGTGATCCGTGCCTCTTTTGAGGATGATCAGTAAGGATGTTTTGTTAACATTGTGGTGCTATATCCATACATGTCTTTGTTTGCATTTATGGAGCACCCTAGCTTGAGTCAATCAAGCTCTACTTTTGCTATTTCGTGAATCCTGGCAGATTGTTTACTTGTTAGCGATTTTGCCGAGGATGTTGCTATTGATCCATGCATGCTATGTTGTTGTTCTTGCCATGTCTAGCTTCTAGGACATGTATTCTTGATGGGTGTATGCTTAGTTTGTCATGCCATGCTCTGTAGTGAGTGGATCAAGCTCGTGAACATGCCTACTCGTTAACTGATTTGCATGCTCCAGTTTTTCACTAAGTCTGTAATCTGATTATGTTTTTGCCATGTTCACATGCTTGCAATTGTATTTTCTGATCCCTTTTGGCTCAAGGTCACTAAGGGACGTTTGTTAAGTGCTTTGAGTAGCTTCATGCCATGCCTTGCTTTGCCATGTTAAGTTCATGCAGCATGTAGTTATCATGCTCTAAAGTGTGCTTCCTGATGTTAAATTCCAGACTTGTGTTAATTCACCAAGTCTGAAACCTGTTATTATTTGCACTTTTGTCATGCTGTTTGAACCTATTAGTGGATGAATTAGCTATAGCTCAGTGTTCATCTTTTTTCAAGCATCATGAGTGGATCCCTGTCATGTATTTTGTTGTTATGTTTGAGTGTTGTATCATATTTTTCTTGATGCATTTAGATGGCTACTTGCTGATTATCGCAGACTGGTGCCATATTTGTTTTGCTTGCCATTTCTAAACCGTGCATCCGATTCCGGTGATCTTTATATCGATTTCAACCGAAATCACCTCACCTTTCCAGTGGCACTCTTGGATTTCCATGTTGAGGCCAGGTTCAATCATTCCTTGTCAAATCCTGCATATGCATCACATATCGCATCCCGCTTAGCATACCATGTTTGCATCATGTTGTTTGAGCATTGCACGTGGTTGATTGTGTTCCTTTTGTTTGTTTGTCTTGTATGGGTAGAGCCAGGAGACGAATTCTTGAACGAGGAGCCCGTTGAGTTTGCTTACGAGGATCAAGTCAACTCTGAAAACTTTGCAGGCAAGATGATCATACCCTCGAAATCACTTCTATCCTTGCTTCCTAGATTCTCGCTCTTTTGCTATGCCTATGCTACGATACCTACCACTTGCTTATCATGCCTCCAAAACTGCCATGTCAAACCTCTAACCCACCATGTCCTAGCAAACCGTTGATTGGCTATGTTACCGCTTTGCTCAGCCCCTCTTATAGTGTTGCTAGTTGCAGGTGAAGATTGGAGATCGTTCCTTGTTGGAACATTGTTTATTGTTGGGATATCACTATATTATCTTGTTATCTTAATGCATCTATATACTTGGTAAAGGGTGGAAGGCTCTGCCTTTTGCCTAGTGTTTTGTTCCACTCTTGCCGCCTAGTTTCCGTCATATCGGTGTTATGTTCCCGGATTTTGCGTTCCTTACACGGTTGGGTGATAATGGGAACCCCTTGACAGTTCGCCTTGAATAAAACTCCTCCAGCAATGCACAACCTTGGTTTTACCATTTGCCACCTAGCCTCTTTTTCCCTTGGGTTTCCGGAGCCCGAGGGCCATCTTTATTTAAACCCCCCGGGACAGTGCTCCTCTGAGTGTTGGTCCACCTCGTCAGCCGCCGGTGGCCACCAGGGGCAACTCTGGGCTGGCCTACCGGAAGTTTGGACAATCTGAGTGTGCCCTGAGAACGAGATATGTGCAGCTCCTATCGGGAATTGTTGGCACATTCGGGCGGTGTTGTTGGACTTGTTTTACCATTGTCGAGGATGTCTTGTAAAACCGAGATGCCGAGTCTGATCGGAATGTCTCGGGAGAAGGAATATCCTTCATTGACCGTGAGAGCTTGTGATGGGCTAAGTTGGGACACCCCTGCAGGGATTTGAACTTACGAAAGCCGTGCCCGCGGTTATGGGCAGATGGGAATTTGTTAATGTCTGGTTGTAGATAACATGAAACTTAACTTAATTAAAATGAATCAACCGCGTGTGTAACCGTGATGGTCTCTTCTCGGTGAAGTCCGAGAAGTGAACACGGTGTTGGAGTAATGCTTGACGTAGGTTGTTATAGGATCACTTCTTGATCATAGTTCTTCGTTCGTGCTTTGCCTTCTCTTCTCGCTCTCTTTTGCGAACAGGTTATCCACCATATATGCTAGTCGCTTGCTGCAGCTCCACATATTACCTTGCCTTTACCTATAAGCTTAAATAGTCTTGGTCGCGAGGGTGCGAGATTGCTGAGTCCCCGTGACTCACAGATTACTTCCAAACTAGATGCAGGGACTAATGATAGCGTTCCAGATGATGCGCTTGAGCTCAAGTGGGAGTTCGATGAAGACTCTCGCCGTTACCATGTGTCTTTCCCAGATGATCAGTAGTGGTGCCCAGTTGGGGCAATCGGGGTCCGTGTCGCATGTGGGGTTGATCTTTTATTTTGGTACCGTAGTAGGACCATGAGTGTATTGGATTATTGTAATGTTATTCATGTATTTGTATGACGTGGCGAGTGTAAGCCAACTATGTACCTTTTCCCCTATTATCTATTTACATGGGTTGTTGTGAAGATTACCTTACTTGTGACATTGCTTTCAATGCGGTTATGCCTCTAAGTCGTGCTTCGACACGTAGGAGATATAGCCGCATCAAGGGCGTTACGTATTTGTGTGTATTATGTATTCGAGAGAGGCATGGATAGAGGGGCCGACGGGGGGCGTGGGAGAGATAGCATGAGAAATGAGAGTGGTATAGAGAGAGAGAGACGAATATGACGTCACGACAAGAGATTCCATTCCCTTGAGTGTGTATATGCAAGGGGGGGGGGAATAGATGCACCAGGAGAAATTTTCTGTGTGTGTTGTGTTTGTGTTGGTATGTGTGGGTGTGAGAAGATAATGAGACATGGGGGCAGAGGGTGTGTCACCGCGTGAGGTCCGGTGGGTCGAGGTGAGGCCCTTCATTCTGTTCCGTCCTGCGCCACATTGGTCGGCCCGTGATGCATTTAGGAAGATCCATGGATGACTAGTCGTACAAGACAAAGATAGCAGAATTGTGAAGGACTCTATGTCCACTGACAAAGCCGGCTAGGATTTGTAACCCTAGGTTCTCGGACTAAGGTAACCCCTTTATCTCTGATATTACTATTCATCCAACCTAACTTTAAGGGGCATCCTACAGAATGCTCTGCTAGAATCATACTCGTCGAATAGGAAGAGAGGTGTGAGACAATGCATGAGAGATAGGCGTAAAGATAATGTGCGTACATGAGACACGTAGGCAGGTCCATGTATATAGAAAGGGTCGATGAGGATTGTGCATGTGTATGTTTGCGAGAGGAAGAGTGCTTGTGATAAAGGTTAGTGAAAACAGTTGTAAATGGTTACGAGAGGGAGGGAGGGTTATATCTAGAGCATGTGTGCGAGAAAGACCTCGGGAGAGAGTGTGTAAGCATGTGTGAGAGACCACCGATGGAGAGTGAAACTACACGTAAAAGACTGCTCTACACATTGATTAAAGATATAAATTGTATCCAAATATTAGGTTGGGATCATGATATTTGCAATTCATGTAAGGAGCGGTCATTGATCCATCAGACATCTAGATTCTACCGAATTTAAGCATGCCTATGTTATTATTCGACACAGTTGATCTACATAGTTAGTATTTTGAACTCCAGACAATGCACCGCTTTAGCAATCGAATATAAACGTGAGTATAGTTCATGTTGTGTGTGTAAAGCACATTATACATACGAAAGTTACACAATGGACATTATAAATAGCTACTACCTATGAACTAGCATACATTTGAATTCAACTTAAGGTGGTTTAAAAAAATCGAATTCAACATGAAGTCCATTCAATTATTTGAATTTGATATCATGGCATTTGTAAACCATACCTAAATTATGGGGGCACCAATCTTTGCTCTGATTTTGTACATAATAGCATATGTAGTCGTGTACAAAATAGATTCAAATTTAGCTCCTCCATTCCAAAATAATCGTAGTTATAGGATTTTCAAGTGTCAAAATTTCAAAAAGAAGCGGATAATTTAATGAGGTTTTCAAACATACAAGGTCAAATATAACGTTGTATATTTAGGTCAATCCTCATAGTTCAAGAGTACTCTAAACGTGAATGCTTGTGTTTCAAAATTTCGAACGAAGCGCCAAAAGAGCCTCTACTCGCCCGAAACCGCGTGAGACCAATGTTTGGTAGTACAAGGAAATTACTTTTCTAATAACTCCGACCCGTGAAACCTACCGGCCCGACGTCCAAAGGTCTAAACCGGGGTAGGTTTGTAGCTTCATCTAGACGCCATGCAACCGCATCCGAAAAACATTCATACACAATGGCCGCCTAAGCACACATGCGCGCGGCCGAAATCGCTCCCGCCCACTATTTGGGACACCTGGGATTACCATCATACCCCCGACCCGCAGTAGGTCCGAAATTTAAGAGGGGGGCAAAGTTTGTACTTTCCCCAAATTTCAAACAAGCGCGTCCCATTTCTGTTCAAAAAAGCAAAAAACAAGCGCGTCCCAGACCGAAACATGGTTCCCCCCCCACCCGTCTGATTCCCCATTCGTACTCCGTGGGCGCCAAAACTACTTCTCCACCAGCCGCGAAACCCCAGCGTCCTCCGTCCGCCACCCCATCCCACCCATCAACCGCCGCCCTCCTCCATCATGCCGGAGCCGATACCCCGACATCGTTGTCCACCACAACGCCCTCCACGGCTATTAGTAGAAGCCGAGGCCGAGCCGTCCGTACCCGAGCCAGTTCAACCACGCCGTACTGCGCCTCACCGCTGCCGCTCCAACTTCGCCACCCTCCACCGCACCGGAGCTGTTCCTGCTACACCGTCCTTCGCCGCCTCGGATCTGCTTCCCCTCTGCCGACATACGGCCATGGCAACAAAGTCAACAATTTGGCCATGAGTTCGTCCAAGCCTGCACCCTCCAGAACATCGGTTTCCCCTGTAAAAAGAAGAAAATCGGCGCGACTTGTGGAGGTGACCACACCGGCAACCGAAAAAGGTACTCCTCTTCCCTTATTCGTGCAAATCTTACATCTCTGCTTGCATGGTATTCATCCCACAGAAGACACTAGTTGACCGCTTCTTCTTGATACTAGATGTTCCTAGTAACTCGCGATGCACAAGGTTTCTCCTCATATACTATTTCACCTTAGCTAGAGGTCCGTCGCCCCCCTGAATTTCAATTTCTGGCCACTTGATTCCCAATTAACGGAAGCATTCCCCGGCGTAACAGGCGCTAGTATGCCTATTACGCCGGGGAAGCAGCGCCTTGGTGTTTATCTTAGGGGCGTGTGCGGCCTAGAGCTACTGGCGCCCGATCTGGAGGTCGGCCGGGATTAAAGGGATGGCCTGGGGGCGCTGCCAAGCACGGCGGTGGTGTGAGGTCGATGGGAGGGCGGGGCGGCGGAGGCAGGGGTCTGGGCCGGTGGTCGCTGGTGGTTCGAGAAAGATCGTCAACAGTGACTGGCGGGAGGTAGACGAAGGCCATCTGCCCATTCCTTATAGATCGGACGGTTCATTAAAAAATCGACTGACCTATTTATTTTCAGTCGACTGTTATCTTAGATATGACCACATGTGGTGGTGTGCTGGAGGAGTACCTGCATTTCCTGTGCTCATATATTACAAAATCATACAGAGTAGAATCTAATTTTGTTTGCCATGCAATGTTGTAGAGCTATCATATGTCTCCTGTCATTTATTTTTCAGCCACCTGCTATCTGCTACTTTTACAGTGCACTAGTTCTGCACACACTTCACCCTTACTCTCACTGTTGTGTTTTTATGCAAGGGTATTTCAGACTCTGCTGCCATGAGAGAAGCCAAAAAGAAAAGAGAGAAGTCGCTCCAGTTTGGTGTGCGGGTAGGCAAGACACGTTTCAGCGCTATAATGGGTGCAGTGTCAGCAGATGGAGACGGTAAACGTAGCTCTGGAGTTGATGACCTCGCTCGCAATGAACCACCATCCCAGGTGCTTGCTTTAACTTCGCGGTGTCATATGTGGTTGCATGTTCCATATGGTGTCTAGCTTGTATTCGAAAGGCCGAAGTCGGTAAGATAAGGAAAGATATTTTTTACATGAACCACCATCCCGTGAGCACCAGAAGACAAATAGCTAGTCAGGGCACTGGCCGAGCCAGTGACAAGCCCAGCAAAGATAGGCATCACCTGGAAGCCAACTAAAAAGCTGCGATGGTGGCGAAGCAGCCCGCCTCCCACCAGGCTCTCAGGTCCTAGATGATCATGCTCACCACTCCAGCCGGATGTCTAGCTTGTATTGCTTCCAATTTGGTTAAATTGCATCTGCTTAGCTTACACATTATACCTTTGAATATGACATGCCTTTCTGTTTTTGGTACATACTAGTACATCTGTGTATTAACCATGTTCTTACATCAAACTAATGTTCTTGTGTATCCCTCATCAATCACTTATGACGAGGCAGGCAGGCAAGGGGACTACTCCTCATTTAAAGAATGCAGCGTCAGCCTCCCGACATGATTCTCAAGAAACAGAAATGCTAGATGAAGATAGTGAACGTAGCTCTGTAGTTGATTACAGCATTTCCCCTACACTAGCATCGCAGGTGCTTGCTCTAACTTGGCAGCGTGATATGTGGTTGCATGTTGCATATGGTGTCTAGATTGTAATTCTTCCAATCTGGTTAAACTGCATGTGCTAGTCTGCTTAGCTTATACATTATACCTGTTAATGTGACATGCCTTCCTGTATTTAGTACATAGTACATCTGTCTATTAAGCATGTCCTTACATAAAACTATTGTTTTTTTGTATCCCGCATCAATCAACATGACGAGACACCTTTAGTATATGCAGTGCGATATTAGTTGCATCTTTCATATGATTTATAGCATGCGCTGCTTCTAATTTGTTGAAATTCCATTTATGATGGGACGCTTTTAACTTGGCAGAGTCATATTGGTTGCATCTTTCATGTGGTGTCTAGCTTGCATTGCTTCTTATTTGCTGGAATGGTTTCTGCTTAGTTTACACAAACAGTTGTGAACATGCCATGCCGTCCTGTTTTTCGTACATATTCCATCCTGGTATCATGTGTTTGCCTTACATCAAAGTAGTGATTGTCAGTATCATGCATGAATGAGTTCTGAAGAGAGAATTTTATTGCTTTTTCTTGTCGGTTTTACTTGACAATTCAAAATCAATAAAGCGGAAGGAAGTTAGCAAGGCAGCGGATAAAGGTGCTCCTTCCGAACGGAGGGCCTCTACAGTTTCTACTCCTCCACACCCCCAAGATGATTTCCAAGACAACACATGCATAGACACTCAACAAAGCTGTGTTTATGATGAGCACGTCTCCCCTAGTGCAGCATCACCGGTGCTCCCTCTAACTTGGCACTGTTATATGTGGTTGCATGTTATGTGTGATGTCTAGCTTGTATTGCTTCTAATTTTGTTGAATTCCATCTGCTTACTTTACACATTATACTTGAATAAGACACGTGTTCCTGTTTCTAGAACATACAATATCTGTCTATCACACCATGTTCTTACATCAAATTACTACTGTTGTGTAACCTGCAACAATCACTTATCATAAGACACGTTTGACTTCGGAGTGTGATATAGGTTACATCTCACATTCTTTTCTAGCTTGTATTACTAATTTGTTGAAATGGCACTTATGACGAGACAGTTTTAACTTGGTAGAGTGATATTCGTTGCATCTTTCATATGGTGTCTAGCTTTCATTGCTTCTAATTTGTTGAAATGCCTTCTCCTTAGTTTACACATCATAAGCTGTGAATATGCAATGCTGTGAATATGCAATGGCACTAATGACGAGAGACCTCTAACATGGTAGTGTGATGTTGTTTGCATCTTGCATATGATTTATTTCTTGTACTGCTTCACATTTGTTTAAACGCCATTTATGATGAGACACTGTTAACTTGGCAGAGCGATATTTGTAGCATCTTTCATATGGTGTCTACCTTCCATTGCATTGCTTCTAATTTGGTGAAATGTCTTCTTCTTAGTTTACACATCATAGTTCTGGTTATCTCTTCCGTCCTGTTTTTCATACATATTACATCCTCCTATCATGTGGTTGTCTAACATCAAAGTTCAGTTCGTCTGCATCACGCATCAATTTGTTCTGAAGAACTAAATTGTTATTCGTTTTTCTTGTCGGCTTGACTTAACATGGCACAGAGAAAGAGGAAGAAACACAGAATGGCAGGGAATGAGAAGCGGATGAATCCTGCAGATTCTGCTGGTACTGATGGTGCAATAGAAGGTCAAAGTCCAGCAGAAAATTCTACAAACACGGCATCCCATGCTACACGAGTTGCAAAAAAAGACAAACAGAAACAAATAGCTGCCACCAAACAAGCAGAGACAGCCCTAGTTCTTGCAACACCTACCACAGTACTACCAGCTGCACGACGTACTCGTGCGTCAACTGAGCTAGCAGCACGTTCCCAAGCTCCCTTGCCACCTGACACTACTTCCCAAGCACTCTTGACACAAGACGAGTTGGCAATATCAGATGAACCTTGTGAGCTTCAACAGCAAGAAGGTAGTTGCTGGAGTCAAGTTACAGTTGCATGCTTCTTTATATGTAGTCTCACAGTTTGATGTACACTAACACTTCCTATGTTTGTTGTTGGACTAGCACCTAGGCGCAAGAGGAAACAAACATCAGGGATAATGCTCGATAGGTTAACTAAATCTAGAGGAGGAAGAATGGAGATCCGTTTTGAGGCAGGTTTAAAAAGGCCACGTGATGCTACAGAGTCAGCCAAGTTAGTATCAGAGGCAGCGGTTGCTGTTAGGTGTCATGTACGTATCCTCCCAACATGGATTCAGTACAGGAATGACAAAGACGAAACCCAGTTCAACATCTTCCTCGACCATTTATCTGTAAGTATGGTTATGTATGGAAACTAGTAATATCGTCTTGCTCTGTCCAATACTTTCTAGGTTGCTGATAATGAGACTCCCATAATTTTCAACAGATGAGGTTCAAGTTGGATAGCCAAGATGATGCAACCAGACAAGCTTGCACCCATGTTTTCAAGTCTGCTCTGCGACAGTATCGGTATAACTTGAGGAAAACTCACTTTGAAGGCAAGGCTAACAGTGAACTTGCCCAAACATCTCCAGTGGAAAATATATCTGATGAAGACTGGAGAGGCCTCGTTAAACACTGGTCTGATCCGAAGTATCAGGTACATTATATATATGTCATCAGATCACATGTTGAAGTCCTATTTACGCATGTGCCACACAAATCTATCTTCTTGTAGGTGAACTGTTCAAAGAACAAGGCCAACCGTACGAAAGTGAAATTCCAACAGACGACAGGATCTCGTAGCTATATTGCACACTGCGAGGCTCTTGTAATTAGCTGCTGTTTCACTCTTTTCGCTGTACCATATTATCAGATCTATATTGACTTGTTCCAAATGCAGAGGAAAGCCCGCAAGGACCAAAAAGTACCTGAACCAAATGCTGTGGAAATCTTCAAGGACTGTCACACCAGCAAGAAGAAGGGCATGACTACACCAGTCAAAGCCGCTGTTGTAAGTCCTTAATCCTCATGCCTTTTAACTACTACTTACTCTGACTTGTGCCTTGAACTGCATGGTTTGCAGCCAATGTCTATTACTCTTTTCAATTTTATACACAATTGTCTTAGCGTATCATTGCACCTTACAAGGTTTAAAAGAGAGGAGTGATGTTCCTTTGATCTTGACCCGTAATCTAGTTCCGTGCTGGACTTGCCCACACAACGTTACAATTGCATGTTTGTCTGTTCTCAGTTGTTTTGTGATATGAATGACGTCATACTATGCTTACCGTATTATAAACTTCGTCTCTTTATCCTTAGCCCTCAATACAATGTGAAGAAATAGACAATACATTAGCGATGGTACATGGTCATATGTTTGGAACCTGGTTTTATTATGTACTTTGCAATAAAATACAACTAATATTTTACATGGGTTCACCAGAATAAGTTCTGTATATAGACCAAAGCTATTTTGTTTGGTTTTGCTGCCTCCTTAATATCTTCTGTTCTGGTACTACTAATGTAAAACCTCAACTTTTCAGCGAGCTATGGAAAAAATGGTGGAACCGCCACCTTCTGAAGGTGGCGAGGCAACTATAACCGCAATGTCAGCTCTTGCTGCAGTGGGTCAGTACCTGTCCACTAACAGTGCCAAAAGCACGTTCCTGCGTAATACTGGGTTGGTTGTTAAGGCAATATCGTCCAAACTGCCTCATGATCAAGATATGCAAGCTCAAAGCAATGTTGTATCTGCGCTCCAGACACAAGTCCATTCCCTAACAGAGACCCTTTGTGAAACAAGGAGAAACATTGCTCAATGTCGTCAAGATATGCATGGTTTTGAAACCAGACTATCAGACATTTGCTATGTTGTTCAGGAGCCTAGGGGAAATGAAGGCGAGGGTTATGGTGCTCCATCGGACAATACACATGAAAACGTAACAGTCAGGTCAAATGAACTGAGCTTCTGAACTTCTGGTGGTGCATTTATCTGCTAGACTGTTAAGTTTTATGCCAACCTTCCTTTTGTTATATAGTTGTAATTTGTTTTGGTGCGATACAAAATTTATTCTTAACGTGCAGCCACCGCCTGAAGAAAACAGCAAGCCATTTTTGTATAGTGTAGGGTGTTCCCTATATTTGCACTGGTGGCGATCTTTGATGCCGAGTGGATGTAATCTGTGCAATCGCCTTAATAGCCTAGCGTTAGTTTCGGCCTTATTTATTTCCTAGTCTTCTTTTTCCCTGGTTTGCTAGTGGCCGCAACTACCATGGGCCATATACGGGCCGTAGGATCCATGGGTCTCCTACGGGCCGTCGATAAATGGGCCTGTAATCGGTGGGCCTCGGGCCGTCGGATAAATGGGTCTACATGGGCCATAATCGGGCGTAATTGGTATCGGCCCAGCACGGTAACAGGCCGTTAACAGGCCGTAGGACAGCAAAGGCTTAATTCTGTCACAGGCATAACGGGTCGTTAATGGGCCAGAATATAGGACGGGCTGGAAACGGCGCAACGGGTTAACAGGCCAGAAACGGGCCGACTCTTGCCATGGGCCGAATTTGGCCCATTAGGGTAACAGGCCAGTAACGGGCCGACTCTTGCCATGGGCCGAATTTGGCCCATTAGTGGAACAGGCCAGTAACGGGCCGACTCTTGCCATGGGCCGAATTTGGCCCATTAGGGGAACAGGCCAGTAACGGGCCGGAAGTAATCGAGGGCCGAAAAGGAGCCCAAGAACGTATGGGCCGTCAATAGGCCGAAAGCTAACACGGGCTGGAAACGGCCCATGCAAATCACGAGCCGTTAACGGGTATAAAGAAAATTACTGTTCATTATGGGCTAGAGTCACCGTGGGCCTTTACCTGGGCCGGCCTATTATGCCACACGAAAATCTTGTGGGCCTTTACCTTGGGCCGGCCCATTATGGCTCACAAAATCTTGTGGGCCTTTAGCTGGGCCAGCCCATTATGGTCCGCAAAATCTTGTGGGCCTTTAGCTGGGCCGGCCCATTATGGTCCGCAAAATCTTGTGGGCCTTTAGTTGGGCCGGCCCATTTAAACTTGTTGGGTCGTGCCACGTGTCGACGTATCATAGGCGCCTTCTATCCAGCGAGTGGATGACATCTGTCCCGACGATGAGCCGACACGTGTTTCCTCTAGCCAATGATGATTTTACACATGGAAAATCCCCATTGGTCGGGGCTGTTAACGGGTTATCGGATCCAAAACCCGACCTGATAGCTTAACGGTGTTCCATTACGGTGGATGCCACGTGTCGGTCACCCTTGACGAAAGCACTTCTGTGACGCGCGATTTATTGTCATGGAAGTGGACACTTCTGTGATGATAATTTTGGTAATGTCATGGAACACTTCCACGACAGCACAGGTATGACTATCTTGATTCTGTCATAAATTTGTCATGGATGTACATGCATGACAAAAAAAGCGACCTACTGTGACAAACATGTATCATCACGGAAGTGTATTTTTTTGTAGTTAGTATTCTAATAAGTCACGAATAATGCGTGTCCCTCTCAAAAAGGTCTGTGCAGCAAAGATGATTGTGAGAAACTAAAAATCAAACAAAGCAAAGACTAATATAATACACGACGCTCCAAGCAAAACTCATATCATGTGATGAATAAAAATATAGCTCTATGTAAAATTACCAATGGTCGGTAGAAGAAGGAGGGGATGCCTTCCGGGGCATCCCCAAGCTTAGCTTCTTGGGAGTCCTTGAATATTACCTTAGGGTGCCTCGGGCATCCCCAAGATTAGGATCTTGGCACTCCTTATTCCTTCATCTATCGTTATCTCACTCAAAACTTGAAAACTTTAATCACACAAAACTCAAGAAAACCTCGTGAGATCCATTAGTATAATAAAGCAAATCACTAATTTAAGTACTGTTGAAAACCAATTAATATTTTATTTTTGCATTATACCTACTATATTCTAACTTCTGCATAGCTTATACCCCTGATACAATCCATAGTTTCATCAAAACAAGCAAAACAATGCATCAAAAACAGATTCTGTCAAAAACAGAACATGTGTAGTAATTCGAACAATGACCATATTTCTGTACCTCCAAAATTCTTAAAAATTAGTAAAAAACATATGATATTTGTATATCAATCATGTATAAAAAGTCGTAATTTTATCATGCTCCAGAAAATCTCAACAATTCTGCTACTGGACGCAGAAGTTTCTGTTTTTGCATAGAATCAAAGCAACTATCATTCAAATCATCCCAAAAGACTTTACTTGGCACAAACACTAACTAAAACACAAAAAAACACAATCATAACTGTAGCATAATCGTGTGCACACAAGAAAACAGAAAAATAAACAATAAAATTAAGATAACTATTGGGTTGCGTCCCAACTAGCGCTATCATTTTACGCCCCTAGCTAGGCATAACACATAGTTTCAAGTGTTGTCATCTTTAAAATTAACTCCATAGGTTGCCCACTAATAGATTCATATGGTTGATTAATTCTTTTTTTAGGGAAGTGTTTCATACCTTTCTTTAATGGAAATTGAAATTTTATATTCCCTTCTTTCATATCAATCACAACACCCATGGTTCATAAGAACGGTCTACCAATTATTATGGGACACGACGGATTGCATTCAATATCAAGCATAATGAAATCAACAGGTACATATATCCTACTTGCAATAATAAGAACATCATTTATTTTACCCAAATGTTTCTTGATAGTAGAATTCGCTAAGTGCAAATTAAGAGAACTTTCATCCATATTGGGAAAACATAGCACATCACATCGAGATTTTGGTATTGTGGAAACACTAGCACCCAAATCACATAAAGCATTGCACTCATAATTTTTAGTTTTGACTTTAACGGTGGGTTCCCATTCATCATATAATTTCTTTGGAATTGAAATATCTAATTCTAGTTTTTATTCTAATGCTTTCATCCCCGCTTCTACGATATGTTTAGTAAAACCCTTATTTTGTTCATAAGCATTGGGTGAATTTAGCACGGACTGCAACAAAGAAATACTCTCAATTAAAGAACAACTATAATAACTAAAGTCTTTGTAATCCAAAAGAGTGGGCACATCACTATTTAAAGTGTTTACCTCTCCAAACCCACTTTTTTCAATTTTTTCATTAAGATTTTCACCCTCTGAACTATGGGGACACATTCTAGCTAAATTTGACTCTTCTTCAATCCCCTTTTCATCAATTTTAACATTTATAAATAAAGATACAATAGAATAAACACCTATCATTGTAATATTTCATCATTACTACAATAAAAACAGGGAGGAATCACTTTCTCTAAGAATTCTCGCTTACCCTCAATCTAGTAGTTCTTTCTTTACTTTCATCCATGGAGACATAAAGAGCTTTAATTGATTCACTAATATCAATCTTCGGTGGCAAAATTTTAGACTTAAGATTTTCCACATCATTAACAATTCTATCCATACTTCTAGACATATCATCAAGTTTACTCAATCTTTCTTCTATCGTACTATTGATTTTTTTGAGAATTAATAAATTCTTTAATATTACTTTCAAGATCGGAGGGCATATTATTATTATTATTATAAGAATTAACTTAGGAATTGCCATAATTATTAGAGTAATTTCCAGGGGACGACATAGTATTAAAAATACTTCTATAAGCTTTACTATTAAAATTGTATCCTGAGACAAAATTCACATCTACCGGATCATTATTTTGCTCAATCAAAGTTGACAATGGCACATCATTAGGATCAATAAGAGCATTTTTATAGCAACAAATTTCATAAGAGCATCAACTTTATCACTCAAAGCACTAATTTCTTCAACCGAATTCACTTTTTTACTAGTGGGAGTTCTTTCGGTATGCCATTGTGAATAATTTGCCATAATATTATCAAGCAATTTGGTAGCCTCTCCTAGCGTAATTTCCATCAAGGTACAACCCACGACGGACTGAAAGATTTCGAGAAACAAAGTTCAATCCCGCATAAAGTTTTTGTATGATCATCCATAAATTCAAACCATGAGTGGGGAAATTTCTTATCAATAATTTCATCCTTTCCCAAGATTAGGCAACATGTTCATGCTCAAGTTGCTTGAAATTCATAATTTGATTTCTAAGAGAAATAATGCTCGTGGGAGGAAAATACTTGGTAATAAAAGCATCTTTACACCTATCCCAAGAATCAATAATATTTCATGTTAAAGATGGAAAACCAAATTTTAGCGCGACCTCATAGTGAGAATGAAAATAATTTTAATTTGACAATATCATTATCCACTTCTTTTTTTCTTTTGCATGCTGCACAATTCTATGAAAGTGTTAAGATGGGATGCAACATCTTCATTTGGAGTACCAGAAGATTGTTCTTTCATAACAATAATTAACAAAGCGACATTAATATCATAAGTCTCTGCACTAGCGGTGGGAGGAGCAATCAGAGTACTAATAAAATCATTATTATTAGTATTGGAAAAATCACACAATTTTGTATTTTCTTGAGACATCACGACTAGGCAAACAAGATAAGAAGCAAACAAAGAAGCAAACGGAAAAAAGGCAAACGGAAAATATTTTTGTATTTTGATAAAACTTTTTTAGAATTGGGGGAGATGAAAACGAGAGGCAAATAGCGGATAATATATATGCAAGGAGATGAAAGTTTAAACATAGGCACTTGATAGATGTTGATGATGTCTCCCCGGCAACGGCACAAGAAATTCTTCCTGCTACTCGTGAATTGTTGGCATTTCCCCGAAGAGAAGAAGATGATGCAGTATAATAGAGATAAGTATTTTCCTCAGTTAAGAACCAAGGTTATAAATCCAATAGGAGAACCACGCAATACCTCGTTAGCAACACCTGCACGCAAAAAACAAATCCTTGCAACCCGAACAAGGGGTTGTCAATCTCTCAGCGGTTATGTGCGAGATTAAAGTGTATGGTGTTTGATAGATAGATTGAACAAAAATACAAAATAAAATAAATAAAGTAAAATTGTAGAAATGTATTTTTAGGATTTTGTATATGATAAAAGTAGACCCGGGGGCCACATTTTTACTAGAGTCTTCTCTCATAAAAATTAGATACGATGGGTAAACAAATTACTGTTGGGCAATTCATAGAAAAGAGAATTAACATGGCGATATCCAAGGCAATGATCATGTAAATAGGCATCACGTCCGATACAAGTAGACCGAAAGGATTCTGCATCTACTAGTATTACTCCACACATCGACTGCTATCCAGCATGCATCTAGAGTATTAAGTTCATAAAGAACGGATCAACGCCTTAAGCAAGATGACATGATGTAGACAAAGCAAACTCACGCATGAATAAACTCCATTTTTTATCCTTAATGGCAACGATACAAGTACGTGTCATGTCCCTTTCTGTCACTGGGATTGAGCACCACAACATTGAACCCATCACAAAGCACCTCTCTCATTGCAAGAAAAATCAATCTAGTTGGCCGAACCAAATCAATAGATCAGGGAGAAATAGGAAGCTATAACAATCATACATATAGGAGTTCGGAGAAAACTCAAATATTTCATGGATAAATCTGATCATAAACTCACAATTCATCGGATCCCAACAAACACACCACAAAAAGTCATTACATCAGATAGAACTCCAAGAACATCGAGGAGAACATTGTATTGAAGATCAAAGAGAGAGAGAGAGAGAGCCATCTAGCTACTAACTATGGACTCGTAGGTCTATGGTAAACTACTCACGCATCATTGGAAGGGCAGCAAGGATGATGTAGAGCCCCTCCGGCATCGAATCACCCTCCAGTAGAGTGACGGAAAAGGCGTCTAGATGGGATCTCTCGAGAACAGGAACTTGCGACAGTGGAAAAAGTATTTCGTGGACTCCTCTGTTGGTTTCCCAATATTAGATAATTTATAAAGGTAGAGTTAGGTCAAATGGAGTCACGTGGGCCCCACAAGCCACCAAGGCGTGCACTACCCCCTAAGTGCACTCTGGTGCCTTGTGGGCCACTGCTCCATCTTCTCGTCCCCTCCTGAAGCTTACAGGGTCTCTTATGTCCAGAAAAAATCTCCAGAAAGTGTTGTGGCATTTGGACTTTGTTTGTTATTGATATTTTGAAAAAGCCAAAACAGGCAAAAAACAGCAACTGGCATTAGGCACTAAGTTAATAGGTTAGTCCTAAAATGATACATAATTGTTTCTGAATATATATAAAACACCAAGATTGATATTATAATAGCATGGAACAATAAAAAATTATAGATACATTGGAGACATATCATGGCTCTAACCCGGACATTGTTAACTTGAAGTTTCTTCTCTTGTGCTTCAAAGAAATGTTGGGGCTTGAGATTAATTTTGACAAGATCGAGATGATAGTCATGGGTTACTCTGAGCCGGAGCAGCAACTGACTGTGGACAACCTAAACTACATGTGACCTCCTTCCCCATCGAGTAATTTGGAATACACCTCATTGACGTGATGCTTTTTCTTAGTGCATTCGACCCTCTCATGGGAAATGTCGCCGCACCGGGCTAAACCATGGTGTGGACGGTCTACCTCCAAGGTAAGTAAGATTATCTTTATTGATTCTTATATCTCTAGCCTGCTAATGTATATGATAGAGATGTATATTTTGCCGGAGGGAGTGCATGCTTTGTTAGATAAAGAGTTTTCCCGTTTTTTTCTGGCAAGCGTTGAACGAACGCCGTAAGTACCACATGGTGAAGTGGGATGACCTTTGCTTGCCCAAGCATATGGGTGGGTTGGGTATCTTGGCATCCCTTCAGATGAATATTGCCCTCATGGTTAGGTGGGTTTGGCAGATCATCCTCGGGGAGGGGGATTATGGCTGCAGCTTATCCAGGCAAAGTACCTTCGAGGTGACCGCATGGAGGGTCCCAGTTTTGGCAGTCGATCGAGAAGATCAAACATGAGATTTTTCTATGGATGGCCTTCTTGATTGGGAATGGCGGAGGGGCCCTGTTTTGGTTAGATCGTTGGGTGGATGGAATCCCTCTTTGCATGGGGTTCCCTGACTTGTTTGCCATCTGTGTTAATCCACTGCTATTAGTCTCAGAGGCAATCCAAAATGGATAATGGAACATCTTGTTTCGTCGTTCATTTCGCTCGGTGGAGGTGTTAGAGTGGTCCAGTGACCCTCCCTTTATGCAATGGCTTCTTTCTCCCTCAGGTGATTTTTCTGTGGCCCTAGCATATCATGCGATGTGCCGGAGGCCGACGATTCAGTGGGTCGCACCCCATTGGAAGGTGCCTCTCCCTTTGAAGATTAAATTTTTTGTCTAGCAACTGTTAACGGGTCGCCTCCCGACTAGGACAAAGGTGCTCAAGCCGCACGGCCGGGGTAATGGGTTGTGCCCCTTGTGTGGTGTTCTAGAGAATGGGACCCACATCCTCTTCTCCTGCACGACAGCTAGATCGCTATGGAGCTTTGTCCGTGAGGCCCTCGGGACTGATCGGGAGGCGGCGGATCTTGCCAGCTTCCTTCAAGCCAGAGCAACGCAGACCAGAAGACAAAGATGCCTATTATGGCTGCTACGCTTTCTTGGACACTCAGGACGACACGTAATAAGATGGTGATTGAGAGGATCTTTTCGCGACGCGCTTGTGACTCTTTCTTCATATTTCTTGCATTCCTGCAACAATGGAACCTGCTGGCTAAACAACAAGATCAGGAATGCCTAGGGCGGATGCTGGATGCATTACAGGCTACGGCTCATCGGCTAGCTTCACCGGCAACCTCTTCGCGTGGTAACCACTTGGTTGTCTTGTTTTATGCTTTCTCTTTTGTTTCTTTGGGCTTACTTGTGTTATGGCCCCAGAAGACTCTGTGTGGCGGTATGTTACTACTCTTTGTTGGACTGTTTGGTTGCTTTATTTATATAAAGCGGGACGACAGTCTGTTTCGAGACAACCAAGAAAGCTTTCTCCTAGTAGGATCTTTTAATTCCCCGTCCATGACGGCCCTCACCCACGTCTGCAAGTTTATCCGATTTTCTGAGGGTTTTGTCCGATGTCTCACCTCACCTTAGATCCCGCACAAAAAAAGATAGTAGAAAAGAAAATCAGGGAAACAAACCCACCCACGCAAAACCAGCCAGCAAAAAACTTCCGACAACCAACGAAAAACTCCTGAGCCCAAATGCCCATGCAACGGTTGAAAAGAAAAACGCGTCGGCCCAATCCGATCGTTCCACAATCGTCGCCTCCACATGCACTCCAGGCATTGCAGGCCGAGGCCGCTATCGTTCTTCTATGCCAGCCTCGGTCCTTCGGCGGATATCTGCTGATGGACCCCTCATGCACGCCAAGGCCGGTGAGGACGCACCAGGAGACGAATATCAAGCCAAAGTGGTCGCGATCACGTTGGGAATCTTAGATAATAAAACAATAATCAAAGATCAGATTCATACGAAGAATTATATGGTAAAGACTCGTGCAGTTGTCCCACTACCTTTGGTACAACAAATGCTAACTAAATATATTGGAATTTAGCTTCTGTTGACATATGAATTATTTTGGACCAGTATTGTCTTTGACTTGCATAATCAAATTTAATGGATCTCACGCGGCATCACATTATTAATCAAAATTGATTATTGTAGTATT
Source organism: Triticum aestivum (assembly GCF_018294505.1). Lineage (NCBI taxonomy): Eukaryota > Viridiplantae > Streptophyta > Magnoliopsida > Poales > Poaceae > Triticum > Triticum aestivum. Next base: position 272,855,562 of record NC_057794.1, read on the forward strand.
ATTTGTCGGTGTTTCTTATGATATATCATATATACAACTAGACAAAGAATATGAAGCTGTAAAATGAAGTGTTTTATTCTCCTATGTCCATAAGCTAGAGACATGGGATCAACTATTTTTTCTGTCATTGTAATGCACATGTATATTTGCTACTCCCTCTGTCTCATAATATAAAAACGTTTCTCAAGTTTTATTAGCTTAAATAGTAATATTTTTATAATATGGAAAGGAGTAAGTATATAGTAAAAATAAAAGTTACTCAAAAAAAAGTGGGTATGAAAACCATGGAGCCGTCTCGTCCCTCCGTTCGCCCCTCGCGCGCCCGCTGTCGCCACTCGGAATAGTAACGCGGAAGCGCGCATAAATAGTAAGCAGCCTGAGCCGTGGCATAGACCCGTCACGTTGTTATCACTAGGTCACAACACGCACGTACCTGCGCACGCCGACGCGCGCTAGCTTCCAGCTGCTGCGCGCGTACGACGAGCCGGACCGGGCACGGTGGAATTCAGTGCCTCACGCGTTCGATTCGACGTGCGCCGATTGATGGATAGATGGATCAGCCGAGCGCAACCGGAGGGCACGTTGACTGATTTTCGGCGTCGACATTATCCAGCGGCCAGCACGTACGTTGTACGTTCCACCTACATGGAATTCCACATGTTTTTTTTAAATATCACATATAGCGACTGTTTTAGTTCATACATCCTTCCCACGCTCATATTTTAACAACTATTAAAATCTGACTATTCTTCTAAAATTTACTGGTCAATGCCCATCCAAAAGTCCATGTAGAAGATCCTAAACCTCACCCATTTATAGGGTTTCGTGTTTTTGCTCCAGAAGTGCGTTGCTCGACGCCCTTGCTCGCTCCCAGATCCACCTCCCTTCTCTCGCCGATTCATTGAGTGCGTGCTCATGGATGACTCCTGTGGCGGCTCGGCCAACCAGAACTACAATGGCAAGCGACTTTTCGAGCGCAACACTGACGAGAAGGAGGAATCTTACCGTTACGAGGCAAAGATGTGTTCGTAGCTCCAACAAAAATAGAAGGAATGCGAGCCTCGTGACCACCAGAGGCGAGGGTCTCCACCTCCATGTTACAAGAAGGAGGAGCAGCGCAACCTGGCAGTGTACTCCTCTTGGTTGTCTGAAGGGCGCTCAAAGGGTGTTGTCTCCAATCCCAAGTACCACAATACCAACTTCAATGACAAGGCCAAATCTACGGGTTCCTCGTGCAATAACTCCAACAACAACAACTTTGACAAGCATAAGTTCAAACCCTGCGAACCTAATCATGTCTCAAGCCCACCCCATCCCCCCCCCCCCCCCTCAAGCTACCGCCCAAAAGTGGGAAGGTGTCTGGGTTACCTGCTTCACCTATCATTGGCTCAGTTATTTCGAAGTTGCTTGTCTGCTCACTCCCCCTGCTTGATATGTAGACATAGGGACACTTTACGGTTTACTGCACCCACCAGGTCAAAACCAGAGTTCACACCGCCACCTATGATTGAAGATAATCTACGTGCATGTATGCTCCAACCGGGTAGGCGCCTCACATAGTGGTTCCTATCCTCCGACATCTTATCATGATAGACCATATACAGAGCCAATGTATACATAAATGGATAACGTACAAAGATATAACCCATTTTGTTAATACAATGTCATTCATGGAAAGCCATATAGCCAACAAAAGGCTACCCCTCTCACAAGAATATGTGGAAAAAATATCAAGACACCTCAACTAGTTACCAAACATGTTACACACAATACATGATGGTATAGGTAAAAACCTACCTCAACAATAGACAACACCATATGAGCAAACTTGCATTCCTCATATATGTGCTTCATAGACTCATCATGATGGCAAAGGACACCATGCTTACTACCTTGCCAATTTCGACATGCAAGGTTATCTCTAGTCAAGACCACTCTCCAGTTTAAAACCAAAAGCCTTCATCCTAAGAGGTGCATTTAGTTGTTTATTATTATTATGCACATAATTAAAGAATGTTCACTATTGGCAATAGTAGAGTATAAAGATTTCAAAAATCATTTCATTCGGGCGTAAATTTCATCTAAATATGTTTCTCTCTTGTGACAGTTGTATAGGCTTTAAGAGCGTGAGTAGCACATTCCACGCCTGGAGGCAAGATCCAAGGATGTGCCTATAGAAAGAGACATCAGGCTAGACACTACCTAGGACATGGGCCATTATTATAAAGTTATGTCTAAAAAATGTGATATAGTCTCAAGTATTGCACCTCGAGAGGGGTGTTGGAAATATGCCATACAGGCAATAATAAATGTAGTATTTTACTTTCATGTTAATAATTAAGTTTAAATTTATGTGCTAATATAATTGCGTTCTTTCTTGAATATAAGATTCGGAGGAAAACTCAATTGCATGTGTGGAAACATACCACAAATATCATCCCTAGTCATGCCTCTAAGACTAGTTCATGTATTGATGGTGATCTTGTTTTCCTGATCATGAACATTGTTAGGATGCTATCAATAATGAGAGAACCTTGTTATCAGAACAATGGAGTTGGATAGACCCAAGTTATGAATTACTGTGAGATCACATCGGTATTATGTTATCGACATTTTCATATAAAGTGTTAATGTTTACTTAGTTCCTTAGATCATGAGAACATCATACTAATATATCAGATGTTTACTTTGGGGTTACCGAATTCCACTTCGTAACTAGATTTAACAATAATAACTTACGAGTATGCATAAAACACATGTCTCGGTATCGATAGTTCAAGACTGGGATTTGCTCCTCTAAAGATAGAAAGACGCTCTCTAGTCCCTCTCAGTATTACGATATCATTATCGTTTGGCTGCACACATGTGATTAAGATCAAGGGATACCGGAATACGGACACGAGTAAAGAGAAAAAATCACGTAAAGAGGATAACCAGTATAGTGATCAAAGTGTTGATCACGGGGATACTGATAATATCTCACCTCGGGTTTTGTAACGTATCACGAAGCAAAGGGGGTAGTATTCAGGAACAAAAGATTCGCTTGCAAACTTCGTGAATATGTTGGAGTTACCAAGGGTGTGTAGATCTCGATGTTAACTATTGACCGCAAAATGTGCTATGTCATGTGCACATATTGCCAAACGTGTTTCAGATGGAGTTGACATAGAACTTAGTAGGTAGTAATTCAGATGAGAACTAAATTCTGAGATCCAAAAGAGTTTTAGATGGAGTTTGAAGTGTTACATATGGTCTCAAAAGCATTTCGAGAATTCCGGAACGGTATAACATGTCCAAAAAAAGCTTCGGTCTATATATGGAAAGTTTCATATGAGGTCCGAAAACTTCTAGAAATTTTTTGGATTTTATTTTGGAGAGAGAAGTCCCTCTTAGGCCGACCCAAGAGGGCACCCCCTAGTGAGCCAAATAGGCCCAAAGTGGGGTGCCTCCAATATATGGTAAAGGGGGCCGAATTAGACAAGTAAGGAAGTCCTTGCCTCCTTGGTTCGCCCTACATGGGAGAGGACTCCTCCTCCTGGTACGTGCCCTCTCTACCCTCTCCATGTATATACATGTGGGAGGAGACCCCCTAGAGGTACACCAAATCCAAAAGGGATCTTTCCAACATAGCCACACTCTAATCCCGGTGTAATTGGTCAAAAGTTTAGACGTCTAATTAGATGGGCTCTAATCCCGATGTAATTGGTCAAAAGTTTAGACGTCTAATAGATGGTCTCTAATCCCGGTCTAGACGGTCTAATTAGCTTAGACTCCTAATTAGACAGGAACACTGCTAGGCTCTCTCTCTATTTTTCTTTGAGCTCTTCTTTCTAGACATCAGACTGCTGTCGGATTACTTCTGCAGAGCACGTGCATACCTCGTAGGGGTCGTTTTCTTCGACTCTTTGATCGATTGATAGTCTTAGAGAAATTCTCTCGGCTGGGAGGTATAACCTAGTTCGGAATCGTCGTGCTTCACCAATTTCCTCACTCTTCTGCTACTCTACTAGTTGATGAGTTTGATCGTTACCCACCATCTTCCTAGTTTTCCTGGGTGTGATCGTGTAGCATTTTGTTGTTGCATAACACGTTCTCCTACAAGGGGTGCCCCAAATTCAGGTATCCTCTTAGAATCTACTTGGGGGTTATCCCTAATCAGGAAAGTGCCAATATAATTGGAAAAGGATATTCTTTTACCTTCATTAGACATACCAAAAATGCGAGTTCTTGAATTTCCCATAGACTTTAGAAATGGCTCGCTCTAGGCGTCTACTGATGGATTTTAGGGATAAATAGAACAACCATTATTCTATGATTTAAATGAATAACCATGTCACATTAAACAAGATCCAGATATAATGTTCATGCTCAAGGTTGGCACCAAATAACAATTATTCAGATCAAAACTAATCCTAAAGGTAGATGTAGAGGTAGCGTGCCGACGCCGATCACATCGACCTTGGAACCATTCCCGACGCGCATCGTCACCTCGTCCTTAGCCAATCTTCGTTTAATTTGTAGCTCATGTTTCGAGTTACAAATATGAGCAACCGAACCAATATCAAATACCCAGGTGCTGCTACGAGCATTAGTAATGCACACATCAATAATAGGTATATCAAATATACCTTTGTTCACTTTGCCATCCTTCTTATCCGCCAAGTATTTGGGGCAGTTCCGCTTCCAGTGACATGTCCCTTTGTAGTAGAAGCACTTAGTTTCAGGCATGGGTCCAGCTTTGGGCTTGTTCCCGGGAGTGGCAAATTGCTTGCCATTCTTCTTGAAGTTCCCTTTCTTTCCCTTGCCCTTTTTCTTCAAACTAGTGGTCTTGTTAACCATCAACACTTGATGCTCCTTGATTTCTACCTCCACGGCCTTAAGCATTGCAAAGAGCTCAGGAATCGTTTTATTCATCCCTTGCATATTATAGTTCATCATGAAGCCTTTGTAGCTTGGTGGAAGTGATTGAAGAACTATGTCAATAACACAATCAACTGGAAGTTCAACTCCCAACTAAGTCAAGAGGTTATGATACCCAGACATTTTGAGTATGTGTTCACTGACAGAACTATTCTCCTCCATCTTGCAGCTATAGAACTTGTTGTAGACTTCATATCTCTCAACCTGGGCATTTGCTTGAAATATTAACTTAAACTCTTGGAACATCTCATAAGCTCCATGATGTTCAAAACGTATTTGAAGTCCCGGTTCTAAGCCGTAAAGCATGGCACACTAAACTATTGAGTAGTCTTTAGATCGAGCCTGCCAGACGTTCATAACATCAGCTTCAGCTCCTGCAGCAGGCCTTTAACCTAGCGGTGCATCAAGGACATAATTCTTTTGTGCAGCAATGAGGATAATCCTCAAGTTACGGACATAGTCCATGTAGTTACTACCATCATCTTCAAACTTAGCTTTCTCTAGGAATGCATTAAAATTCAGGGGAACGGTAGCTCAGCGATTGATCTACAACATGGATGTGCAAAACTATAAGACTAAGTTCATGATAAATTAAGTTCAATTAATCAAATTACTAATGAACTCTCACTTAAATAAACACCCCTCAAGTTATCCAAGTGATATGTGATCCAAATCAACTAACCCATGTCCGATCATCACGTGAGATGGGGTAGTCATCAATGGTGAACATCTCTATGTTGATCATATCTACTATATATGACTCATGTTTGACTTTCGGTCTCCAGTGTTCCGAGACCATGTCTGTACATGGTAGGCTCGTCAAGTTTAACCCAAGTATTATGCATGTGCAAAACTGTCTTACACCCGTTGTATGTGAACGTAGAGTCTATCACACACTTTTATCTTGAAATTAAGTGAATGGGTCATCTTATAATGGTACCTCCGTTCTAAACAAAATAAGGTGCATAAAGGATAAACATCACATGCAATAAAAATATGTGACATGATATGGCCATCATCATATTGTGCTTTTGATCTCCATCTCCAAAGCATCATCATGATCTCCATGGTCACCGGCTTGATACCTTGATCTCCAACATAGCGTCGTTGCGTCAAGGTCGTCACGCCAACTATTGCTTCTACAAATACCACTAACGCATAGTGATAAAGTAAAGCGATTACATGGCGCTTGCACTTCATATAATAAAGAGACAACCCTGAGGCTCCTGCCAGTTGTGGATATTACAAAACATGATCATCTCATACATCAACATATATCACATCATATCTTGACCATATCATATCACAACATGACTTGCAAAAACAAGTTAGACGTCCTCTACTTTGTTGTTGCAAGTTCTACGTGGATAGTATGGGCTTCTAGCAAGAACCGTTCTTAACTATGCAAAAACCACAATGGTGATTCATCAATTTTGTTGTTTTAACCTTCTTCAAGGACCGACGGTAGTCAAATTCGATTCAAGTAAATTAGGAGAAACGGACACCCGCCATCCACCTTTATGCAAAACTAGTTGCATGTCTGTCTCTGGAACCGGTCTCATGTGCGTGGACATGTAAGGTTGGTCCGGGCCGCTTCATCCCACAATACCGCCAAATCAAAATAAGACTTTGGTGGTAAGCAGTATGACTATCACTGCCTACAACTCTTTGTGTTCTACTCGTGCATATCATCTATGCATAGACCTATCTCTGATGCCACTATTGGGGAATGTTGCATGGAAAACAAAAAATTCTACGCACACGCAAGATATATCCATGGAGATGCATAGCTACGAGAGGGGGAGAGCATCTTCATACCATTGAAGATTGCTAAGCGGAAGTGTTTAGCAACACGGTTGTTGTAGTCATACACCTTCACGATCCGTCCCGATTAACTACCGAACATACGGCACCTCCGCGTTCAACACACGTTTAGCTTGATGACGTCCTCGCCTTTTCGATCTGATGACCCACAAGTATAGGGGATCAATCATAGTCCTTTCGATAAGTAAGAGTGGCGAACCCAACGAGGAGCAGAAGGAAATGACAAGTAGTTTTCAACAAGGTATTCTCTGCAAGCACTGAAATTATAAGTAACGAGGAGTAGCAAGATAATTTGTAACGAGCAAGTAATGGTAGTGGTAAAAAAGTGTAGCAAGGTAGCCCAATCCTTTTGAGGCAAAGGATGGGCCAAAATGGTCTCCTATGATAAGCATAGCGTTCTTGAGGGTACACGGGAATTTCATCTAGTCACTTTCATCATGTTGGTTTGATTTGTGTTTGCTACTTTGATAATTTGATATGTGGGTTGACCGGTGCTTAGGTGTTGTTCTTACTTGAACAAACCTCCTACTTATGATTAACCCCCTCGCAAGCATCCGCAACTATGAGAAAAGTATTAAGATAAAATCTAACCATAGCATTAAACTTTTGGATCCATATCAGTCCCTTACGAAATAGGGCATAAACTAGGGTTTAAGCTTTTGTCACTCTCGCAACCCATCATCTAATAACTACTCCACAATGCATTCCCTTAGGCCCAAATATGGTGAAGTGTCATGTAGTCGACGTTCACATAACACCACTATGGGAATCACAAGATACATACCATCAAAATATCAAACACATATCAAATTCACATGATTACTTGTGTCGGCATTCTGGGAACGGGGGTACCCAGACTTGTCGGATCGTGGGTTCCGGCAAACCCTTGAGGTTGAAACACTGGGGTGCGCACGAAGATCTCTCTCTTCCTCACTCACTCTTGCAATGATCTCTAGGCCTAGCTCGCCAACCCCAAGGAACAAGTGACACAAGAATTTATACTGGTTCGGGCCACTGTTGTGGTGTAATACCCTACTCTAGTGTGGTGTGGTGGATTGCCTCGCAGGCTGAGGATGAACTAGTACAAGGGATGAACAGCCTCCTGAGGAGAGGTGTTCTTTAGTCCGGTGAGCTTGTGTGTGTGTGAGGATGGTCTTAATGATCCGTCCCTTGCTAAGGTGGTGGCTAATCCTATTTATACAGGCCTTGGTCCTCTTCCCAAATGTTTAGGCGGGTAGGGATCCCACAACGGCCAATTTCGAAGGGGGACAACTAGTATAAGCTATCCTGACAAAAGGTGGTCTTCGCCTGCCAAAGGCTCTGGTGGTGATGTAGTTGTGGGCTCAGCGGTGACCTCCGTCCTATCGTCCTGCTGGTCTTGGTCTTGTTGCACCGATATGGAAATCTTTGCCTGATGCCTCGGGACTCCTAGCGTGTGCTTGCACCTTTAGCACCAAAGAGGAAACTGGCACCCTGCGCCCGCTGGCGCCCTCCTGGCCTTGGTCGTCATGGCTCACGTCATGCGGACCTCGCGAGGTGCACCTTGCATAGATATCTCCGCTCCCCGGGAGCCAGCCTAGGGAGGCTGCCCCCAGGAGGTCTTCACGTCATCCGCCTCGCGAGGCTTGGCCCCTCGCGAGGGTCTTGAGTGCTTGTTGATGAAGATGGGCCGTACCAGGCCGTTGGTGGAGCCACGCCCTGGGCCACAGGCAGGCAAGTCTGGGTACCTCCGTTCACAGGACGCCAACAGTAGCCCCCGGGCCCAAGGCGCGCTCGGACATGGCTTCGAGGCGAAGCCAAAGGGCAAGTGCAGAGTGCCCCGGGCCCCAATAGCCTGCAGACTCGATTGGCACATGGCGTTCGATAGGTCGTGGGCGTCTCCGCTTCCCCATGCTACCTCGGCAACTGTCCGACTTGATGAGACCCTGCTACATGCAGAAGAAAATCATCAAATACGTTGGATCGTGGAGGCCAGTGGTTGGCCTCCCTCTGGCTGTAAATCAGGAAGGGGCGAAGCCCCCGTTGCTCATTTCTTCCTCCATTCCGCTTGCTTCTTCTTCCTCCTCCTTGCTGCGACACCCATGGTGCCAGTACGGAGGTTCTCCGCCGCCGAGAAGGGGAAAACCCCCCATGAAGAACTTGGGCCACTCCCACCAAAGAAGAGGCCAATCCGCTCCCGCGACATCGTCGTGAGGCCGGAGGTGACGAGGCCTTGGTACGAGCGGCCTCCCCCGGGCTACCCGTTGCCCTTGTACGCTCAGGCAGGAGGCTCCAAAGGAGGAGGCAGCGACCGACGCCTCTCGTGCCATGGCCGCGATGTCCATGCAGTGGTGGCGCGCACCATCGCCCCGCGAACACACGCCGAGGGCTCCTCGCGAGAACTCGTGGTGTGGGCGGTGATGCCACTGCACACATGGATCCGATTCCCGCCGTTCTTTGCTAAAGTGTTGCCGCCAAGGGGGGCGCTCGAGTTGTGGTTGTAGTACGCCAAGTGTGGTACGCCGGCGATGGGAGCAGAGGTCGAGCCCATTTCCCAGGGCAAGATCTTCATGACCCGCGGATGGGGCGAGGTCGCACGCGTCTGCCCCGCGGAGGGCACACTCGCCATCCATTTCGAGTATGACGGCGCCTCCATGATGTTCTTCAAAGTCATCAACGAGGAAGGCCGCCGCCTGGAGTGTTGTCCTGAAGGGGATCGCCAGGACAGTGAAGGGGCAGGCGCTGGCCCGCCCATGGTCCTGCCAACGATTCCTCTAGCAGCAGCGATGGTGCCTGGGAGTCCAGTGACTCTCCTGAGCCCCACGAGACTCCGGAGACGAGCGACGACAGCTACGTGCCCCCGAGCTCACGTCGTGCCTGGAGCGCGGCGGCGTCGTCTGCCTGTCGGCGCCGCTGATCTGGATGGCGTTGGCGCCGGTCCTTCGTGGCCCACTGTTGATGGTGGTGCCGGCGGCGATACTGGTAGATAGGGCTGCTAGAAACTTCCTTCTTTTTTCCCTGTGAGGAATCAAGACGAACCCCATGGGGGCGTGTAAAGAATTTGTAATGCTTTGCATCAATATTATCTTCACTGCGGAATCCGTGATTGCACGTCGTGCTTTAGCATTGTCCCCCTTTTCGTCCTCGCAGTAGCTTAGTGCTCTACGCCGATAGGTTCTAGTCCCCAGGCAGGCTTCAGCCATCGCTGGTATGCCAGGTCATGATGCCGTGGTCAAGGCCAGGAGGTGAGCGGCCCGAGGTCCAGTAAGAGCTCCTGAGGCGCGATTCTCAAGAGCCCCCTTTAGTGTGCAAGCATCTCCCTGAAGGTAGAAAAGGCAGGCGGCATTGCCAGAGCGAGGCTGCAGGAGTCGAAAATCCTAAGTTGCGAGCTGAGCTGCCTTGGGTGCGTGACTTATCTTAGTGATCATGGATCGGTTCCGTGCGTGGCGCCTGGTTCACGGCCGTTGATGGCGATGCTGCCAGGTTGTGTCCATGCCAGCTCCCGGCCTTCACACATCCCTGGGTGCTCTGCATCCTCAGGTCCCGGCCCTCGAGCGAGCTCAGCCGCCGCTAGTCTGCCCGGTCGCGATGCCGTGGTCAAGGCCAGGGGTGAGGGCTGGAGAGCCGGTAAGAGCTCCTTAGGCGCGATGCTCAGGAGCCCTCCCTTTAACGCCCAAGCGAAAAGCATCAAGGGGAGCAGCTGGCAGGACCTCCTGTGGCTAGGCTCCAGAGGTTCCTGTGGGTTAGTGTGAGAGAGAGAGAGAGTGGCCCAGGCTGTGCTTGCCGTCCTGCCATTGCTACTTCCACGAGAAGATGAAGGCACTAAGGATCTGGTGAGGTGACATACACGGAGCAGGCCGCGAGCCAGAGCTCGATTACACAAGTTTATCAGTGTTGCAGGGACGGACCCGAGCACAAGCACCATGCTAGCATGCGAGTCTCCCATTGCGGGATAAGCAAGTGACTGTTCGGCGGCGCAGGAGGCTGCGATGATCATGCGCCGGGTGAGCAGTGGTTACGGAGCAATTCACGCGAGAAGGAAAATCAGTCCAGATAGATGCAAGAATGATACATGCCCCTAGGACGGACCCGAGCGGCCTGGGGATGATGCAGCCCGAGGGGCGCCCCCAACAGAGTAAGCTAAAGATGCAAAAGGATACACGCCGCAGGGACAGGCCCATGCGACTCGGGGATAATGTTGCCAGATGGGCGCCCCTTACTGAATGAACTGGAAACAGTCACCTGATACCGTGCTGTAGTGGTGTTGGGGCAGCTGAAGACACGCGTTGGAGAGGTTGCCCCTCACGAGCCGCTAGGGTCCTGAGCCTCAGGGGGCTCCGTAGGACTAGGTGGCTCCTGAAGAACCATCACGATCTCCTCCGGGACGGCGTGATGCCTGGCCTCCTGAGCCACCAGAATGCTCCGTAGGTGACGTTGGAAGGTGACAGCCGCGTTCGACAGGACGAGAGGCATGACAACGTAGCTGTGACGGGGACCCTCGCACCGCCCAACGCGTGAAGGCCAGAATCGTCACTAAGATACGTCCCTGTTGAGCCCTAGAATGTCGATGCAGATGCGCAGCCCGCCGCCCTAGGGTGGAGAGCTGCGCTGGATGGTGGGTGACAGCCGCCATGCATGGACCCTGCCTCTTCAAGCTCCTAGACCGCCTTGGTGATGAATTCCTGAGCACAAGGCGCTCCATGCCTCGTGCCCTCTTGAGGGAAACGTGTGGCGAAGCACGCCTCCACATGGTGCCCGAGCGCCTCCCTCATGACGATGGCTAGGTCTGAGGCCCTCCAGAAGAGAGCCCCCGAGCCCGGCCCGAGGAGGGCGCTGAGCGTGCCTTCCTATGCGAGGGAAGGAGGTGCCCCATCTGTGGGCGCAGGTCCTGAGGTGGTTCTCCTGGAGACGCCGCCCTCCTAAGGTCCTTGGTGGAGTAGCTGCTTCTTCTTCTTGGGGTTGGCCTCAGGAAGGTGCGAGGTGCCTCTGTTGTTGGGGTCTTCAGCCGCTGCAGCCTGGTACGCGCGCTCGAGGGAGCACACCGCATCTCTTTCCTCGTAGGCGACCGAGATTACGCCGCCACTCCCTAGCATCTTGAGGATGTTGTAGCACTGGTGGGTCACTGCCATGAACTTGGGCAAGGCTGGATATCCAAGGATAGCGTTGTACGGCAGGCGGATGTGGACGAGGTCAAAGTTGATGAGCTCGGTGCGGTAGTTGTTACGATGGCCGAAGGTGACAGGGAGGCGGACTTGCCCTATCGGGGTGGTGGAGCCGTCGGTCACTCCTAAGAAATGCTTGGTAGGTTATAGCTGATCGTATGGTAGCTGAAGGTTGTCGAATGTCTTGACGGAACGGATGTTGAGCCCTGCACCGCCGTCGATGAGGGTCTTGGTGACTTCAACATTGCTGATGTCGGGTGAGAAGAGCATCAGGAGAGCGTCGGCCATCACTGCGCACTTGAGCTAATCTCCCGAGCTGAAGGTGATGGCGCACTTGGATCACCGGAGCGGGCGCGTGGCCTCGAGCCTGGGAAGGGCCGCATTCACCTCGCGAGCAAATAGCTTGAAGACACGCTGAGAGGCTGGGGCCTAAGCACCGCCCAAGATACAGGCGACGGCACGCGGTTCCTGGAAGCCCCTAGCCCCCTCGTCCTGATGGTGGTCTTCGTTTCTCCTTCGTGGTGCCGGTAGCGTAGGGAAGCCAACGTTGCCCTGAGGGCGGTCCTCACGAAGTTGCTCCCTCCAGGGGCCCTCGCGAGGCTAGTCCTGCCAGTGGTCCTCGCAAGGCCGGTCGCGCCACTCCTGGAGGGGGCCGCGGTCATCCCAGCATCCTCCACTTCGCCCTCCTCCTCGCCCGTAGCCCCGATCGTTGCGATCTGGGTGTCGACCGAAGCGCCCACCTCGGATGGCCCTGAGCTCTTGACAGTCGTTGCTGTTGTGGCTGTGAACATTGTGGAAGGCGCATAAGGGGCAGTTGGCCTTGGATGATTTTGGGTGGTCGTGGCCGCGCTTCATCTCTGGCTCTACCGTGAGCACGGCAGCCCCCTTGCACTTCGCATCCTTGATCTTTGCCTTCTTGTCCTCCTGGTCAGCAACTGGGAGCTCAAGGAGGGAGAGGTGCCCTTCCTCAGCCCTTGCGCACTTGGTTGCCATGTTGAACATCTCCAGGGCCGAGCATAGCTCCTCGTGGATGGCGAGCTCCTCCTTCATCTTGACATCACGGACGCCATCGGAGAACGCGAAGATGATGGCCTCGTCCATCAACTTGGGGATCTTGAGGCAAACGATGTTGAAGTGCTGGATGTACTTTTGCAGGGTTTCCCCTGGTTGTTGCCTGATGCGCCGCAGGTCACCAGCAACAGGCGGGCGCGGTCGCGAGTGCCCTGGAAGTTAGTGACAAAGCGCTCGCGCATCTCGCCCCAGGAGGAGATCGATCCCGCACGCAGGTTCAAGAGCCACGAGCGCGCGCCATACTTGAGGGCCATGGGAAACCAGTTCGCCATGACCTACTCATCTCCGTTGGCTGCCTCGATGCTCAGCTCGTAGAGCTGCAAGAATTCCGCAGGGTCGGGGGTGCCGTCGTAGCGTGGAGGCAGGTCTGGCTTGAATTTGCTTGGCCAGACGATAGTGCGCTGCTCCGGAGTGAAGGCTCGGCAGCGTGCTGTGGTCACCGGAGCTCGTCACGATGGTGGAGCCTGGTCTTGATATCCACGCACCACCACCGCAGGCGGCGCGCGGTCTTGATGTGGTTGTGCAGAGAGTGCAGGAGCATTCTCTTGTGGTCGAGGGACCTCCTGGCAGCTTCCTTCTTCGTGCGCGGGCACATGGCGTGATGGATCACGCCACGGGACCGCGCGTCTTGGGGCGTGGACACCGTCTTGATGCAAAGGCGGCGGGGGCGCTCCATGAGCCACGCGTCTTGGTGCGAGGGCGCTGCCTTGATGCGGAGGCGGCGAAGGAGCTCCGTGAGCTACGTCGCCCGTGGATGGAGGTGAGCGAGGCGGAAGAGGGATGGTGCGGGTGAGCCCCCGGCAGCACTGACAAGCTCGGCAATGCGGTCCAGCCAGTCGTCATTGAGGTCATCGACCGGGCGTTAACGCAGGAGCTCACGTGCCATGAGCAGCACGGCCTACGCGTCCATGGCCGTGCGACGAGCATGGGACGACGAGCCAGCCAGAGTCAGCGATGGGGTGGCGGTGCATTCGTCCCTCCGCACTGAGGGATGCAATGATGAAGCCTGCTGCTTGTTTGCTGCCGGGCTGGTGGCAATGTTGGCAGCAGGTTATGGAGAACGGCGGGGAGGCCCGCCAACGCGCGTGGTCTGAGCGACGGTGCGGCGCTCAGCACGAGCTCGGCAAGCATCAGACATGGATGCGGTGGAGCAGTGGAGCGCGAACCAACGAAAAAACAGCTTCAGCGCACCCCTACCTGGTGCGCCAAATGTTGGATCGTGGGTTCCGACAAACCCTTGATGTTCGAACACTGGGGTGTGCATGAAGATCTCTCTCTTCCTCGCTCACTCTCACAATGATCTCTAGGCCTAGCTCGCCAAACCCAAGGAACAAGTGACATGAGAGTTTATACTGGTTCGGGCCACTACTGTGGTGTAATACCCTACTCCAGTGTAGTGTGGTGGATTGCCTCGCAGGCTGAGGATGAACAGCCTCCTGAGGAGAGGTGTTCCATAGCCCGGTGAGCTTGTGTGTGTGTGAGGATGGTCTTAATGCTCCGTCCCTTGCTAAGGTGGTGGATAGTCCTATTTATAGAGGCCCTGGTCCTCTTCCCAAATGTTTAGGCGGGAAGGGATCCCACAACGGCCAATTTCGAAGGAGGACAACTAGTACAAGCTATCCTAGCAAAAGGGGGCCTTCGCCTGCCAAAGGCTCTGGTGGTGACGTAGCTGTGGGCTCCGCGGTGACCTCCATCCTGCCGTCCTGCTGGTCTTGGTCTTGTTGCACCGATATGGAAACCTTTTCCTGATGCCTCGTGACTCCTCGCCTGCACTTCCCCTTTAGCACCAAAGAGGAAACTGGCACCCTGCGCCCGCTGGTGCCCACATGGCCTTGGTGGTCACGGCTCACATCACGTGGACCTCACGAGGTGCACCTTGCATTGATATCTCCGCTCCCTGGGAGCCAGCCTAGGGAGGCTGCCCCCAGGAGGTCTTGGCGTCATCCGCCTAGCGAGGATTGGGCCCCAGCGAGGGTCTTGAGTGGTTGTTGATGAAGATGGGTCGTACCAGGCCGTTGGTGGAGCCACGCCATGGGACGCAGGTAGGCAAGTCTGGGTACCCCTGTTCCCAAGACGCTGACAAGACTTGCCTGCCTACGGCCCACGACGTGGCTCCATCGACTGCCTGGTATGACCCAGCTTCAACATCAACGACCCAAGACCCTCGCGAGGGGCCAAGTCTCACGAGGCGGATGACACCAAGACCTCCACGTGGGGCGGCCTCCCTAGGCTGGCTCCCAAGGAGCGGCGATATCTATGATAGCCGCGCCTCGCAAGGTCTAGATGACGCGAGCCATGAGGACCAAGGCCAGGCGGGCGCCAGCGGGTGCAGTGTACTAGTTTCCTTTTTGGTGCTAAGGAGGCACGCACAGGCGCGGAGTCCCGAGGAATCAAGCAAAGGTTTCCATTCCGGTGCGACAAGACCAAGACCACCAGGACGGCAGGACGGAGGTCATCGCTGAGCCCACCGCGGCGTCACCACCAGATGCTTTTGAAGGTGAAGACTACTTTTGTTAGGATAGCATGTAATAGTTGTCTCCCTTCAAATTTGGTCATTGTGGGATCCCTTCCCTCCTTCATTTGGGAAGAGTACCAAGGCCACTATAAATAGGACATAGGCACCACCATAGAGGACGGGTCATTCGGATCATCGTCACTCCCACCAACTCATCGAGCATAAGAACAACTCTCCTCCTGAGGCTATTCTCCACTGTACTAGTTCATCCTCAGCCCCTTGAGGCCAATTCACTGATAACCCACAAGTATAGGGGATCGTTTGTAGCCTTCTTCGATAAATAAGAGTGTTGAACCCAACGAGGAGTTAAAGGCAGAACAAATATTCCCTCAAGTTCTATCGACCACCGATAGAACTCTACGCACACTTGACGTTTGCTTTACCTAGAACAAGTATGAACTATTTTGCGAGAATAAAACTACAAGTACTTTGCGAGAATAAAACTATGAATAAATTGCAAGGTAATAAAAGTGGATATCTTTTGTCAACAAAAAAATCATTTGTCCCTAGGCAATCGATAACAAGTACTGGTAATCATTCTTGCAATTTTACATGAGGGAGAGGCATGAGCTAACATACATTCTCTACCTGGGTCATATGCACTTCTGATTGGACCCCTAGAAAGAATTCGCAACTACTAAAGATCATTAAGGTCGTGAAACCCAACCATAGCATTAAGTATCAAGTCCTCTTTACTCCCATACGCCATAACCCACTTATCCGCGTTTAGGCTGCTGTCACCCCCGCAACACTGACAATAAGGAAACCGTGAACATATTGCCACACC
Source organism: Triticum aestivum (assembly GCF_018294505.1). Lineage (NCBI taxonomy): Eukaryota > Viridiplantae > Streptophyta > Magnoliopsida > Poales > Poaceae > Triticum > Triticum aestivum. The sequence continues at coordinate 272,871,820 of NC_057794.1, forward strand.
CTACAGCGGGGGGCCCTCTTGTTTGCGTGATACGGAGGGCACTGTAGGATAGCAACATAAATAAAATATTCAATCATACCAACCAAGATCATGATTAACCCACGGGACAAAAATGGATCTACTCAAACATCATAGGATAACCCTAGATCATTAGGGAATAATATATGGAGGTGATCACCATGTTTAAGTAGAGATTACAGTGGGGAGAAGAGGTTTTACACCACTTCATAGAGGGGGAGAAAGTTGGTGTAGACGGTAGCAAGATTGTTGATGTAGATCGCCATCATGATCCTTGCCCCGACGGCGTTCCGGCACCACCGGGAGAGGGGGGGAGATAGCCCCCTCCTTCTTCTTCTTCTTCCTTGGCCTCCCCACAAGATGGGAGGAGAGTTCCCCCCTCTGGTCCATGGTCTCCATGGCGGCAGAGGGGCGGGAGCCCCTCCAAGATTGGATCTCCCTCTCTGTTCTCTTCTGTTTCACGTTTACCAGATCTGGCCGTAAACCGTTTCTTATATTCTCAGAGATCCGTAACTCCGATTGTGCTGAGATTTTAACATGATTTTTTTTCCGGATATAAGCTTCCTTGTTGTTGAAGTAGAGCTCCAACCAATGTTCGAGGAGGGCACAACCCATCAGCACGCGCCAGGGGCATGGGGCGCGCCCTGGTGTCTTGTGGGCTGTGTGGGCCCCCGTCTGTGGTGATTCCAACTCCCAAAAATCAAAAATATTCCAAAATAATTCTCCGTAAATTTTTGTTGCATTTGGACTTCGTTTGATATGGACTTTCTGCGAGACAAAAAACGTGCACAAAACAGGAACTAGCACTGGGCACATGATCAATAGGTTAGTCCAATAAATCATATAAAAAGTTGCCAAAAATATGTGAGAGTTCTGTAATATTGGCATGAAACAATCAAAAATTATAGATACGACGAAGACGTATTATCCACCACAAAGCAGGAGTAGGGTTTTACACCACAAGGTGGCCCGAACCTGGGTAAATGATATGTCTCCAACGTATATACAATTTTTGATTGTTCCATGCTATTATATTATCTATTTTTAGATGTTAATGGGCTTTATTTTACACGTTTATATTATTTTTGGGACTAACCTACTAACCCAAGGCCCAGTGCAAATTGCTATTTTTTTGCCTATTTCAGTGTTTCGCAGAAAAGGAATATCAAACAGAATCCAAACGGAATGAAACCTTCAGGAGAGTTATTTTTGGAACAAATGTGATACGGAGGACTTGGAGTGGACGTCAAGAAACAAACAAGGAGTCCACCAGGCAGGGGGGCGCGCCTACCCCCTGGGCGCGCCCTCCCCCCTCGTGGGCCCCTCGTGGCTCAACCGACCTACTTCTTCCTCCTATATATACTCATATACCCTGAAAACATCCAGGAGCACCATGAAACCCTATTTCCACCACCGCAACCTTTTGTACCCAAGAGATCCCATCTCGGGGCCTTTTCCGGAGCTCCACCGACGGGGGCGTCGATCACGGAGGGCCTCTACATCAACTCCATGGCCTCTCCGGTGATGTGTGAGTAGTTTACTTCAGACCTTCGGGTCCATAGTTATTAGCTAGAAGGCTTCTTCTCTCTCTTTGAATCTCAATACAAAGTTCTCCCCGATCTTCTTGGAGATCTATTCAGTGTAACTCTTTTTGCGGTGTGTTTGTCGAGATCCGATGAATTGTGGGTTTATGATCAAGTCTATCTATCAACACTGTTTGACTCTTCTATGAAATCTTTTATGTATGATTGGTTATCTTTGCAAGTCCCTTCGAATTATCAGTTTGGTTTGGCCTACTAGATTGATCTTTCTTGCAACGGTAGAAGTGCTTAGCTTTAGGTTCAATCTTGCGGTGCTCGATCCTAGTGACAAGAAGGGAAACGACATGTATTGTATTGTTGCCATCAAGGATAAAAAGATGGGGTTTATATCATATTGCTTGAGTTTATCCCTCTACATCATGTCATCTTACCTAATGCGTTACTCTGTTCTTATGAACTTAATACTCTAGATGCATGCTTGATAGCGGTCGATGTGTGGAGTAATAGTAGTAGATGCAGGCAGGAGTCGGTCTAGTTGTCACGGACGTGATGCCTATATACATGATCATGCCTAGATATTCTCATAATTATTTTCTTTTCTATCAATTGCTCGACAGTAATTTGTTCACCCACCATAATACTTATGCTATCTTGAGAGAAGCCACTAGTGAAACCTATGGCCCCCAGGTCTATCTTTTATCATATAAGTTTCCAATCTATTTTATTTTGCAATCTTTACTTTTAATCTTTATCATAAAAATACCAACAATATTATCTTATCATCTCTATCAGATCTCACTCTCGTAAGTGACCTGAAGGGATTAACAACCCCTTTATCGCGTTGGTTGTGAGGTTCTTATTTGTTTGTCTAGGTACGAGGGACTTGCGTGTGGCCTCCTACTGGATTGATACCTTGGTTCTCAAAAACTGAGGGAAATACTTACGCTACTTTGCTGCATCTGTTGGGTTTCATAGTAATTTCAAAAAAAAATCCTACGCACACACAAGATCATGTGATGCATAGCAACGAGAGGAGAGAGTGTTGTCTACGTACCCACGCAGACCGACTGCGGAAGCATTGACACAACATAGAGGAAGTAGTCGTACGTCTTCGCGATCCAACCGATCAAGCACCGAAACAACGGCACCTTCGAGTTCGAGCACACGTTCAGCTCGATGACGATCCCCGGACTCCGATCCAGCAAAGTGTCGGGGAAGAGTTCCGTCAGCACGACGGCGTGGTGACGATCTTGATGTACTACAGCAGCAGGGCTTCGCCTAAACTCCGCTACAGTATTATCGAAGACTATGGTGGCTGGGGGCACCGCACACGGCTAAGGAATAGATCACGTGGATCAACTTGTGTGTTTCCGGGGTGCCCTGCCTCAGTATATAAAGGACTAGAGGGGGGAGGCTGGCCGGCCAAGGTGTGGCGCGCCAGGAGAGTCCTACTCCCTCTGGGAGTAGGATTCCCCCCCCCCCCAATCCTAGTTGGAATAGGATTCGCGGAGGGGGAAAAGAGAGAGAGGGGGCCGGCCACCTCTCCTAGTCCTAATAGGACTAGGGGAAGGGGGAGGCGCGCAGCCCACCTTGGGCTGCCTCTTCTCCTTTCCACTAAAGCCCACTAAGGCCCATTTAGCTCCCGGGGGGTTCCGGTAACCTTCCCGGTACTCTGGTAAAATCCCGATTTCACCCGGAACACTTCCGATATCGAAACATAGGCTTCCAATATATCAATCTTTACGTCTCGACCATTTCGAGACTCCTCGTCATGTCCGTGATCACATCCGGGACTCCGAACAACCTTCGGTACATCAAAATGCCTAAACTCATAATATAACTGTCAACGTAACCTTAAGCGTGTGGACCCTACGGGTTCAAGAACAATGTAGACATGACCGAGACACGTCTCCGGTCAATAACCAATAGCGGGACCTGGATGCCCATATTGGCTCCTACATATTCTACGAAGATCTTTATCGGTCAGACCACATAACAACATACGTTGTTCCCTTTGTCATCGGTATGTTACTTGCCCGAGATTCGATCGTCGATATCCAATACCTAGTTCAATCTCGTTACCGGCAAGTCTCTTTACTCGTTCTGTAAATACATCATCCCGCAACTAACTCATTAGTTGCAATGCTTGCAAGGCTTATGTGATGTGCATTACCGAGAGGGCCCAGAGATACCTCTCCGACAATCAGAGTGACAAATCCTAATCTCGAAATACGCCAACCCAACATCTACCTTTGGAGACATCTTGCATAATCTCATAGTCATAGGAACATGTATAAGTCATGAAGAAAGCAATAGCAACATACTAAACGACCGGGTGCTAAGCTAATGGACTGGGTCATGTCAATCAGATCATTCTCTTAATGATGTGACCCCGTTAATCAAATAACAACTCATTGTTCATGGTTAGGAAACATAACCATCTTTGATTAACGAGCTAGTCAAGTAGAGGCATACTAGTGACACTTTGTTTGTCTATGTATTCACACATGTATTATGTTTCCGGTTAATACAATTCTAGCATGAATAATAAACCTTTATCATGATTATAAGGAAATAAATAATAACTTTATTATTGCCTCTAGGGCATATTTCCTTCAGTCTCCCACTTGCACTAGAGTCAATAATCTAGATTACACCGTAATGATTCTAACACCCATGGAGCCTTGGTGCTGATCATGTTTTGCTCGTCGTAGAGGCTTAGTCAACGGGTCTGCAACATTCAGACCCGTATGTATCTTGCAAATCCCTATGTCTCCCACCTGGACTAGATCCCGGATGGAATTGAAGCGTCTCTTGATGTGCTTGGTTCTCTTGTGAAATCTGGATTCCTTTGCCAAGGCAATTGCACCAGTATTGTCACAAAAGATTTTCATTGGACCCGATGCACTAGGTATGACACCTAGATCGGATATGAACTCCTTCATCCAGACTCCTTCGTTCGCTGCTTCCGAAGCAGCTATGTACTCCGCTTCAGATGTAGATCCCGCTACGACGCTTTGTTTAGAACTGCACCAACTGACAGCTCCACCGTTTAATGTAAACACGTATCCGGTTTGCGATTTAGAATCGTCCGGATCAGTGTCAAAGCTTGCATCAACGTAACCTTTTACGATGAGCTCTTTGTCACCTCCATATACGAGAAACATATCCTTAGTCCTTTTCAGGTATTTCAGGATGTTCTTGACCGCTGTCCAGTGATCCACTCCTGGATTACTTTGGTACCTCCCTGCTAGACTTATAGCAAGGCACACATCAGGTCTGCTACACATCATTGCATACATGGTAGATCCTATCGCTGATGCATAGGGAACATCTTTCATATTCTCTCTATCTTCTGCAGTGGTCGGGCAATGAGTCTTACTCAATTTCACACCTTGTAACACAGGCAAGAATCCTTTCTTTGCTTGATCCATTTTGAACTTCTTCAAAATTTTGTCAAGGTATGTTGTTTGTGAAAGTCCAATTAAACGTTTTGATCTATCTCTATAGATCTTTATGCCTAATGTGTAAGCAGCTTCACCGAGGTCTTTCATTGAAAAACTCTTATTCAAGTATCCCTTTATGCTATCCAGAAATTCTATATCATTTCCAATCAGTAATATGTCATCCACATATAATATCAGAAATGCTACAGAGCTCCCACTCACTTTCTTGTAAATACAGGCTTCACCGAAAGTATGTATAAAACCAAATGCTTTGATCACACTATCAAAGCATTTATTCCAACTCTGAGAGGCTTGCACCAGTCCATAAATGGATCGCTGGAGCTTGCACACTTTGTTAGCTCCCTTTGGATCGACAAAACCTTCTGGTTGCATCATATACAACTCTTCTTCCAGGAATCCATTCAGGAATGCAGTTGTGACATCCATCTGCCAAATTTCATAATCATAAAATGCGGCAATTGCTAACATGATTCGAACAGACTTAAGCATCGCTACAGGTGAGAAGGTCTCATCGTAGTCAATCCCTTGAACTTGTCGAAAACCTTTTGCGACAAGTTGAGCTTTGTAGATAGTAACATTACCGTCAGCGTCAGTCTTCTTCTTGATGATCCATTTATTCTCAATTGCTTGCCGATCATCGGGCAAGTCAACCAAAGTCCATACTTTGTTCTGATACATGGATCCCATCTCAGATTTCATGGCTTCAAGCCATTTTGCGGCATCTGGGCTTACCATTGCTTCTTCATAGTTTGTAGGTTCGTCATGATCTAGTAGCATGACTTCCAGAACAGGATTACCATACCACTCTGGTGCGGATCTCACTCTGGTTGATCTACGAGGTTCAGTAGTATCTTGATCTGAAGTTTCATGATCATTATCATTAGCTTCCTCACTAACTGGTGTAGGTGTCACTGAAATAGTTTTCTGTGATGTACTACTTTCCAATAAGGGAGAAGGTACAGTTACCTCGTCAAGTTCTACTTTCCTCCCACTCACTTCTTTCGAGAGAAACTCCTTCTCTAGAAAGTTTCCGAATTTAGCAACAAAAGTCTTGCCTTCGGATCTGTGATAGAAGGTGTATCCAATAGTTTCCTTTGGGTATCCTATGAAGACACATTTCTCCGATTTGGGTTCGAGCTTATCAGGTTGAAGCTTTTTCACATAAGCATCGCAGCCCCAAACTTTTAGAAACGACAACTTTGGTTTCTTGCCAAACCACAGTTCATAAGGCGTCGTCTCAACGAATTTTGATGGTGCCCTATTTAACGTGAATGCGGCCGTCTCTAGAGCGTATCCCCAAAACGATAGCGGTAGATCAGTAAGAGACATCATAGATCGCACCATATCTAGTAAAGTATGATTACGACGTTCAGACACACCATTACGCTGAGGTGTTCCGGGTGGCGTGAGTTGCGAAACTATTCCACAATTTTTCAAATGTACACCAAACTCGTAACTCAAATATTCTCCTCCACGATCAGATCGTAGAAACTTTATTTTCTTGTTACGATGATTTTCAACTTCACTCTGAAATTCCTTGAACTTTTCAAATGTTTCAGACTTATGTTTCATTAAGTAGATATACCCATATCTGCTTAAATCATCTGTGAAGGTGAGAAAATAACGATATCCGCCACGAGCCTCAATATTCATCGGACCACATACATCTGTATGTATGATTTCCAACAAATCTGTTGCTCTCTCCATAGTACCGGAGAACGGTGTTTTGGTCATCTTGCCCATGAGGCACGGTGCGCAATTACCAAGTGATTCATAATCAAGTGGTTCCCAAAGTCCATCAGAATGAAGTTTCTTCATGCGCTTTACACCGATATGACCTAAACGGCAGTGCCACAAATAAGTTGCACTCTCATTATCAACTCTGCATCTTTTGGCTTCAACATTATGAATATGTGTGTTACTACTATCGATATTCAACAAGAATAGACCACTCTTCAAGGGTGCATGACCATAAAAGATATTACTCATATAAATAGAACAACCATTATTCTCTGATTTAAATGAATAACCGTCTCGCATCAAACAAGATCCAGATATAATGTTCATGCTTAACGCTGGCACCAAATAACAATTATTTAGGTCTAATACTAATCTCGAAGGTAGATGTAGAGGTAGCATGCCGACTGCGATCACATCGACTTTGGAACCGTTTCCTACGCGCATCGTCACCTCGTCCTTAACCAATCTTCGCTTGATCCGTAGTCCCTGTTTCGAGTTGCAAATATTAGCAACAGAACCAGTATCAAATACCCAGGTGCTACTGCGAGCATTAGTAAGGTACACATCAATAACATGTATATCACATATACCTTTGTTCACCTTGCCATCCTTCTTATCCGCCAAATACTTGGGGCAGTTCCGCTTCCAGTGACCAGTCTGCTTGCAATAGAAGCACTCTGTTTCAGGCTTAGGTCCAGGTTTGGGTTTCTTCTCTTGAGTAGCAACTTGTTTGACGTTCTTTTTGAAGTTCCCCTTCTTCTTCCCTTTGCCCTTTTTCTTGAAACTAGTGGTCTTGTTGACCATCAACACTTGATGCTCCTTCTTGATTTCTACCTCCGCAGCTTTCAGCATTGCGAAGAGCTCGGGAATAGTCTTGTTCATCCCTTGCATATTATAGTTCATCACGAAGCTCTTGTAGCTTGGTGGCAGTGATTGAAGAATTCTATCAATGACGCAATCATCTGGAAGATTAACTCCCAATTGAATCAAGTGATTATTATACCCAGACATTTTGAGTATATGCTCACTGACAGAACTGTTCTTTTCCATCTTGCAGCTATAGAACTTATTGGAGACTTCATATCTCTCAATCTGGGCATTTGCTTGAAATATTAACTTCAACTCCTGGAACATCTCATATGCTCCATGACGTTCAAAACATCGTTGAAGTCCCGATTCTAAGCTGTAAAGCATGGCACACTGAACTATCGAGTAGTCATCAGCTTTGCTCTGCCAGACGTTCATAACATCCGGCGTTGCTCCTGCAGCAGGCCTGGCACTCAGCGGTGCTTCCAGGACGTAATTCTTTTGTGCAGCAATGAGGATAATCCTCAAGTTACGGACCCAGTCCGTGTAATTGCTACCATCATCTTTCAACTTTGCTTTCTCAAGGAACGCATTAAAATTCAACGGAACAATAGCACGAGCCATCTATCTACAATCAAACATAAACAAGCAAGATACTAATCAGGTACTAAGTTTCATGATAAATTTAAGTTCAGTTAATCAAATTAATTAAAGAACTCCCACTTAGATAGACATCCCTCTAATCCTCTAAGTGATTACGTGATCCAAAACAACTAAACCATAACCGATCATCACGTGAGATGGAGTAGTTTTCAATGGTGAACATCGTTATGTTGATCATATCTACTATATGATTCACGCTCGACCTTTCGGTCTCCGTGTTCCGAGGCCATATCTATATATGCTTGGCTCGTCAAGTATAACCTGAGTATTCCGCGTGTGCAATTGTTTTGCGCCTGTTGTATTTGAACGTAGAACCTATCACACCCGATCATCACGTGGTGTCTCAGCACGAAGAACTTTCGCAATGGTGCATACTCAGGGAGAACACTTCTTAATAATTTAGTGAGAGATCATCTTATAATGCTACCGTCAATCAAAGCAAGATAAGATGCATAAAAGGATAAACATCACATGCAATCAATATAAGTGATATGATATGGCCATCATCATCTTGTGCTTGTGATCTCCATCTCTGAAGCACCGTCGTGATCACCATCGTCACCGGCGTGACACCTTGATCTCCATCGTAGCATCGTTGTCGTCTCGCCAAGCTTATGCTTCTACGACTATCACTACCGCTTAGTAATAAGGTAAAGCATTACATCGCGATTGCATTACATACAATAAAGCGACAACCATATGGCTCCTGCCAGTTGCCGATAACTCAGTTACAAAACATGATCATCTCATACAATAAAATCCAACATCATGTCTTGACCATATCACATCACAACATGCCCTGCAAAAACAAGTTAGACATCCTCTACTTTGTTGTTGCAAGTTTTACGTGGCTTCTACGGGCTTAAGCAAGAACCAATCTCACCTACGCATCAAAACCACAACGATAGTTTGTCAAATAGACTCCGTTTTAACCTTCGCAAGGACTGGGCGTAGCCACACTTGGTTCAACTAAAGTTGGAGAGACAGTCGCCCGCAAGCCACCTATGTGCAAAGCACGTCGGGGGAACCGGTCTCGCGTAAGCGTACGCGTAATGTTGGTCCGGGTTGTCTCGTCCAACAATGCCGCCGAACCAAAGTATGACATGCTGGTAGGCAGTATGACTTATATCGCCCACAACTCACTTGTGTTCTACTCGTGCATATAACATCAACATAAATAACCTAGGCTCGGATGCCACTGTTGGGTTTCGTAGTAATTTCAAAAAAAATTCCTAGGCACATGCAATATCATGTGATGCATAGCAATGAGAGGAGAGAGTGTTGTCTACGTACCCACGCAGACCGACTGCGGAAGCGTTGACACAACGTAGAGGAAGTAGTCGTACGTCTTCGCGATCCAACCGATCAAGCACCGAAACAACGGCACCTCCGAGTTCGAGCACACGTTCAGCTCGATGACGATCCCCGGACTCCGATCCAGCAAAGTGTCGGGGAAGAGTTCCGTCAGCACGACGGCGTGGTGACGATATTGATGTACTACAGCACCAGGGCTTCGCCTAAACTCCGCTACAGTATTATCGAGGACTATGGTGGCTGGGGGCACCGCACACGGCTAAGGAATAGATCACGTGGATCAACTTGTGTGTTTCTGGGGTGCCTCTGCCTTAGTATATAAAGGACTAGAGAGGGGAGGCTGGCCGGCCAAGGTGTGGCGCGCCAGGAGAGTCCTACTCCCTCTGGGAGTAGGATTCCCCCCCCCCCCAATCCTAGTTGGAATAGGATTCGCGGAGGGGGAAAAGAGAGAGAGGGGGCCGGCCACCTCTCCTAGTCCTAATAGGACTAGGGGAAGGGGGAGGCGCGCAGCCCACCTTGGGCTGCCTCTTCTCCTTTCCACTAAAGCCCACTAAGGCCCATTTAGCTCCCGGGGGGTTCCGGTAACCTTCCCGGTACTCCAGTAAAATCCCGATTTCACCCGGAACACTTCCGATATCCAAACATAGGCTTCCAATATATCAATCTTTACGTATCGACCATTTTGAGACTCCTCATCATGTCCGTGATCACATCCGGGACGCCGAACAACCTTCGGTACATCAAAATGCCTAAACTCATAATATAACTGTCATCGTAACCTTAAGCGTGCGGACCCTACGGGTTCGAGAACAATGTAGACATGACCGAGACACGTCTCCGGTCAATAACCAATAGCGGGACCTGGATGCCCATATTGGCTCCTACATATTCTACGAAGATCTTTATCGGTCAGACCGCATAACAACATACGTTGTTCCCTTTGTCATCGGTATGTTACTTGCCCGAGATTCGATCATCGGTATCCAATACCTAGTTCAATCTCGTTACCAGCAAGTCTCTTTACTCGTTCTCTAAATACATCATCCCGCAACTAACTCATTAGTTGCAATGCTTGCAAGGCTTATGTGATGTGCATTACCGAGAGGGCCCGGAGATACCTCTCCGACAATCAGAGTGACAAATCCTAATCTCGAAATACGCCAACCCAACATCTACCTTTGGAGACACCTGTAGTGCTCCTTTATAATCACCCAGTTATGTTGTGACATTTGGTAGCACCCAAAGTGTTCCTCCGGCAAACGGGAGTTGCATAATCTCATAGTCATAGGAACATGTATAAGTCATGAAGAAAGCAATAGCAACATACTAAACGATCGGGTCCTAAGCTAATGGAATGGGTCATGTCAATCAGATCATTCTCTTAATGATGTGACCCCGTTAATCAAATAACAACTCATTGTTCATGGTTAGGAAACATAACCATCTTTGATTAACGAGCTAGTCAAGTAGAGGCATACTAGTGACACTTTGTTTGCCTATGTATTCACACATGTATTATGTTTCCGGTTAATACAATTCTAGCATGAATAATAAACCTTTATCATGATTATAAGGAAATAAATAATAACTTTATTATTGCCTCTAGGGCATATTTCCTTCAGCATCACCCTTTCCTCTTCAAGGGAAAACCAACGCAGTTCTCAAGAGGTAGCAAGAAGGATTTCTAGCACCGTTGCCGGGGAGTCTGCACACAAGTCAGGACATACCAAGTACCCATCACAAACTCTTATCCCTCGCATTACATTATTTTCCATTTGCCTCTCGTTTTCCTCTCCCCCACTTCACCCTTGCCATTTTATTCGCCCTCTTTTTCCGTTCCCCTTCTCTTTTCCAGTTTGCCTCTTTTTTCTTGCCTCTTGCTGCCTTCATGTCTGAAATTGGGGAGGTTGTCGTTGATAATAATATGGAAAACTTTGATGCTATCTATGATCCTCTTGAAAATCCTGCTATTTTACACACTAAAAAGTTTCGGATTGGTAGCGGTAATATTATTGGGAAGGGAGTTATTCAAGATTTCTTTACTTGTTCCGGTGCTCTGCCCACCATGAGCGGGTCTATCCTTCATGAAACTAGTAGTCTCGCGGATGCTATATCTTTGCTCATAGTTGAACTTGAAAGACAATTTTTACATAGGCATCCTTCCATACAAAGGATTTTCCTAGAATTTTCTAATATTGAGCATTCTTATGTTAAGCGAGCAGCGACCATATTTTTAGCTCATGAGTTCAGATTTATAATAAAAGAAGCCAATAAAATTTTGCGCATTATAGGGTGGATGCCAGCCGTCCTCCCATAGAAGCAATCCTTTTTTACCAAGAAGACATTATGCGTTTATGAGCTTTAGATCATGTTGCTTTTAATGAAAATCTAAGAAAAAAGGTTCCTACCGATGTTCTTGTTAACATGATCTCTGAACTTAATGATAATTTTGCTATCCAGAACAATGGTTAAGTTTTTCCCTTGAACAAAGGCTCATGACTTTTTGCCAAAAGAATGCTTATAATGATGAATTGGCTGTGCAATATGAGGGGCCAAATGAGGAACCAATACCTCCCGAGCTTGATCTTGGGGACTTTTGTCCCATTAAATTTAGCCCTTTTGATTACTTTTGCTTGCCACAAAGAAAGCTTGCTGCTGAACGTAGGGATTATGAGATGAGTTTTCGCGATTTACCTTATCATTATCATGGCAATACCTAGATCTATCCTTGCTTTTATGCCTTGCTAGGGGCGTGAAATGATAGCGCTTGTTGGGAGGCAACCCAATTTTATTTTTGTTTCTTGCTTTTTCTGATTCTATTTAGTAATAAATAATTCATATAGCCTCTGTTTATATGTGGTTTTATGCTTTTAATTAGTGTTTGTGCCAAGTAGAACCTTTGGGAAGACTTGGGGAAAGTCTTTGCGATCTTGCTGTAAAAAACATAAACTTTAGCGCTCACGAGATTTGCTGCCATTTTTTTACTGGAGAGTGCTATTTAGTTAATTCTTTTTGCAGATGATTAATAGATAAATTCCTCACGTCCAGAAATTTATTTTAGAATTTTGGGAGTTCCACAAGTATTCAAAACCTACAGATTACTACAGACTGTTCTGTTTTTGACAGATTCGGTTTTTCATGTGTTGTTTTCTTATTTTGATGAATCTATGGCTAGTAATAGAGTTTATGAACCATAGAGAAGTTTTAATACAGTAGTTTTGACACCAATATAAATAAATAATGAGTTCATTACAGTACCTTGAAGTGGTGGTCTGTTTTCTTTTAGTAACAGAGCTCATGAGATTTTCTTTTAAGTTTTGTGTTGTGAAGTTTTCAAGTTTTGGGTAAAGATTTGATGGATTATGGAACAAGGAGTGGCAAGAGCCTAAGCTTGGGGATGCCCAAGGCACCCCAAGGTAAAATCCAAGGACAACCAAAATCCTAAGCTTGGGGATGCCCTGAAAGGCATCCCTCTTTCGTCTTCGTCCATCGGTAACATTACTTGGAGCTATATTTTTATTCACTACATGATATGTGTTTTGATTGGAGCGTCTTGTATGATTTGAGTCTTTGATTTTTAGTTTACCACAATCATTCTTGTTGTACACACCTTTTGGGAGAGACACACATGAATCGGAATTTATTAGAATACTCTATGTGCTTCACTTATATCTTTTGAGCTAGATAATTTTGCTCTAGTGCTTCGCTTATATCTTTTAGAGGACGGCGGTGGTTCTAGTTTATAGAAATTATTGATTTATCATGCTTCACTTATATTATTTTGAGAGTCCTTTAAAATAGCATGGTAATTTGCTTTTGTTATGAATTTAGTCCTAATATGATAGGCATCCAAGATCGGTATAATAAAAACTATCATAAAAAGTGCATTGAATACTATGAGAAGTTTGATACTTGATGATTATTTTGAGATATGAAGGTGGTAATATTAGAGTATGCTAGTTGAGTAGTTGTGAATTTGAGAAATACTTGTTCTAAAGCTTGTGATTCCCGTAGCATGCACATATGGTGAACCGTTATGTGATGAAGTCGGAGCATGATTTATTTATTGATTGACGTCCTTATGAGTGGCGGTCGGGGATGAGTGATGGTCTTTTCCTACCAATCTATGCCCTAGGAGCATGCGTGTAGTACTTTGTTTCCATAACTAATAGATTTTTGCAATAAGTATGTGAGTTCTTTATGACTATTGTTGTGTCCATGGATTATACGCACTCTCACCCTTCCACCATTGCTAGCCTCTCTAGTATTGCGCAACTTTCACCGATACCATTAACCCACCATATACATTCCTCAAAACAGCCACCATACCTACCTATTATGGCATTTCCATAGCAATTCTGAGATATATTGCCATGCAACTTTCCACCGTTCCGTTATTATGACACGCATCATCATTGTCATATTCCTTCGCATGATCATGTAGTTGACATCGTATTTGTGGCAAAGCCACCGTTCATAATTTTTCATACATGTCACTCTTGATTCATCGCAATCCCGGTACACCGCCGGAGGCATTCACATAGAGTCATATTTTGTTCGAAGTATCGAGTTGTAATTCTTGAGTTGTAAGTAAATAAAGTGTGATGATCATCATTATTAGAGCATTGTCCCAAGTGAGGAAAGGATGATGGAGACTATGATTCCCCCACAAGTCGGGATGAGACTCCGGACGAAAAAAAGAGGCCATAAAAAAAGAGACGAAGTACCAAATAAAAAAATGAGAGAAAAAGAGAGAAGGAACAATGTTACTATCCTTCTTCCACACTTGTGCTTCAGAGTAGCACCATGATCTTCATGATAGAGAGTCTCATATGTTATCACTTTCATATACTAGTGGGAATTTTACACTATAGAACTTGGCTTGTATATTCCAATGATGGGCTTCCTCAAATGCCCTAGGTCTTCGTGAGCGAGCAAGTTGGATGCACACCCACTTAGTTTCTTTTTCAGCTTTCATACACTTATAGCTCTAGTGCATCCGTTGGATGGCAATCCCAACTCACTCACATTGATATCTATTGATGGGCATATCCATAGCCCATTGATACGCCTAGTTGATGTGAGACTATCTTCCCCTTTTTTGTCTTCTCCACAATCACCATTCTATTCCACATATAGTGCTATGTCCAAGGCTCATGCTCATGTATTGTGTGAAGATTGAAAAAGTTTGAGAACATCAAAAATATGAAACAATTGCTTGGCTTGTCATTGGGTTTGTGCATGATTTAAATACTTTGTGTGGTGAAAATAGAGCATAGCCAGACTATATGATTTTGGAGGGATAAATTTCTTTGGCCATGTTATTTTGAGAAGACATAATTGCTTAGTTAGTATGCTTGAAGTATTATTATTTTTATGTCAACATTAAACTTTTGTCTTGAATCTTTCGGATCTTAATATTCATGCCAGAATAAATAAAATTACATTGAAGATTATGCTAGGTAGCATTCCACATCAAAAATTATGTTTCTATCATTTACCTACTCGAGGACGAGCCGGAATTAAGCTTGGGGATGCTTGATACGTCTCCAACGTATCTATAATTTTTTATTGTTCCATGCTATTATATTATCTGTTTTGGATGTTAATGGGCTTTATTTTTCACTTTTATATTATTTTTGGGACTAACCTACTAACCCAAGGCCTAGTGCAAATTGCTGTTTTTTTGCCTATTTTAGTGTTTCGCGGGAAAGGAATATCAAACGGAATGAAACCATCGGGAGAGTTATTTTTGGAACAAACATGATCCAAAGGACTTGGAGTGGACATCAAGAAACAAATGAGGAGTCCACAAGGCAGGGGCACCACTACCCCCTGGGTGCGCCCTCCCCCTCGTGGGCCCCTCGTGGCTCAGCTGACCTACTTCTTCCTCCTATATATATATATATATATATATATATATATATATATATATATTCATATACCCTGAAAACATCAAGGAGCACCACAAAACCTTATTTCCACTGCTGCAACCTTCTGTACCCAAGAGATCCCATCTTGGGGCCTTTTCCGGAGCTCTGCCGGAGGGGGCATCGATCATGGAGGGCCTCTACATCAACTCCATGGCCTCTCCGGTGATGTGTGAGTAGTTTACTTCAGACCTTCGGGTCCATAGTTATTAGCTAGATGGCTTCTTCTCTCTCTTGGAATATCAATACAAAGTTCTCCTCAATCTTCTTGGAGATCTATTTGATGTAACTCTTTTTGCGGTGTGTTTGTTGAGATCCGATGAATTGTGGGTTTCCCATGTTTGACGAGAAGGTTATGGCAAACTGGTTTCCCATGGCCCTCAAGGATGGCGCGCGCTCGTGGCTCCTGAACCTGCCCGTACGATCGATCTCCTCCTGGGGCGAGATGCACAAGCATTTCGTCGCCAACTTCCAGGGCACTCACGACCTCCCGCCGGCTGTGGGTGACCTGAGGCGCATCAACCAGCAGCCTGGGGAGACCCTGCAGAAGTACATCCAGCGCTTCAACAACGTTCATCTCAAGATCCCCAAGGTGTCGGACGAGGCCATCATCTCCGCGTTCACTGATGGCGTCCGCGACATCAAGATGAAGGAGGAGCTCGCCATACACAAGGACCTGTGCACGGCCCTGGAGATGTTCAATATGGCGACCAAGTGCGCATGAGCTAAGGAGGGATGCCTCTCCCTCCTCGAGCTCCCTGAAGCTGACCTATAGGACAAGAAAGCCAAGGCCAAGGACGTGAAGCGCAAGGGGGAAGCCGTGCTAGCGGCCGAGCCAGAGATGAAGCGCGGTTGTAATCACCCGGGGTCATCCAAGGGCAGCCTCCTATTCTGCGTCTTACACAACATGCACAACCAGAACACCAACGACTGTCAGGAGCCCAGGGCCATCCGCGACGGGCGCCTCGGTCGCTGCCCCGAGTGCAACGATCGAGGCTAAGGCCGCGGAGGAGGCCGAAGTGGAGGATGCCGGGACGACCACGGCCCCTGCCAGGAGTAGCGCGATTAGCCTCGTGAGGAACGCTGGCAAGGACAGCCTCGCGAGGGCCCCTGGAGGGAGCAGCCTCACGAGGATTGCCCTCAGGGCAACATTGGCCTCCCTCCGCCGCCACCACCACCAAGAAGGAACGACGACCACCAGCAGGACGAGGGGGCTAGGGGCTTCCAGGAGCCTCGTGCCATCGCCTACATCCTGGGCGGCGTTCAGGCCCCTGCCTCTCATCGCATCTTCAAGCAGTTTGCTCGTGAGGTGAACGCAGCCCTTCCCAAGCTTGAGGCCACGTGTCCACTCAGGTGGTCCAAGTGCATCATCACCTTCAGCTCATTTGACCAGCTCAAGTGCACGGCAACTGCCGGCGCCCTCCCGATTCTTTGCTCGCCCATCATCAGCAACGTCCTCGTCACCAAGACCCTCATCGATGGCGGTGCAGGGCTCAATGTTCTGTCCATCGAGACGTTTGACCGACTCCAGGTGCCATATGACCAGCTGCAGCCCACCAAGCCCTTCTCAGGAGTGACCAACGGCTCCACCACTCCGATAGGGCAGATCCACCTCCCTGTCACCTTCGGCACCCGCGACAACTACCGCACAGAGCTCATCGACTTCGACATCGCCCACATCGTTCTTCCTTATAACTCCATCCTTGGGTATCTGGCCCTGGCCAAGTTCATGGCAGTGACTCATCATGGTTACAATGTCCTCAAGATGCCAGGAGGCCATGACATCATCACGGTTGCCTGCAAGGAGAAGGACGCAGTGTGCTCTCTTGAGCGCGCCTACCAGGCTACGGCAGTCGAGAATCCAGACGATGAAGGCGTCATCTACCCACCTGAGGTTGTCCCTAACAACAAGAAGCAGCTGCTCCGCTAAGAGCCTCAGGAGACCGGTGTATCTAGTGGCACCACCTCAGAATCTGCGCCCACAGATGGGGCGCCTCCCTCCCTCGCATAGGAAGGTGCGCCTGGCGCCCCTCTCAGGCTGGGCTCGGGGGCTCTCCTTTGGAGGGCCTCTGACCTAGCCAACGTCATGGGGGAGGCGCTCGGGCACCACGTGGAGGCGTGCTTCAGGAGTTCACCACCAAGGCAACCGAGGAGCTTCAAGAGGCAAGAGCCATGTGTGGCGACCGCCGCCCACCACCCAGCGCGGCTCCTTGTCCTAGCAAGGATAGTAAGCTGTGCGCCTGCGTCAACATCCCTGGGCTCAACAGGGTCGCATCTCAGGAGCACTTTTGGTCGTCCCGTGTTGGCCGGCATGAGGGTCCCCCTCACAGCTACGTTCACATGTCTTTTGGCTTGCCAAATGCGGCTGTTACATTCCAGCGCCACATGCAGAGCGTCCTGGCGGCTCAGGAGGCCAGGTAGCAGGCGGTCCTAGCGGAGATGGTGACGATTCTTCACGAGCTTCCCGGGCCTCCTGAGCCTCCCGAGGTTCAGGGCCTAGGAGGCTCATGACGAGCGACTACTTCAGCACACGTCTTCAGCTACTTAAACATCTCTTGAGCAATGGTGCGAGGTGACATTCTCTGGTTTATTCAGTTGGGGGCGCCCCTTGGGCCACATTATCCCCAGATCGCATGGGTCTGTCCCTGCGACATGTATCCTTTTGTGTCTTTGATTTACTCTGTTGGGGGCGCCCCTCGGGCCGCATCATCCCCAGGCCACATGGGTCTGTCCCTATGGCATGTATCATTTTCCGCATTTATTAGAACTAGCTCCACTATATGCATGAGATGATTAATGTTATCACCCGCTTGCCTGGTGTTTATCAACCTCCACGGCTTCCCGCATTGCTGATCGGCCTCTTGCTCATCCCGCGACGGGGCTACACATGCTGGCACGACGCTTGTGCTTGGGTTCATCCTTGCAATGCTGGCAAACCTGAGAGATCGAGCTCTAGCTCGCGGCCCGCCCCGCACACGTCACCTCACCAGGTCCTCAGTGCCTCTGTCTCCTTGCGGAAAGATCAGCGGCAGGACAACAAGCGCATCAATGAGTTATGCTCTCCTCTCAGACTAACACACGGGAATCCCAGGAGCTCAAATGCAGGCGGCCCCGCTGGCTGCCCCTTTTTCACACAATTCGCTTGCATGTTAAAGGGGGGGCTCCTAAGCACCGCGCCTTAGGAGCTCCTACTGACTCTCCAGACCTCACTCCCTGGCCTTGACCATGGCATCGCAACCTGGCATACCAGCGGCGGCTGAGCCTCGCTCGAGGGTCTGGACCCAAGGATGTAGAGCGCTTAGATGAGCGAGGAAGAGGGAGGCCGACGTGAGCCCTGTCTGGAAGCATCACCAGTAAGGCCCAACCAGGATCTACGCAAAGGAATCATCGCAGGCTCATTAAGATAAGTCGCCTATGCATATCAGCGTGAACCCGCTGTCTGAATTTCGACTCTCGCAATCTCTCTCTGGCAACGCAACTTTCCTTTTCGGCCTCCAGGAAGTTGCTTGCACGCCAAAGGGGACCTCTCGAGCATCGTGCCTTAGGAGCTCTCACCGGACCTCGGGCCGCTCACCTCCTAGCCTTGACCACGGCATCGCGACCTGGCATACCAGCGATGGTTGAAGCCTGCCCGGGGACTGGGACCTGTCATTGTAGAGCATAAAGCTACCGCGAGAATGAAAAGGGGGAACGATGCCGTAGCAAGACACACCGCTACAACCTTACACTAGGAGTAATAAGCATTGGAGCAAAAGCATCACAGATTTTACATACCCCCACGGGGTTTGTCTCGATTCCTCGCAGGGGAACAAAATAAGGAAGCTTCAAGGAACCCCGGCTGATGGGCATCACCGACAACACCGAGCGGACGCCGCTACAGTGCTCCGGGCACGGCGAGAACTCAGCGGCACGTAGTTGTCGCCACTCGACTCCGGAGAGTCGATGGGCTCAGGAGAGACGCTTGACTCCCAGGAGCCGTCACTGCTGATGGAGGAGTTGTCGGCGAGATTGGGGGCGGGATCATCGCCCACAATCACGCCATGCGAGCTGCCTCCCCCGGGGTAGCACTCCAGGAGACGGCCCTCCTCGTCGAAGACCTTGAAGAAAAACGTTGAGGCGCCATCGTACTCGAAGTGGGTGGTGAGGGGGCCCTCCACACGGCAAGCGCGGGCGACCTCGCCCCATCCTCGGGTCATGAAAATTTCCCCCGAGGGGACGACCTCGACCTCTACCCCCATGCCCAGACTGCAGCACCCGGCGTGCTGCAGCCACAGCTCGAGCAGCCCCCTCGACGGCATCTCCTCGGCGAAGAACCGCGGGAACGTGCGCGGTGGCATCACCACCCACACCACAAACTCGCGCGAGGTGCCCTTGGCATGGGTTCACAGGCCGGCCGGCCGCGCAGCCTCAGCTTGGCCACCGTGGCCATGGCTCGCGCGGTGCTGGGCGCTGCCACCCTCTCCGGAGCCTTGCGTGCGAGCATAGAAAGGAAGCGGGAAGCCAGGCGGAGGCTGCTCATACAAAGGTCGCGTCACCTCTAGCCTCTCGCCGGCATCACAGGGGCGGCTTAGTCTCTTCTTCGCCGGGAGCATCCCCTGCTCCTCCTTGGGGTGGGGTTCCCCTTCTCCGCTGCAGAAAACCTCCTGATCGGTGCCATGGATGCAACATTAAGACGGCAAGGTAGAGAGGAAGAAGGAGGAGCGGGCAGAGAGAAGATGGAGATGAGCAAGGGGGGCTCCGCCCCGCCCCTCATTTATGGCCTGAGGGAGGCCAACCGCCAGCCTCCACGATCTCACACAATGATGGTTTTTCTCTACATGTAGCGGAGTCTCATCAAGTCCGAACATTTGCCGAGGCAGCATGGGGAAGCGAAGGCACCCACGTCCCGTCAATCGCCACGCGTCGACCAAGGCCGCATGCGGTTAGGACCCACGGCTCTCCACACTTTCCCTTTGGCTTCGCCTCGAAGCCAAGTTCGAGCGGGCCTTGGGCCCGGGGGCTACTGTCGGTGTTCTGGGAACGGGGGTACCCAGACTTGCCTGCCTGCGGCCCATTGCGTGGCTCCATCGACGGACTGGTATGACCCAGCTGCAACATCAACAACCCAAGACCCTCGCGAGGGGCCAAATCTCGCGAGGCGGACGAGACCAAGACCTCCACATGGGGCGGCCTCCCCAGGCTGGCTCCTCAGGAGCGGAGATATCTATGCAAGCCGCGCCTCACGAGGTCCCAATGACGTGAGCCATGACGACCAACGCCAGGCGGGCGCCAGTGGGCGTTGTGTACTAGTTTCCTTTTTGGTGCTAAGGAGGCAGGCGCAGGTGTGGAGTCCCAAGGAATCAAGCAAAGGTTTCCATTCCAGTGCAACAAGACCAAGACCGCCAGGATAGTAGGACGAAGTTCATCGCTGAGCCCACCGCGGCGTCCCTACCAGAGACTTTTGCAGGCAAATACTACTTTTGTCAGGATAACATGTACAAGTTCTGTCCCTTCAAATTTGGCCATTATGGGATCCCTTCCCGCCTTCTTTGGGAAGTGGACCAAGGCCCCTATAAATAGGACCTAGCGACCACCATAGAGGACGGGTCATTCGGGTCATCCTCACTCCCACCAGCTCATCGAGCACAAGAACACCTCTCCTCATGATGCTATTCTCCACTGTACTAGTTCATCCTCAGCCCCTCGAGGCCAATCCACCACAAAGCAGGAGTGGGGTTTTACACCGCGAGGTGGCCCGAACCTGGGTTAACTGCTGTGTCTCTTGTTCATTCGATTCATCGAGCTAGGCCGTGAGATTAGCGAGCAGGCAGACTGGGGAGGACAAGTTCTTCGCACGCACCCCAGAGTTCGAACTTCTCAAGGGTCTGTGGAACCCGAAATCTGACAACTTGCAACAAGATTTCTCCTATGACCTCAAGAACAAAAGTAACTACTCACAAATAATAATCATCCTCAAGATTAGGGGGGTATTAAATAGCATAATGGATCTGAACATATAATCTTCCACCAAATAAACCATATAGTAATCAACTACAAGATGTAATCAACACTACTAGTCACCCACAAGCACCAATCTAAGGTTCCAGTACAAAGATTGAACACAAGAGATGAACTAGGGTTTGAAAGAAGATGGTGTTGTTGAATATGTTGATGGAGATTGCCCTCCCCAAGATGGGATAGTTGTTGGTGATGATGATGACGGTGATTTCCCCCGGTGGAATCGCTCCACCGGAGGGCAAAACTGCTCCTGCCGAAAGCCCTCTCCTTATGTTTTTCTAGGTCAAAATGACTTATATACCACAAGAGGGGCACCGAAGGTGCGTCGAGGAGGGCACAACCCACCAGGGCGTGCCTGGGCTCCCTGGCGTGCCCAGGTGTGTTGTGCCACCTAGTGGGCTCCCTCTGGTACTTATTTGCTCCAATAATTCTTATATATTCCATAAAAATTCTCTGTGAAGTTTCAGTTCATTTGGAGTTGTGCAGAATAGGTAGCCTGACATAGCTTCAGGTCCAGAATTCTAGTTGTCGGTATTCTCCCTCTTTGTGCGAACCTTGCATACTATGAG
Organism: Triticum aestivum; assembly: GCF_018294505.1. Classification (NCBI taxonomy): domain Eukaryota; kingdom Viridiplantae; phylum Streptophyta; class Magnoliopsida; order Poales; family Poaceae; genus Triticum; species Triticum aestivum. The sequence continues at coordinate 272,893,866 of NC_057794.1, forward strand.
AGAAAAGGCATTAGAATTACTCCAAAAAGCATTATTATGCATAAAAACATTATAAATAACAGTAGGTAAACATGATGCAAAAAGGACATATCAACTCCCCCAAGCTTAGACCTCGCTTGTCCTCAAGCGAAAACCGAAATCGAAAACATGTCGACATGCTTAGAGAGAGAGGTTTCGATAAAAACAAAATACAGACATAGAAGCATCATGTATATTATTATAACAGCAACAAGGTTTATCATAGAACTTTTTATCACATAACTTTTATCATAAAGTTCTCATGAATAAATAACAATTCATCACAACATCGAAGTATAAAGCATAAACTCTATTGAAAACCAACAAACTATGTTCTCAGTCAACTTTGCAAGTACAATTCATCATCTTTTCAGGAAGGGTCACGTACCGGAGCCTTTTTGGCAAGTCCACATACTCAACCATCATATATTCTTCTGTGATTGCTAACACTCACCGCATACACATGAGCAAAAAGTTTCAACCGGACACACAGAAAGATAGGGGCTTATAGATTTTTCACCCAACATACTCACCTCAAGGGTGATGTCAAATAATAATTCATGCTACCCATATCCAACTGGATATATGTGCCTAGATCTTTTCTCACCACATGATGCTTGCCAAAAGAGAAAATAAAAAGGAATAGAGAGAAAACTTTGACTCTTGCATAAAAGTAAATACATAAAAGTAAAAGATAGACCCTTCACAGAGAGAAGCAGAGGTTGTCATGCGCTTTTTTTGTATGCTCAATCTCTTAGTGCAAAAGAACGTCACGTTATATTGCCCCTTATGATAGCAACCTTTATTATGCAGGCTGTCGCTTTTATTCTTTGCCATCATAAGTTCGTACAACGCTCGATTTTCTCTTACACTAAACGATCCAACACTATTAGAAGCAATTTTTATTGCCTTATTGCAGCGATGACAACTTACTTGAAGGATCTTACTCAATCCATAGGTAGGTATGGGGGACTCTCAAAACAAGATTTGGGTTTAAGGGTTTTTGGATGCACAAGTAGTATCTCTACTTAGTGTGAAATTTTTGGCTAGCAAAGATGGGGTCAAGCACCACATGTTAAAGGATCCATGAAAATCTAACTTCTATGTGAATATGAACAAACATAAATCATTATGTTGTCTTCCTTGTCCAACGTCAACAATTTTGGCATATAATATTTTGGTGGGGGCTTACAGTCACAAAACATGTCTAGGATAGTGTATTTGGATGTGAATATTCTGTTCCCTTATTAATTCTTTCATTAATTGTGTCATTGACCAATGCTATGTTTGTAAATCTCCAATAAAATTTTCTACTTATACTCTTCTTTATGTGATGTCACTACTTACCATAATATTAGCATATGATCTTTTTCATTTATTTCCCTTCTTTTTATTGAACATGAAAGTAAAGAGAGCAAAACTTCAAACTAAACTTTATTATATATCTTGCACACAATTACAAGGATAGATCACTAAGCAAACACTCAAAAAGAAAGGATCGAACTAAAATTTTATTCATCTAAAGCAAAAGATAACTATGGATCAAACTAAGATAAGTGAAGGCAAAAGGTAGTGGAGGTGATACGATACCGGGGCACCTCACCCAAGCTTGGCACAAGCCAAGGGGGGTGCCCATACCCGATAATCAATTTTCCTTTGGTGATGAAGAAGGAGGTGGTGGTGATGAAGTAGAGGCAATCTTATCCTTTAGGCTCAAAAGATACTCCAATCTATGGATGACGCTCCAGAGGAAGGTGATGTGCTCTTGCAATAGAATACTTTCACGAGTAAGATATTTATTTTGCACATGAACCATTTTGATGATCCGAAAAGCTTCAATCTCAGTGGGAGTAAGATGATCGTAGTAAGGTTTAAGGATATCTTCTTCTTCCTCCTCAGCAGGCAAGGCTTGCTCGACCACTGGCACTTTATCTTCAGTAGTTCCCTTGCTCTTGTCCCATCCAAAGGCTTCTTTGGGCTCTTCCCTCTTCAACTCGTTCTTCATCAGCCAAGCATCCTCTTCTACATTGTTGGAGGAGGGAGAAGACATGATGCCTGGCTTAACAGATCTGATGGAAAATAGCAAGAAAACAAAACAGAAGATTTCTCTGCGACACGGTGGTCAATATGTTCGGGAGGTATATAAAGATTTTTATCTTGGGAAACAAGCAAACGGAAGAAAAATGTAGTCCGGAAGGTACCCGAGGTGGTCACAACCCACCTAGGAGCGCCGTGGTGTCTTGTGCCCACCAGGGGTGCCTTCCTGTTTGTTTCTTATTTTCCTAATTTTTAATAAGAAAATATTTTTGCGGATTTTTCGGAGTCCGTTTACTTACCGTATCATGAACCCCCTCTTTTTTCACGATTCTGGAGTGTTCCAGAAGGTTTCTTTTATGTGTTCTTCCGGTGTCATAGTTTGGATAATATGGCTTTCAACATTTATGGGCGTACCTAAGATATAATGTTTTATTCTTTGCACATTGACAACCTTCGGGTTAGTACCTTCGGCATTATTTATTTTTATTGCTCCAGATCGATAAACTTCTTCGATAACATATGGTCCTTCCCATTTGGAGAGAAGTTTTCCTACAAAGAATCTGAATCGAGAGTTGTACAAAAGAACATATTCTACAACCTTGTACTCATGCTTTTGGATTCTTTTATCATGCCATGTTTTAACCTTTTCTTTAAATAACTTGGCATTTTCATAAGCTTGGGTTCTCCATTCATCTAGTGAGCTAATATCAAATAACCGCTTTTCACCGGCAAGTTTGAAATCATAGTTGAGTTCTTTAATTACCCAATATTCTTTATGTTCTAACTCAAGAGGCAAATGACAAGCTTTTCCATAAACCATTTTATAAGGAGACATACCCATAGGATTTTTATATGCTGTTCTATAAGCCCAGAGTGCATCATCTAATTTCTTAGACCAATTCTTTTGGGACCTATTGACAGTTTTTTGTAAAATTAATTTTATTTCTCTATTGCTAAGTTCAACTTGACCACTAGACTGAGGATGATAAGGTGATGCTATTCTATGGTTAACGTCATACTTAGTAAGCATTTTACAGAAAGCACCATGAATAAAATGTGAACCACCATCAGTCATTAAATATCCAGGGACTCCAAACCTTGGGAAAATAGCTTCCTTAAGCATTTTAATACAGGTGTTGTGATCAACACTACTAGTTGGAATAGCTTCTACCGACTTAGTAACATAATCAACAACAACCAAAATATGTGTATACCCATTAGAGGAAGGAAAAGGTCCCATGTAATCAAATCCCCAAACATCAAATGGTTCAATAGCAAGTCAATAATTCATATGCATTTCTTGACGCTTACCAATAGTTCCAATTCTTTGACATTGATCACAAGATAAAACAAACTTACTGGCATCCTTGAAGAGAGTAGGCCAATAAAAACTAGATTGCAATACCTTGGGAGTAGTTCTATCTCCCGCATGATGCCACCCATAAGCTTAGGAGTGACATTTCCATAGGATTTGTCCCTGTTCATGCTCAAGTACACAACGTCTAATAATACCATCTACTCCTTCTTTATAAAGATGTGGGTCATCCCAAAAGCAATGTCTTAAATCATAGAAGAATTTTTTCTTTTATTTGTATGTGAAACAAGGTGGTATGTATTTAGCAACAATGTAATTAGCATAGTCAGCATACCAAGGAGTGTTATGATAAAGATTTATTGCAGCTAATTGTTAATCAAGAAAACTATCATTAATAGGTTGCGGGTCATCAAGAATATTTTATAACCTAGACAGATTATCAGCAACGGGGTTCTGAGCTCCCTTTATATTAGTGATATGTAAGTCAAATTCTTATAGCAAAATAACCTACCTAAGGAGTCTAGGTTTAGCATATTTATTTTCCATGAGATATTTATAGTAGCATGATCAGTGTGAACAATCACCTTAGAATCAACAATGTAGGATCTATATTTATCACAAGCAAACAACACTGCTAAAAATTCTTTCTCGGTAGTAGCATAATTGCGTTGGGCACTGTCTAAAGTTTTACTAGCATAATGAATAACATTTAATTTCTTATCAACTCTTTTTCCTAGAATAGCACCAACAACATAATCACTAGCATCACAGATAATTTCAAAAGGCAAGTTGCAATCAGGTGGTTGAACAATAGGTGTAGTAGTTAAGGCTTTCTGAAGTGTTTCAAAGGCTTCTACACAATCATCATAAAAAAATGGAACATCCTTTTCTAAAATATTTGTAAGAGGCCTAGAAATTTTAGGGAAGTCTTTAATAAATCTCCTATAGAAACCAGCATGACCGAGGAAACTATGAATACCTTTGATATCTTTAGGACATGGCATTTTCTCAATTGCATCAACTTTAGCATTATCCACCTCAATACCTCGTTCAGAAATTTTATGTCCCAAGAAAATACCTTCATTAACCATAAAGTGGCACTTCTCCCAATTCAAGACAAGATTAGTTTGCTTGCATCTCTGCAAAACTCGATCAAGGTTGCTTAAGCAATCATCACAAGAAGTTTCATAAATGAACAAATCATCCATGAAAACCTCAACAATCTTTTCACAAAAATCAGAGAATATAGCATTCATACATCTTTGAAAGGTAGCAGGTGCATTACATAAACCAAAAGGCATACGACTATAAGCATAAGTTCCGAAGGGACAAGTAAAGGTGGTTTTCTCTTGATCAGGTTGTGAAACAGGTATTTGAGAAAACTAGAATATCCATCAAGGAAACAAAAGTGTGTGTGCTTAGATAATCTTTCTAGCATTTCATCAATAAAAGGTAGTGGGTAATGATCTTTTCTAGTAGCTTTATTTAATTTTCTAAAACTAATTACCATTCTATAAAAAGTGACAATTCTTTGTGGAATGAGTTCATTTTTATCATTAGGAACAACAGTAATACCTCCTTTCTTATGGACACAATGAACGGGACTTACCCATCTACTATCAGCTATAGGATACATTATACCTACTTCCAGAAGCTTCAATATTTCAGTTCCTACCACTTCTTTCATTTTAGGAATCAAACATCGTTGGTGATCAACAACGGGTTTAGCATCAGGTTCCATATTAATCTTGTGTTGATAGAGAGTGGGACTAATGCCCTTTAAATCATCAAGAGTATATCCAATAGCAGCTCGGTGCTTCTTCAGAACCTTCAATAATCTTTCCTCTTCATGTTCTGAAAGGTTAGCACTAATAATAATAGGATAATCTTTTTCTCATCAAGATAAGCATATTTCAAAGTGTTTGGCAATTTTTTTAATTCAAACACATGATCACCTTTAGGTGGAGGAGGACCTCCTAGAGTTTCAATAGGAAAATTGTGTTTAAGCAGAGGTCGTTCTTCAAAGAAAATTTTATCTATCTCATTTATTTCATGCATATGCATATCATTTTCATGGTCTAGCAAATATTGCTCTAGTGGATCAGTAGGAGGCACGACAATAGAAGCAAGACCAATTATTTCATCCTTACTGGACAATTCTTTCTTATGATGCTTTGTAGTAATCATAGAGAAATTAAAATCATGAGACTCATCACCAAAACTAACACTAATTGTTTGTTTCTCACAATGTATTTTAGCATTAATGTTGTTCAAGAAAGGTCTACCAAAGATAATGGGACAAAAGTAATCTTGTGGGGAACCAAGAACTAGAAAATCAGTAAGGTATTTTATTTTCCCACACAAGACTTCAACATCTATTACAATCCCAAGTGTTGTGATGGTGTCTCTATTAGCAAGCTTAATAGTAACATCTATGTCTTCTATTTCAGCGGGTGCTATGTCATTCATAATGTCTTGATATAAGGTAAAAGGAATAGCACTCACGCTAGCACCCATGTCACATAAACCATGATAACAGTGATATCCTATTTTAACTGAGACAACAGGCATGCCAACAACAGGTCTATGTTTATCTTTTTCATCGGGTTTGGCTATTCTAGCAACTTCATCACAGAAGTAAATAACATGCCCATCTAAATTTTCAACCTGAAGATCTTTAATCATAGTAACACTAGGTTCTACTTTGACTTGTTCAGCAGGTCTGGGTACTCTAATATTACTCTTGTTGACCACAATTGAAACTTTAGCATGTTCCTTTATCCTAATAGGGAAAGGTGGTTTTTCAATATAAGCAGTAGGAACAACTGGATCAGCATTATAAATAATAGTTTCATCTTTAGCTATTACTGGTTCTTTAATTTCTTATTTAATAGGTGGGTGATATTTAAACTACTTCTCTTTAGGGAGATCAACTCGAGTAGCAAATGATTCACAAAAGGAGGCTACTATCTCAGAGTCAAGTCCATATTTAGTGCTAAACTTTTGAAAAGCATCGCTATTCATACAAGATTTAACACAATCATACTTAAACTTAATACCTGACTCTTTACCTTCGTCGAGTTCCCAATCTTCAGAGTTGCGTTTAATTGTTTCTAAAAGATCCCACCTGAATTCAATAGTCTTCTTTATAAAAGAACCAGTACAAGAAATCAAGCATGGATTGATCATCACGAGAAAGCCGAGCATAATAATTCTGAATGACAATTTCCCTTGAGAGCTCATGATTGGGGCATGAATAAAACATTGACTTAAGCCTCCCCCAATCTAGAGCGATACTTTCTCCTTCACAAGGCCAAAAATTATATATATAATTCCGATCACGATGAACTAGATGCATAGGATAAATTTTTTGGTGAAATTCCAATTTCAATCGATTCCAATTCCAAGATCCATTTTTTTAATTCCTGTAATTCCAAAACACACCTGAAAATCATGAGACTTGGCATGATGTCATGACATGGCACCAACATGATGCGGTAATATTTTTGGTCGAATTGGGACAAGCTTTGGTGTAAGCTTGTTGCAAACCAGAGCTTCCCTCAAGAAGGCTCGTGGTTCCGAGAGGGAATGTGTCACCTCTGTGTGCAAAACGACATACGTACACTGCCTTCTCCCACCTTATTTTTTTACACAGCCAGATTAGACCAAATAGAAGTACCATGTTAAATTTTGGAATTATTCCGGGTTGTTTGTCCTTTTTTATACATTAATTGAGTTTTTGGGCATTTAATGTGCATAATTCAAATTTAGACTACAAGCACATGCTCTAGTGCACCAAAGTTGTTTGAAAAATCACATGTGTGTCCTTGGGTGAATTTCTAGGTCCCATGCAAGAGATGGGAGTGAAATTTAAACATCTGGGCGTCGTGGCTCGGCCAGAAAGATTGAGAAACTTGGTTTTTTAATTCCTGTAATTCCAAAAAACGCCTGAAAATCATGAAACTTGGCATGGTCTCATGACATGGCACCAACATGCTGTGGTAATTTTTCTATCTTATTTTCAAAGGCCCACACATTAACAATCAACACAGTCATTTTGGAACAAGTGATGTCACGTTACAAATCGGAAACACAAGTATTATTGAAACCGTGGGTGTTCAACTTGCCAATTACGTGCGACCACGCGTGTCGGTGTCAAAACCGGCGGATCTCGGGTAGGGGGTCCCGAACTGTGCGTGTGAGGTTGATGGTAATAGGAGACAACGGACACGAAGTTTTACCCAGGTTCGGGCCCTCTCGATGGAGGTAATACCCTACGTCCTGCTTGATTAATATTGATGAGTATGGGGGTTACAAGAGTTGATCTACCACGAGATTGTAATGGCTAAAACCCCAGAAGTCTAGCCTATCTGATTGTGATTGCCTCTATGGACTAAACCCTTCGGTTTATATAGACACCAGAGGGGACTAGGGTTGTACAAAGTCGGTTACAAAGAAAGTAATCTTCATATCCGAACGCCAAGCTTGCCATCCACGCTAAGGAGAGTCCCATCCGGACACGGGGGAGAGAATCTTTAGTCTTTTATCTTCATGGCCCAACAGTCTGGCCCATGTCCAACAGGCCAGTCGCCCGAGAACCCCTTAGTCCAGGACTCCCTCAGTAGCCCCTGAACCAAGCTTCAATGACGAGGTGTCCGGTGCACAGATTGTCTTCAGCATTGCAAGGCGGGTTCCTCCTCCGAATAGTCCAAAACAACCTTCGAACACAAAGAACGTGCCAGGCTCTGCAAAACAAGCACCATATATATGCGTAGAGAGTATATTATTTCATGAGTCTAATCCACTGACGACTTTTTATGGCATGACATCATGTCACAGCCCCGTCATTATTTTGAACCGTTTTTCAACGTCCCGCTTCATGTTTTAAGATGTGGTTTTATTGGCACGTCTTGTCGAAGCAGAGATCGTGTCCCCTTATTACAGGATTCTCATCAATATGGGCGCGGATAACCCAACCGTTCCGTTGGCATAATCCCTTGGGAATAGGCAAGCTTTAAGGCCTATGAGGAGGCGTTTGATATTCATTGCCTTTATAAAGGGGCGCATGCCCGTCTTTCTCCTACGCGCCTACCTCTTCCTCAGTCCTTCCAACCTTGAGTTCTAGCACCCAGGTTTCAACTTAACTATTCCGAGCCTCCCAGTCATGTCCGGACCCAACCCTCAAGGCCAGTGGGTGGCCTCCTCTGTCATAGAGGAGAATATCGCGAAGCTCCAGGCGGCTAGATACCTGACCGTGGAAATCCCCCATAGGATCCCTGCTAAAGGACAGGTTATTTCTACTCCCAGATCCGGCAAGAGGGTCGTATTCATCTCCCACTTCCTCCGGGGGCTAGGGTTCACTCTCCACCCCTTCGTTCGTGGCCTCATGTTTTATTACGGGCTAGATTTTCACGATCTAGCTCCGAACTCCTTCCTTCACATCTCGGCGTTTATTGTCATGTGTGAGGCTTTTCTCCGCATCACCCCTCACTTCGGTTTATGGCTCAAGACCTTTAACTTGAAGCCGAAGGTAACCGAGGGGGGGCAAATAGAGTGTGGAGGTGCCTCGGTGAACAAGCTCCCCAATGCTTTTTGGCCCAAAGGCTCTTTCACAGAAGTTTCTGGCCTATGGCAGCGGGAGTGGTTTTACATCACTGAACCTCGTGGTACCAAGTGGGCAGCTACAGCTGCGTTTCGACCTGGCCCTCCATTATAGCTCGCATCATGGATTAATAAGGGGCTGGACTGGGGATCTATTGACGAAGTGCAGACTCTACAACACCGCATCTGGAGCCTCCTTGAAAAGGACACCGGCCTCATTAATGTAATCCAGGTAATGCTAGTCCGCCGGGTCCTGCCGTGCCAGCGACGGCCCCTCCGCATGTGGGAGTTCAATTCGGAAGGACCACAGACCCTTCAGCACTTCTTCGGCACGACGCACAAAGGAATGTGGAAGTTATTCTTCGGGACACGAAGGCAGTGGCTGGATACCACCGAAGACATCAACCTCAACTGCAATCATCCGGATATCTCGGTAAGCACTCGACTCCCGAACACAACTTAGTTAAACATCCTGTAATACTGGGAAAACCATCTTCGCACAGGGCTAGGTAAAAAAGGTGGAACGAATTAGGTGTTCGACCGCTCTTCCCAAAGACTCAGTCGATCCTGTGTTAACAAGGATGCTGGCTCTGACGCCATATCAAGTGCCGGCGAAGGAGGAAAAGGAGGAGAACAAGAAGGCCAAAGGTGACCTCCATTCTAAAGGTACACCAGATGCTATGTCTGGGGGGATTGGGGCTCCCTCTTCTGAAGACAAAAGAGAAGAGGAAGCCGACATCGCTTCCCCATATGGGCAGAAAAGGACCACCTCTGAACAATTGGAGGAAGGAGCTCCTAAGCGAGGGAAGATGTCCTTGCCAAGCGGTTCGGCTTCGGAAGACGACGTCGACGCGCAGTTCTTCCATAAGGACAAGCCTTTAGCCAAATCGTAAGTGAAAAAAGGTGTCCTAAACATATCTCGTTCCTTTCCTCTTACAAGGGCAACATCTGAAAATATATGTTTGCAGTCCGGCACGCAGTCTTCCTCAATAGTCCTCTTCCTCGAGGGATCTTCTTTTGGAGATGATGGAAAGCGAGGCACCTCCCCAGACCCTCTTGCCTGATAGGGCGGACGAATTTGAGGTGTCGTGCCGGAGGATTTCTCCTGATCAACAAGTGGTGGGAGGGAAAATAAAGACCGCGCCATAAGGTGATACTTCGGCGACCCAGGATTCAGGGCACACATCCCCTTTGGGGACCAACAATGAAGGCCCTGAACTATCCGGTTTACAGCCGGAGACAATTCTAGAGTTGAGCAAACACATCCCTTCGAAGGGAGTCCGTACTCCCATTACCGCTTCTAGGGATCAGGAGGCGCCGGATGCTACCTCTTGAGCATTGTGTTGGTTTTCCCTTGAAGAGGAAAGGGTGATGCAGCGAAGTAGCGTAAGTATTTCCTCAGTTTTTGAGAACCAAGGTATCAATCCAGTAGGAGGCCACGCATGAGTCCCTCGCACCTACACAAACAAATAAACTCCTCGCAAACAACGCGATAAAGGGGTTGTCAATCCCTTCACAGTCACTTACGAAAGTGAGATCTGATAGATATGATAAGATAATATTTTTGGTATTTTTATGATAAAGAGAAATAAAGATGCAAGTAAAATAAATGGCAAAGGAATAACTAAGTATTGGAAGATTAATATGATGGAAATTAGACCCGGGGCCATAGGTTTCACTAGTGGCTTGTCTCGAGAGCATAAGTATTACGGTGGGTGAACAAATTATTGTTGAGGAATTGACAGAATTGAGCATAGTTATGAGAATATCTAGGTATGATCATGTATATATGCATCACGTCCGAGACAAGTAGACCGACTCCTGCCTGCATCTACTACTATTACTCCACACATCGACCGATATCCAGCATGCATCTAGAGTATTAAGTTCAAGAGAACAGAGTAACGCTTTAAGCAAGATGGCATGATGTAGAGGGATAAACTCATGCAATATGATATAAACCCCATCTTGTTATCCTCGATGGCAATAATACAATACGTGCCTTGCTGCCTTACTGTCACTGGGAAAGGACACTGCAAGATTGAACCCAAAGCTAAGCACATCTCCCATAGCAAGAAAGATCAATCTAGTAGGCCAAATCAAACTGATAATTCGAAGAGACTTGCAAAGATAACCAATCATACATAAAAGAATTCAGAGAAGATTCAAATATTGTTCATAGATAAACTTGATCATAAACCCACAATTCATCGCTCTCAAGAAACACACCGCAAAAGAAGATTACATCAAATAGATCTCCACAAGAGAGGGGGGAACTTTGTATTGAGATCCAAAAAGAAAGAAGAAGACATCTAGCTAATAACTATGGACCCGAAGGTCTGAAGTAAACTACTCACACTTCATCGAAGAGGCTATGGTGTTGATGTAGAAGCCCTCCGTGATCGATACCCCCTCCGACGGAGCTCCAGAAAAGGCCCCAAGATGGGATCTCGTGGATACAGAAAGTTACATCGGTGGAGTTAGGGTTTTGGCTCCGTATTTGGTAGTTTGGGGGTACGTAGGTATATATAGGAGGAAGGAGTACGTCGGTGGAGCAACGTGGGCCCCACGAGGGTGGAGGGCGCGCCTGGGGGGGTAGGCACGCCCCCCTACCTCGTGCCTTCCTGGTTGATGTCTTGATGTAGGGTCCAAGTCCTCTGGATCACATTTTTTCCAAAAAATCACGTTCCCGAAGGTTTCATTCCGTTTGGACTCCGTTTGATATTCTTTTTCTGCGAAACTCTGAAATAGGCAAAAAACAGCAATTCTGGATTGGGACTCCGGTTAATAGGTTAGTCCCAAAAATAATATAAGAGTGTATAATAAAGCCCAATAATGTCCAAAACAGGATATAATATAGCATGGAACAATCAAAAATTACAGATACGTTGGAGACGTATCAAGCATCCCCAATCTTAATTCCTGCTCGTCCTCGAGTAGGTAAATGATAAAAACAGAATTTTCGATGTGGAATGCTACTTGGCATAATTTCAATGTAATTCTTCTTAATTGTGGTATGAATATCCAGATCTGAAAGATTCAAGACAAAAGTTCAATATTGGCACAGAAATAATAATACTTCAAGGATACTAACTAAGCAATTATGTCTCTTCAAAATAACATGGCCAAAGTAAGTTATCCCTACAAAATCATATAGTCTGGCTATGCTCCATCTTCACCACACAAAGTATTTAAATCATGCACGACCCCGATGACAAGCCAAGCAATTGTTTCATACTTTTAGTGTTCTCAAACTTTTTCAATCTTCACGCAATACATGAGCGTGAGCCATGGACATAGCACTATAGGTGGAATAGAATGGTGGTTGTGGAGAAGACAAAAAGGGGAAGATAGTCTCACATCAACTAGGTGTATTAACGGGCTATGGAGATACCCATTAATAGATATCAATGTGAGTCAGTAGGGATTGCCATGCAACTGATGCACTAGAGCTATAAGTATATTAAAGCTCAACAAAAAGAACTAAGTGGGTGTGCATCCAACTCGCTTGCTCACGAAGACCTAGGGCATTTTAAGGAAGCCCATCATTGGAATATACAAGCCAAGTTCTATAATGAAAAATTCCCACTAGTATATGAAAGTGATAACATAGGAGACTCTCTATGAAGATCTTGGTGCTACTTTGAAGCACAAGTGTGGTAAAAGGATAGTAGCATTGTCCCTTCTCTCTTTTTTCTCTCATTTATTTTATTTGGGCCTTTTCTCTCTTTTTTATGGCCTCTTTTTTTTTATTTAATTCGGAGTCTCATCCCGACTTGTGGGGGAATCATAGTCTCCATCATCCTTTCCTCACTTGGGATGATGCTCTAAAAATTATGATCATCACACTTTTTTATTTACTTACAACTCAACAATTACAACTCAATACTTAGAACAAAATATGACTCTATGTGAATGCCTCCGGCGGTGTACCGGGATATGCAATGAATCAAGAGTGACATGTATGAAAGAATTATGAACGGTGGCTTTTCCATGAATACAATGTCAACTACATGATCACGCAAAGCAATATGACAATGATGGAGCGTGTCATAGTAAATGGAACGATGGTAAGTTGCATGGCAATATATCTCGGAATGGCTACGGAAATGCCATGATAGGTAGGTATGGTAGCTGTTTTGAGGAAGGTATATGGTGGGTGTATGACACCGGCGAAAGGTGCGTGGTATTAGAGAGGCTAGCAATGGTGGAAGGGTTAGAGTGTGTATGATCCATGGACTCAACATTAGTCATAAAGAACTCATATACTTATTGCAAAAATCTACAAGTTATCAAAGAAAAGTATTACATGCATGCTCCTAGGGGTATAGATTGGTAGGAAAAGACCATCGCTCGTCCCCGACCGCCACTCATAAGGAAGACAATCAATAAATAAATCATGCTCCGACTTCATCACATAATGGTTCACCATACATGCATGCTACGGGACACACAAACTTTAGCACAAGTATTTCTCAAATTCGCAACTACTCAACTAGCATGACTCTAATATCACCATCTCCATATCTCAAAACAATTATCAAATATCAAAATTCTCATCGTATTCAACACACTCATAAGACAATTTTATTATTAATCTTGAATGCCTAACATAACTAAAGCAATTTACCATGATGTTTTGTAGGACTCTCAAAATAATCTAAGTGAAGCATGAGAGAACAATTATTTCTATAAAACAAATCCACCAACGTGCTCTAAAAGATATAAGTGAAGCAGTAGAGCAAAAACTATAAAACTCAAAAGATATAAGTGAAGCACCTAGAGTATTCTAACAATTTTTGAATCATGTGTGTCTCTCTCAAAAGGTGTGTACAGCAAGGATGATTGTGGAAAACTAAAAAATAAAGACTCAAATAATACAAGGCGCTCCAAGCAAAACACATATCATGTGGTAAATAAAAATATAGCTCCAAGTAAAGTTACTGATGGAAGTAGACGAAAGAGGGGATGCCTTCCGGGGCATCCCCAAGCTTTGGCTTTTAGGTGTCCTTAGATTATCTTGGGGGTTCCATGGGCATCCCAAATATTAGGCTCTTGCCACTCCTTGTTCCATAATCCATCAAATCTTTACCCAAAACTTGAAAACTTCACAACACAAAACTTAATGTAGAAAATCTCATGAGCTCCGTTAGCGAAAGAAAACAAAACACCACTTCAAGGTACTGTAATGAACTCATTATTTATTTATATTGGTGTTAAACCTACTGTATTCCAACTTCTCTATGGTTTATTAACTATTTTACTAGCCATAGATTCATTAAAATAAGCAAACAACACACGAAAAACAGAATCTGTCAAAAACAGAACAGTCTGTAGTAATCTGTACCTAACGCAAGATCTGGAACCCCAAAAATTCTAAAATAAATTTCTGGACGTGCGGAATTTATCTATTAATCATCTGCAAAAATAATTAACTAAATATCACTTTCCAAATAAAAATGACAGCAATTATCGTGAGCGCTAATGTTTCTGTTTTTTTACTGCAAGAATAAAAAGACTTTCCCCAAGTCTTCCCAACGGTTCTACTTGGCACAAACACTAATTAAACACAAAAACACAACCAAAACAGAGGCTAGATAAATTATTTATTACTAAACAGGAGCAAAAAGCAAGGAATGAAAATAAAATTGGGTTGCCTCCCAACAAGCGCTATCGTTTAACGCCCCTAGCTAGGCATAAAAGCGAAGATAGATCTAGGTATTGCCATAATAATAAGATAGATCACTAAAACTCATTCCATATTCTCTACGTTTGGAAGAAAGTTTTATTTGAGGCAAGAAAAAGTAATCAAAAGGGCTAAATTTAATGGGACAAAGTCCCCAAGATCAACTTTGGGAGGTATAGGTTCCTCCTTTGGCCCTTCGTATTGCACAACCAATTCATCATTATAAGCATTCTTTTGACAGAACTTTGTGAGCCTATACTCGAGAGAATATCCTAGTTCATTATTTCAAATAGCCAAATCATTATTAAGTTCAGAAATTCTATCAACTACAACGTAGGTAGGAACCCTTTTTCTAAGATTTTCATTGAAAGCAACATAGTCTAGAGATTGAAAACACATTATTTCTTCTTGATCAAAAAGAATAGCCTCTGTGGGAGGACGGCAAGCGTCCACCCTATAATGTGCAAAGATATATTTGGCCTCTTTTATTATAAATCTAAACTCATGAGGCAAAAAGATAGTGCCGACACACTTAACAGAAGAATGCTCAATATTAGGAAATTCTAAGAAAATCCTTTGTATGCAAGGATGCATGTGCATAAATTGTCTTTCAAGTTCAACTACAAGCATGGCGATAGCGTCCGCGATACTACCAGTTCTATGAAGGATAGAACTACCCATAGAAGGCAAAGCACCGGCACAAGTAAAGAAATCTTGGATAACTCATTTTCCAATAATATTACCACTACCAATTCGGATTTTTTTTGTATGTAAGATAGGGGGTTCTTCAGCAGGAGCATCAGAATTTTTCATGATATTATTATTGTCCATATCGACAATAATTTCCCCGATTTCAGACATAACGGCAGAAAGTGCAAGGGGCAAAAAGAGGCGAATAGAGAAAGAGGAGAAGGACGGAGAGAGAGAGAGAGAGAGAGAGAGAGAGAGAGAGAGAGGCGAATGAAACAGCAAGGGTGAAGTGGGGGGAGACGAAAACGAGAGGCAAATGGCAAATAATGTAATGCGGGAGATAAGGGTTTGTGATGGGTACTTGGTATGTTGACTTTTGTGTAGACTCCCCGGCAACGGCGCCAGAAATCCTTCTTGCTACCTCTTGAGCACTGCGTTGGTTTTCCTTGAAGAGGAAAGGGTGATGCAGCAAAGTAGCGTAAGTATTTCCCTCAGTTTTTGAGAACCAAGGTATCAATCCAGTAGGAGGCCACGCATGAGTCCCTCGCACCTACACAAACAAATAAACTCCTTGAAACCAACGCGATAAAGGGGTTGTCAATCCCTTCATGGTCACTTACGAAAGTGAGATATGATAGATATGATAAGATAATATTTTTGGTATTTTTATGATAAAGAGAAATAAAGATGCAAGTAAAATAAATGGCAAAGGAAATAACTAAGTATTGGAAGATTAATATGATGGAAAATAGACACGGGGCCATAGGTTTCACTCGTGGCTTCTCTCGAGAGCATAAGTATTACGGTGGGTGAACAAATTACTATTGAGCAATGGACAGAATTGAGCATAGTTATGAGAATATCTAGGTATGGTCATCACATCCGAGACAAGTAGACCAACTCCTGCCTGCATCTACTACTATTACTCCACACATCGACCGCTATCCAGCATGCATCTAGAGTATTAAGTTCAACAGAACAGAGTAACGCTTTAAGAAAGATGACATGATGTAGAGGGATAAACTCATGCAATATGATATAAACCCCATCTTGTTATCCTCGATGGCAATAATAAAATATGTGCCTTGCTGCCCCTACTGTCACTGGAAAAGGACACTGCAAGATTGAACCCAAAGCTAAGCACTTCTCCCATTGCAAGAAAGATCAATCTAGTAGGCCAAATCAAACTGATAATTCAAAGAGACTTGCAAAGATAACCAATCATACATAAAAGAATTCAGAGAAGATTCAAATATTGTTCATAGATAAACTTGATCATAAACCCACAATTCATCAATCTCAACAAACACACCGCAAAAGAAGATTACATTGAATAGTTCTCCACAAGAGAGGTAGAGAACTTTGTATTGAGATCCAAAAAGAGAGAAGATGCCATCTAGCTAATAACTATGGACCCGAAGGTTTGAACTAAACTACTCACACTTCATCGGAGAGGCTATGGTGTTGATGTAGAAGCCCTCCGTTATCGATACCCCCTCCGGTGGAGCTCCGGAAAAGGCCCCAAGATGGGATCTCGTGTATACAGAAAGTTACGGCGATGGAATTAGGGTTTTCGCTCCGTATCTGGTAGTTTGGGGGTACGTAGGTATATATAGGACGAAGGAGTACGTCGGTGGAGCAACGTGGGCTGTTTCATCCACGGCGACTGCCCGTGCTATAGAGGCTGCCGATCTGATGCGGAAACTTGATGTGGTCGATGACGACATCATGCTTATTAATAGGCGGCTTGACGAGGCGCAAGGTATGTTTTGGGGCAATCAGTATATGTATGTATAATAGTATGAGCACAAAGCTGGGAACTATATACTGAAATATGCATAACTATAGATGGTGCTGCCGCGGTTGAATCCCTGCGGGCTGAGCTCATCCGAACCAAGGAGCAAGTCAGGATGAGTAATGTGGCTACCAAGAAGGAAGTTGAGGAGTTAAAGGCCAAACAGGCTGCTCGGCGGTAGTATGAAGAGAGAATGTCTTCCATAGAGCAAGATCTAAAGGATGCCACTGGCAAATGCCGAGCACTCAAGGAGGAGAACAAGGCCAAAGTAGCCGAACTCGAGAAGGGCTTACGAGAGGCGAGAGAGGCACGATCCGAGTCGAGAGCGGCTCGGGAGGAGATCCGGCAAGCTGGGGAGATAGCGGCTGGTAAGCCCTTTCTATTACAGAGTAAATTTGGCGATCCGAAGTATGCCCTGCTTAATCAAATGTGGAGCTCTCCAGACGCATTCTTGGACTTGCCGAGGAGTACCTCCGATGCGGCGCAGTTTTACCAAGCGTAAGAAGGGTGTGCAACGGAGAAGCTTTTCTGGTCACAATTCGGCATGCCAAAGCGCTCGCTGTTGCTGAAGGAACAGATGGCCCAGTGGGCCGAGCTCCACTAGATATCTGGTTCTACCATGAAGGACGTCGTGGACCGGCTGTGGCCGACTGAGCCAGTTCCGAATAGTCATTTCGGTTTGGTGCAGCGACTTGTGGATGTGGTGCCGCGTATCGACGCCATGAAGCGATCATCGTGCATTGAAGGTGCATGGATGGCCTTTTCCCGTGTTAAGACGTATTGGGCGAAGATGAACACTACAAAAAAATACACATCCGTGATGATACGTGTTTGTCACGGTAGGTCACGTTTTTTGTCATGCAAGTACATCCATGAAAAATTTATGACAGAATCAAGATAGTCATACCTGTGCTGTCGTAGAAATGTTCCATGACATTACCAAAATTATCATCACGGAAGTGTCCACTTCCATGACGATAAATCGCGCATCACAGAAGTGCTTTCGTCAAGGGTGACCGACACGTGGCATCCACTGTAACGGAACGCCGTTAAGCTATCGGGTCGGGTTTTGGATCCGATAACCCGTTAACAGCCCCGACCAATGGGGATTTTCCACGTGTAAAATCATCATTGGCTGGAGGAAACATGTGTCGGCTCATCGTCGGGACAGATGTCATCCACTCATTGGACAGAAGGCGCCTATGATACGTTGACACGTGGCACAGCCCAACAGAGGCCCATTCCTGTGAAAAGGCCGGCCCGTTTGACTTGGTCAAAAGGTGGCGGGCCGGCCCATGGAAAGCCTGTTAATGGCCTGTTCGCATATAGCCCATTTACAGCCCGCTAACCCAAGGCCCGTTATGCCCTATCCAAATTAGGCCCAGTAGCGTCATCTGGGCCATCCAATACGATTCCAGCCCGTTTTCACTTCTGGCCCATGTATGGCCCATGACGTATTTCGGCCCATATGAGGCCCTATGTAACTCTTGGCCTATCGGCCCGTGGTGAAACTGGCCCGTAATGAACAGTGTATCACTTTACACCCATTAACGGCCCGTGGTGAAACTGGCCCGTAATGAACAGTGTATCAGTTTATACCCATTAATGGCCCATTATTCCGTTGGGCCGTCTCCAGCCCATGTTATCTTTCGGCCTTCTTAGAGCCCATTTATTCTTGGGCTCATTTCTATCATTTGTTTACTTATGGTCCGTTACTATCATTTTCTGCTTGTGGGCCAAATTCAGCCCGTGGTTACAGTCGGCCCGTTTGTGGTCCGTTAATACGTTGGGCCGTTTTCATAGCGTCATCAAATACGGCCTATTAATGATGGCCCGTTATGGCCGGCCCATGAATGGACGATTCCAACTCTAGCCCGTTTACGGTCAGAATGCGGTCTGTTTGGCCCATGTTTGGCCAATCGATCATACGGCCCGTATAAGACCCATTGATGATACGGCCCGTAGAAGGCCCATTAATGATACGGCCCGTAGAAGGCCCATTGTTTCTACGGCCCGTAGAAGGCCCATTGTTTCTATGGCCCGTAGAAGGCCCACTGTTTATACGGCCCATAGAAGGCCCACTGTTTCTATGGCCCGTAGGAGTCCCAGTGTCACTACAGTAAATATTAGCCCATGGTTATTGTAGCCTAGTTTTAAAAAATAGGTTATTGCAGCCACTAGCAAACCGCAGAAAAAGAAAAGCACTGACTACAAGCAAACAAATAAATAAGACAACAAGGAAATAAATAAGCAAGCAACTTACACTAGGCTATCATGGCTATTACACATATTACATCCACTAGGCATCAAAGTTCGCCACCAGTGCAAATATAGGGTACACAGCAGCATATAGACGTCGCAGCAAAACAAGTCCAGAACTGAAACCACTTCATAAGAGCTCAAGAAACAATATCCTAGGTACTCATAATGCTGGCAAGATGCTTAGCAAGCTTATTAACTTTCTCTTGTTTGGCGCTTAAGTCCTCCAGTGCTTACTGTTGCACCAGAAAGTATGCATCTAAATTCTGCAGGGACTTCCTCAGTCCTTCGGCTTCCTGTCGCATAACATCTGATCGATGTCTTTCAACTTGAAGTTGAGACTCAAGAAGCCGAACTGATTCAGGCAATGAGTTCGAAGAGCTCGTGCCAGCAGTGGTAGCCAGTAACTCGAACACTACATCAAGACAGGACTTTGGGGTTGTCTCAGTGTCTTCAATATAGTTTTTATCAGCTTTCTTGGAGACCAATAGGGATGTCTCACTATCTTGAACCTTATCTGCATTACTTCCTTTACCATTGCATAACAGGGTACTCTTCTCCAATATTTTATCCGCGTTCTAAAAGAGAAACAAACAAACACATCTCAGGTTTACAATGTAGTATATGAAACTCTTTTTGGTAAACCCGTTCAGTAGTAAGGTGGACAGGATAACGGCATGAAACAAACATATATCTATGTAGTATGGTCACTGTATGGTCTATATAATTCTAGTTTATGTTGCCAAATCAAGATAGATACAGTTCGAATCATATCTATTTAAGACAAAGCAGCATAGATAGAATATAAGTGTGGGAAACTACACAGCAATAACAACACTTGTAATGTGCATGGCATGAGAACATAACTGTTTATTCAATTGAAACTGAAATCAACATAGAGCAAGTTACAACAGCAAACAGCCATACATGTTGAAGAAACAGGTTTAAAACATACCTGTTGCGCCATTGGAGTTTCAATTGCATCCTTCAAATCTGAAATTAGTTGGTATCAGTAAATACAGTGATGCAAGAGCAAAGTAGTATGAACCATAGCTACGGAACCTGACCTGAGAACAATTCTTCTTCTGCTTTAAGCGTTGACTTCGGGTTCGGAGTGGTGGTCCTCGTGATTTGGGCATTGCAGTTGCCTTACTAACTTCTCGTGTTTGGGTGCTCTATGGTGGAGATGGTGTTGTGTGAACGGGAACTGGGTGTCTATCTGCTGGGGTTGGGGTTAGAAGGGGTTTAGCTGGTTCTCTGTCCAACTGGGTAGGGGTACAATCTGCATGAGTGTGGGTTATGTGTGGTAGGGCTGGTTCTTGGCAAAGTACAATCGTGGTTCTATCTGCATCGACAGGTAGCACGATCTTTTCTGAAGACCGTGTTTTTACTCCCACAGATACTGCCATCACTCCCTCCAATTGAAATGGCTGATAAACAAGAAAAGTAATTGAATGTACACACATTATAAGATAGACAGGTGCAATGGATAGTAGGGAAGAAAACAAGGCATGAAATAATTCACATTTATATTGTCTAAGCAAACATGATAGCAGGACATAATTTCACATATATGATGGCTAATTAAACATGATAGCATGACACAATTTCACATGTATGATGGCTAACTAAACAGGATAGAATGACATACTTCAAAATATGATGACTATGTAAATAGGATGACATGATATAACTATACGATGTGTCTATTAAAGTGGTTGGCATGCCATAAATCACAAACATGTCGTCGATGGAAACATGATGCCATGATATAATTCATGGATAGAATGACATAATTTAAATATGATGACTATGTAAACAGGATGAGATGATATAACTATATTATGTCTTTAGAAAATGGGTTGGCATGCCATTATTCAGATACGTGCTGTCTATGTAAACATCATGGCATGAAATAATTCAAATATATGATTTATATACTAAGGAAGTGAGCAGAGGGCAATCGCATATATGATGTGTCAACTAAGGAGATGGCATTCAATATTGTGTATATGTTGTAAAAACTAAGCATTGCAATACAACATATGCATTATATGAGTAATATAGCCCTGCCAATTTTGAGCATACACCTCAGGGGGATAATAGGACTGGTCATCTGCCTCTGAATCCTCCTCTGAAGAGCTATCTGTAACTAGCAAGATATCTTCTTCAGCAGGTAGCATTGTCTGCTCTGAAGACCTTGTTTTCACTCCAGATTTCTCCATCACCAATTCAAATGGCTGATGCACAGGAAGAGCAGTTGAATATACAAACATTGTCGACAAAAGCAATGAGAAATACAAAAAAAGGACGGCATGATATAATTCACATATATGACGCTTGCCTAAACAGCATGGCATTGCATAATTCACATACATAATGCCTTGCAACAAGATAACATTGCATAATTCACATATATAATGTCTTGCAACAAGATGGCATTGCATAATTCACATATATGGTAATTAGACACTAAACAGGTGGCATTCACACAAAGCATGTCTAAACTAAGCAAATGACATAGCAATGCAAGATACCATACGCACGATATGAGCAACATAACCCTGCCAAGTTAGGGCATGCACCTCGGGGGGGGGGGGATATGACTGGTCATCTGTCTCTGAATCCTCCTCTGAGGAGGTATCGGTAACCAGCAAGACATGCGCTTCGTCAGATAGCATTGTCTGCTCTGAAGACCTTGTTTCCACTCCAGATTTTTCCATGACCGTGCCAAATGGCTGATGCACAGGAAGAGTAATTGAATGTACTAAAATTGTTGACAAATTTAACACGTAATAAAAAAATGATGGCATGATATAATTCACATATAAGATGACTGGCTAACTAGGGTGGCATTGCAAAATTCACATATATGGTGACTGGCTAGACAAGATGGCATTGCATGATTCACATATACAATAAAGAAACTAAACAGATGGCATTGACACAAAGCATGTCTAAACTAAGCAGATGACATCTTTAATGTATACAGTAAGCAATGCAAGGCACCATATGCATGATATTACCAACATCAGCATGCCAAGTTAGAGCGAAGACCTCATGGGGTAAATAGGAGTGGTCTTCTCCTTCTGAATCCCCCTCATAACAGTTATCTTCCTCTTGATTACGATCCTAAATGGGTGGAGGGGGGGCTGCCTTTGCGCCCACCATGGAACGACATCCGCATGAAATTTTATTGCCACGCAAGGCTCGTCTCTTTTGCTCTACATGATCAGTTCCATTGTGTACAATAACTGGCATGCATAGGAATAAAACATAGTGAGATTATGTAAGGAGTGCATGCACAAATCCAGAGTGATGGTAGCAAACTGTGGATAGACCCAAAACCAATGATAGCAGGCAGATAATAGCTTTAGTTAAAAAATACAGATAATGGCTCCTTTAATGTTTGTTTGCACCCAACATGAAACTCATAGTAGACACCGGAGATTAACCAGATAGTAGACAGATAGTACTGATTGCTGCCCCAATATGTACCCCACAACCATTTAAAAACTCAAGTTTCAGCATTAGTTTGGACGTGACTCGGAGTCTAATAGGTGAACACGATGATAATGTAGCATGTCATCATATTAAGCGACGCATAACGTAAGCAGACACGGAAGAGTGCGACCTCTCTTGCGGACCCGTGTAGTCCTCAAGGTCATCTGCTCAGTTGATGATGGTAATGCAGTTGTTGTGGCTGCCGGCGGCGGGGAAGAAGATCTGAGGCGGCGAAAGACAGTCTGGAGAGCGGATCCCTGATGTGGTGAACCCTTCCGTCGTTGGAGCAGCTGAGCTGGGGTGGAACACAGCGCCGCAGGAGCAGGACAAACCACACAAGGTTTTCTTTGACACATATCTGTAATAGAAGTAATTGAGTAAGGGCTTGTTTGAATTTGAGGATTCTAACAATGCAGGGATAGGAAATATACAGGAATAGGATAGGAATGCATGTGCAAAATAGAGAATTTAAAAACATAGGATTTTTGCCAATCTGCGTGTTTGATTCACAACAATTGGAAGATCACAGGATGTAAAAAAGCATGGTGAGATTAAGTCAAACCACAAGAAAATGTACGGTTATAATGCTATTATGCTACTATCTCTTAGTCTTGTGCTTGATGAATAGGAATATGAAAAGGAGGAGAAGTGGAAATTAGAATTCATATGGTTTTTCTTTCAAGGAGACACTAAAGGAAAAAATCCTGCAGTTCTCCTTTGCTCCATTCCTTTGCACCAAATTGATGAAAAGTAGTACCATAGGAAACTTTCCAATTCTGATGTTTTTCATTCACTTTTCCTTTCAAGCACTGGCGATTCTGGTAGGTAGGCTTGAGCAAGGAAAATCCTACAATAAAAAAAAGTTTTTGTGCTACTTCTATTACTTTGGACCCAGGCCACTGCCATACTAGCTCAACTCCCAGGCCCATCGACAAATGCACAGCTCAAACGCGCAGAGATAAATAATGATGGCATTCAAGAGAGTCCATCACGGATAGCTAAGTTGCCTGGTACCTCACTGCTTGTCATATAGTAGGATAAAATAATTGTATTTCCCGTTACTACGAGTGCTCAGTGGACAATATATATAACATGTAGAGTAAAAAAGAGATGCAACAAGTGTACAACCTCTTTGGCGAAGCCATGTCGATCTCAGCGTGATTGGGTTGGCCGGTGAGGATGCTCCGGCTGACTTGGCTGTCGGAGGAGGGGAAGAAGATCTTAGGCGTCCGGAGATGGAGCCCGAGGTACTGCTCCGCTGTGATGGAGGGTTTCATCGTTGGAGTAGCTCCAGTGAGTTGTACGACGCCGAGGCTGAAGCAGGACAAGAGAGACAACGAACAACGTTAACCTGAGTGGAATTCTAATAGCATCTCCAATACCTGACGTAAAATACATAACCACAAAGTGCTAGATGTAAAATACATCAGACGCTCATATCTGAACTTAACTGTCGAAAGTGAATGTAACTGTCAAAACTGAACTTAACTGTCGAAACTGAACTTAACTGTCGAAACTGAATTTTGCTGTCGAAACTGAATTTTGCTGTCGAAACTGAACGCACTAGCAAGGTGAGGCTACACATCGGTCGACTGACTTTTTCATCTCTGGTCATTCGATTTTGCAGCCGTTGGATACAAAATCAAGGGCCTGCGGTTCATCTTCAACCTCCACCCCCCTGAGCCGGCCAAACAGCAGTCCCCCACCGCCCGCGGCCGGCGGTGCGCTGCCCCGCCCGCCTCGAAAACACTCCCCACCGCCGGTCCGCCGCCGCCCCGGCCATCCCTCTAGCCCCCCCCTGTGCCGAGCTTTTTCTTCGGCGATCCCCACGCCGCCGCCCCGTCAACGCCCCGCCACCGCCGGCGACCACCGCCCTCATCCTAAACCCTAAGATAGATAGTGGGGTACCTCTCAGGCGAGCCCCCCTCCCCGCTGTGGCTGGTTCTTCCTTCACCCCGGCGGCATCAGAGTGAAGTGTAGCTGAATTGGAGCAGCATCGCAAGAAAGAGCAAGAGCGAGAGCAGCAGCGCGAGCAAGAGCAATAGCAAGAGCAGACCAGGAAGGGGACCGAGAGCAAGAGCAGAGCAGCAGCGCGAGCGAGAGCTAAAGCAGCAGTAGGTCCTACTGATGTGGACGTCACCGCCAAGGGAGCGACGCCATGGAGGAAGGGGCCGGCGACGCCGCTGTGGATGGAGCCGCGCCGTGTCGGCTCGGAACCGAGCACCGGCAGCACCATGAGATTGAATCAAGAAGAAAATGCGGCGATTAGTGTACAACCTCGTTGGTGGCGCCGATTAGGCCGCAGCTTCATCCAAGGAAACAGTGATGATGATGCTCTTCCGGTGGTGCAGGTGAAGACGGCGGTGTGGGAATGGAGGTGGCGCGAAAGACGAGGGGAACATTGGAGCAGCTCCTTGGAGGTGGAGGACGGGGTGACTGAACCGACGGGACGATGAGATCGACGACGGATCCTCATCCGGTACGGTGGATGAGGGACGTCGAGGTGTTGTTGTGGACGACGTCGTCGGGAAAGAGGCTCCGGCTGGGTGGCATACGGAGCAGGGTGTGGGGTTTCATCGCGGGTTTTCACGGCCTTGGTGTACGAATGAGTGGGCGGATGGGATGGCAGTGGGGAACCATGGCTTAGAGACGCGCTTGTCCGAAATGTGGGGTAAGTTACGAAAGTACCCCCACCGATTTGAGGCAGTACTTTCGGTTCAGGGATACCACGGGCATTTTGCGTGTCGGGATTTCACAGGAGGTGGGATTTTTCGCACGCGTTGTAATTTCGGAATAGCAAGAGGCTGGTTGAGATGGAGGGAGTTGTCGGAGCATAACGAGACAAAGATATATCTTAAATAATTCGGGCTAACAAGGCGCGGGTTGAAGAGGCGGGAGTTTCGCAGCATGATAGACAGAGACGCTATCTTGAATTTTCGGCATAACAAGGCGCGGCTTGAAATTTCAGAAGAAGAAGCTTAGCGTGTACCAAAAAAAGACAATTTGCACCTCAACACGCACAACACACACACACACAAACACCATTTAGACTAGAGTAAGGTACACGTGCATTGCACGCATGAGATTTGGCAACCAAATTATGAATAAATACCACATTATAGCATGCAAGCTTTGAGTCATATATGCATGATGTAGATGTTCGTTTAATTCTTATAGTTCATTTCATTTAAAATCATCTAGTTTTTATAAGAAAGCTAATCTATTTTAAGATTCATGGAATTGTGCGTCGTAAGACTTTAAGTAAAAACAAATAATGGCAAATCATGTAGAAAAACATTTGGGCAATTCTGATACAGAAGATTCTAGAACAAATAAGAAGTGCTTGTGTTTTGATGTTTGTGCATTATTCTTAAGTTCAACCATCTACTCTTCTAGATTATACATGTGACGAAATCTGGTGGAATCTAGATGATATTCAGCGGCTAGTAGTGCTCAAATTTGCCATCTTTGGACCATCAGATTCGCCTCATCCAACGACCATCTTTCAAAGTTAAAGTTACCCGCACACAATATAAATATATATAGGGGTATAGATATAGATATGTGATGCAAAAGCCGCCCATCATCTCCAATTAGAATAGTGTGTCCATGCACGGATGCGACGTGGCCAAATGATGTCTGCCATTGGTATCTCAAATTCAAATTAGTCTGACCTTGTTCAATGTGTACACATTACAACATGCTCGTTTCCAAACCACACCGTGCAGATCTCCGTTATATTCATGCATGCATGGGTTTCAAACATCAGGATCTCTTATTCAAATATTTGAATTCAACTTTACATTGATTGTGACCTCACCTATTGAGCTATTCTTTTACACCCACACAGTAGTCTTCTCTTTATAATTGTACCACTAACTTTCTCTCGTGCATGCATGCACACACAGTACCAATCGGCAGTATCCATCGCACGCATGCAATCTTTTTCTTCAAGTCGGTCTCCCATGAAGGCACACACCAACACACATCCCCCTCTCCATCATATCGGGCATTCTTTATCTCTCACACGTGCATGCGCAACGATCGATGTTCCTCTATGTATGTGTGTATATAGCTAGGTCTTTCATAGTTTTCCACACAAACCGATCAATCGATATATCTAGTGAGGTCTCACCCTCTTTCCCACGTCCACATCGATCAATCTATACCTCTCTATATAGGATTAAGATATATAGCTAATACACCCATGTTAATTATCCAACGTCCCCCTCTCATCATCCATGCCTTCCGCTTCATCTCTCAGACGCGTGCACAATGGCAAAGACAGGGGCAGTAAGGGCCCTGCCCCCTTCCCCCCCTAACATCACTATATATCAAGTCTAATATGAATGTGATCATTAGACAATTGCTGCTAAAAATGGTTTAAGTTCATGAATTAACCCTCCTCGTAAAGGATTAGCAATGCTTGGCCCCCTAGCTCATTTATTTTTCATGGCTCCGCCACTGCGCGCATCAGGGCACGTGTTCGCCCCCTCTCTCTAAATATCAATCTCGCACTTGTGCATTCCTTCGTAGTCTCCCTCCACTCGGCCCCTCGCACCATCTTCTAGCCCCCCACTGGATTTTGCCACATGTACAATCTAGCAGACTCCATGGTTGAACTTAAGCATAATGCACAAACCTCAAAACAATAGTGGTTCTCTTTTGTTCTAGAATCTTCCGTATCATAACTGCCCAAACTTTTTTGTAGTTGAATTTCCATTATTTGTTTTTACTTTATGCTTTACAACGCACAATTCCATGAATCATAAAATAGATTAAGGGCTTCTTTGATTCAAAGGATTCTCAAAGGAATTTTGGAGGATTCTAATCATTAGGAATTTTTCCTATCTTGGTTGTTTGATTCGTAGGATTGTAAACCATAGGAATTTTTCCATATGATTCATTTGCACTAGATTTCATCGGAAACATCCCATCCACTCAAACCTCTTTGAAAGAATTCTGCGTTTTTTCTATGCACAATCAAACACTCATACAATCCTGTAGGATTCAAGACGACATTCCACTATAATCCCATGTTTTTCCTATTGTCGTGTTCTTAGATTTTTTATACAAACTAATTGATTTTGAATGAGATGAACTATAAGAATTAAACGAAGGGCTACATCAGGCATATATGACTCAGAGCTTACATGCTATAGTGTGGTATTTATTCATAATATGGTTGCAAAATCTGATGCGTGCAATGCACGTGTACCTTACTAGTACTTCGAGTATGTGCAAAACACGTAAATTAGAATACCAATGGCACGCTACACAGTTTCTCTCTTACAGTTCATGAAGCCACATGGCACATGTGTAGGCGTTGTCACGACCTCCTTGCGTGGATTGATCACAGTGACGTGCTGCTGATTCCAGAAGAATGTACTCGTCCTCCCTGAGCCATACTGGCGGTACATGCATGAAGCGAAGATGTGCACGCACGCCATGCACGCACTCATTCCTCGCACGCACATGCGGGTACACGGGCAGACGCAATTTTGTACCAAGATCCACCCCATGTGATAATTTGACGCGTGTGAAGTCATTCACTTCATTGATGGTCAATTAATACAGCGCATGCAAATTGAGTGGACGTGAGGGCGGAAGAAAGACATTATTACTCCACTGCGCGCATGCGAGTAGTTAAATCATGGGTTGCTAGTAGTACTTCCATTGGTCTCCTTCATATTTTGTGCCAATTTTTGACAGTAACATAATATTTATGCATTTGAGCAGTGTAGTACTTGAAATTTATGTTCCGCTAAACTCATCGGGAGACGTTTCGGGCCTCGAAACCAAAACCATCAATTAATATTTACCTTGTACCCATCACATTCAAAAGCCTGCTCACACCTACTAGTAGTACATACCAAACCTGAACGTGTTCCCACTATGCAGGTATTAGTACTAGTGCTAGTACTTAGCTTATGAAAAGGGGAACTACCTAACCAAAAATCACTCTACCTTTCCTCCCCATAAGTGATTCTTCTTCGTCTGTCGTTGCCATGGCCGGTGAGCGGAGCTCTAGGTCGAGAACTACTCGTAACAAGGGAGCGGCAACCAAGGCTGTGAAAAAAAGAGAGGGCTCCCCTATAAGAGAATGGTTTCCATTACTTTGAGAAATGGATTCTTATATCAAACTATAGCTATTGCATTAAAGAAGAAAAGAAACTAATAGAAGTCGAAGACGCGGAATGATAGTGAATAGAGAGAAAGATTCTTCTGATTTTCTTGTTTCTATCTACTAGACGCCGTAGAGAATTGAGAATTTTCATGTCTTTCAATTCTCGTACTCGTAATTGGAAAGTTATGGAAGGAGACCCATCATTTTGCAATGAAAACAACATATAAAACTCTGGAACATTTCGAAATCAGGCCAAGCATCTTAATACATATGCAAAAAAATTCATTATTGGCCCACCATTGATCGCCACGCAGAGACCTCAAAATATCTCTCACGGGCAAGCAATGGCTCCCAGGAGCGCCCTAGCCACGGAGGCGAACATGCCGAGCCGGCGGAGCTGGAGTCGTTATCCCTCGACAGCATGCCCGATCAGCTCAATAAGCAGAAGGAGTTCATCCAAGGCTTGATGGTGTTGCTGAAGGAGAGCCTCGACGACATGCCCGCTGAGCTCAATCAGCAGGGGGAGTTGACCGCCGGCTTGGTGATGCTGCTGAAGAAGAGCATTGCCTCGGAGAAGAAGGCGACCGGCGAAATCCTGCGACTTCAGGAGGACAATGCGAAGCTCTACCACGAGATTGACCTGTTGAAGGAGAAGAACGCCGGCTGGAAGAAGCTGCATGGGAATAGTAGTTCCTCGATGAAGATGCTGCATGCCCTCGCCATGGAACAGAAGGAAGAGTTGGCGAAGCTCCGCATCGAGCACCCGGCTGCTGTCAAGGTACGTAATATGGCTGTGGAACAGATGATGAAGGCTTGCGTCGAGAAATGCCGCGTCATGGACACAATGATGAAGATGGCGGAGGAGACGCGCAAGGAGATGGAGGTCGTGGAGGCGATGAAGAAGCAGTTACGACTCCGCGGCGAATTAGATCATTTGGGGTGATAATCTTCCTTCTTCTTTTGCTCCTGTGTTTCATCTTTTGCTTCGGTGTTTCGCCGCACGTGTCACATTCTCTGCGAGGCATGAATAGAACAATGTTTTTTTGAGGGAATGAATAGAACAATGCTAACAATGAGATGACTAGCAAATTAGATCATTTTTATCGCCATATGGCACTGGGCTGCCGTGTTTTCCGTCGTAGTACTACTCGAGTGGAAAACTTGAGTATACCGCACAGTTCTTTGCTTCTCCTCGATCAGGTCGTCGGCGCATTTATACGAGCAGTCAAATCACAAGGCCCCGCCTTCCAGCAGTAATGATCCGTCAAATCACAAAAGCCCTCGCCTCTCGTGAAACCGACCAAGCTAGACTACCCTGTCCTCTAGCCTTGTAAAAAATGTATACTTTTGTACAGCAGTAGTATCGATGGATTGCGCCATGGAGCAAAACTTGAAATTAAAAAAAGCTGGTACATATAGAGAGCGCTCGTCACCAAATTATGCATATAGTACTATTAAAAAGGCTAGTCACAATAATGGTGTCCAGCACAACCCACCCATCAAATAAAACTAAGAGGGTGCTTCGATATGTTTTAGTCCCATGACTAAAAGTAGTGGGACTAAAACATGCTAGCCTCACCCATGCTCGGATCCAAATACTAAAAAGGCTAAAATCAAGTTAATGAGCATTTATTATCCTCCAAACCCTCCAATCCAGAACTCGCATGTGTTAAAGGAGGGGAGTTAAATGAGTAGAGAGAGGACTAATCCACATTTTAGTAGGGGTACCCCTGACTAAAAAATTTTAGTCTCAAGACTAGTTTTAGCCCCTCTTTAGTCAGGGGTGCTTGGAACTTTAGCCTCTTAAAGAGACTATTTTTAGTCAGACTAAAATAAGTCCCTTGGATCCAAGCACCCTCTAAGCATCCTGGAATTCTTTGACAAAACTAAGCACCCTGAAATTCTTTGACAACTAAATTGCTGCCTATATGATGTTGGTTATATATATTGTACATATATAATGTGAAGAAACGAGTGGTAGTACTATACCAACTAAAAGATTAAATGTAAGAAATACTAGTATGTACGTACTGAAGAGTTAAAGTAACGAGAAGAAACATAACATAGTTCTGCTGGGGGCTCAGCACAACACACCCCTCAAATTAAATTAAGCACACCTGAAATTAAACTTTGCAACTATTCCGGTAGACACTGTATTAGAACCACCATGAGCAATGACACTGCCATCTTACTCCGAGTCCTCGTCCACGTCCTTGACTTCGTCCTTGTCCCTCTTCCTCTTGGCCGATACTTCTTTGCTTGAACTGCACACTTGGCTGTTGCTCTTCATCCAACCCTTGTAGATATTGAAGCAAAGGTAGCCATCCATTGCAGCATAGTGGATGTGGTCTATATCTAGTACATTTCGCTGCCATGCATGATGATGAAACGTGTAATGAGGTTTCTCCAGTTTACCGTACGAAGGATGAACCATGGCTCCTGCCAGGGTCGGCATTGAAGGCTGACGAGAGGACACCAGCCGATTCTTCTGGAGGTCGAAGGTGTTTCCTACAACGAGGCCTATCTGACGTAGGATTTCTTTGTCGTTACCAAAGTCTACAGTAACGAATTTGACTAGGTTGCTCTCGAGGAAGTTCTTAAAATCCTGGCACTCAACGTTGGCATGGCATATGTGGTAGACCAAGCAAACGTTATGTACACAAACCTGGACATGGCGGGCTTCTTCCTCTCTTCGTCCTTTAGATCCTTCTCTCATCCCAGGACTGTGGTGTACTCAACATCTAGCCCAGCGACCCACTCATCATCTGAGTTTTCGAACATGTGTCTGAAGCGAGAAAGGCATCCTTTCACCGTCGCGGAAGAACGGGTGTGGATGACGTCGAACTCATCGTCGGTGATGGTTCTAACCTTGTACTCACCGCCGATCATGGAGATTTGGGATGCCATGGATTTGGGAGAGGGTTAGGATTAGTGGAACTACCGTAATGTGAATGGATGGGACGACTAGGAGCGAACCGCCGTAGTATTGAAGGACGTGCGGAGACGAGTAGGAGCGAACTGCCAGCATGCGAACGGCAGGGTAGTGGCTTTCCATTCTCCCATGATACGGGCTTCCGAGAGCCCATGGATCTGAGATCGAATGGTTGCATGGCGTGATTCTAGACCTATGGGTGAATATCCTATCCCGGAAGGTTATTCTGTAAATTTTTCAGCAACTTAGCATGCGACCGTTTGATCTCAGATCCAAGGGATGCCAGCAGCTCGTATCATGGTCGCGCCTACCACGACCGTCGCGTCGCTCGCACGGTCGCGCCCTTGGAGATTTAACGCGGTGAGTTAGGCTATCTGATGTTGGCATGTCATACATAGTCATCACTTAGTCACTCATACTACAACAAGGTTGGCTATAAGTGTATTTTTTACTCCTCTCTATCTCTTTCTTCGTACTCAAGGAAGAAACGGTGCTAAGCGTGTGTATTTATTGCATTTCCCAAGGAGTGACCTCTTCCAATGAAATGGTGTTGCTAAGTTTGCTTCATTTAATTAGCTATAGACTCAAAATTGTCTTTTCACCTAGGTACACGCGCTTAGCACCGTTTCTTCCTTGGGTCACCAAACTAGTCTCTCTCTTCTTGATTAACTTGCCACATCAGACTTTATGCCTATGTGGCAAGCTTAAGCACCTGTAGGAGCAAGTAAAAGTAAGTACAATAGTGCGCTTTACATGGAATTTTTGCATATGTGGAGGAAAGAGAGGCAAGGAAAAAGTGGAGAAGTGGGCTCTCATGCAAGAGCCAGCCTCTACTACATGGTGGAGCATTGGGAGAGGCACCTGTATGGAGGTGGTCAGGAATCTGGGAGACTCACGCCGGTCGTAGCGCCGCAGTTAAAATGATAATGGCAAGTCAAATCACGGGGCCCCACCTGTCCAGCAGTAACTCGCTATCAAATCACACAGCCCTACGTTTGCAGCAGCCTACTCCCTCGTCTTCTCGCATCTCTGTCGAACCGACTAGGCGGAACTGCCCCGCCGCCTACCGCGCAGGAAAAGCCCCGCCCTTGACTTTTAAATAGTATACAGTATACTAATTTTGTATCCGTGGATTTCGCTCGCGCCATGGAGCAAAGCGTCTAGAAAACGGAGGAGAGACGGTGGTCTTGCAATAGAGAAGAGGGAGAGGCGAGATGGTGGTTTTGGAATGGAGATGATGGAGAGGAGAGGAGGTGGTTTTGCAATGGAGAAGAGGGAGAGGAGCGTGCGACAATGATTTAGGATTGGACGAGAGGGCCGACGCGCTTTGAATGGATCAAAATCAAAATCAATTTACCCTTCAATTAAGAAAGTGACCCCACATTAACTAGTCTCCCTTTTATTCTGGGTCATAATTGACCATGGTTTTTGCACATAAAATATATGTTATACGTTGTATACAAGGTCACTATCAAAATTACAATTTGCAACTATACAAGGCCACTAAAATTAATCGAGGCAAAATTGATGGCGTTTGCCTCGTACTAGCACCTGAGGACATTAATATCCCTTGTGTGCATGCAGGAGTGAGAAGGTTAGCTTGCATTACCAACATTAATCAACCATTGAGGAGTAAGAGGGTTGGCTTGTTGTGCTTGGGAGAGAAAAACCACATTAATTAACACGACAATCAAGGTGACAAGCTAGCTTGCAACATTGACTTAAACATAGCATTGATTTTTACCTTGGTACCTGTAATATGAGTTTGTGGCCTTGTATACAAAAATGGAGGGAGTATAATTTGAAAGTACATTTAGATACGAACTAAACGATACAATTTTTGGTGACATGCATTCACATTTTTCTTGTCAAATACAGTACGTGGTCAAACTTTGACCCAAAATACGCGAAACAACAAAAAAATACTTCCAATACCAGCGCCGCTCTTCCGCTCTTCTCCTCTTAAACCACCACCGCTCCTCTCCTGTTCCAATCTAAATGCAGCGCTACTCCTCTCCTCTTCCATTTCAAAACCACCGCCCCTCCTCTCCTGTTCCAGTCCAAAACTAGCGTCGCTCCTCTCCCGTTCTAATCCAAAACCAGCGCTGCTCCTCTCCTCTTCCATTCAAAAACCATCGCCAGCGAGTGGAGGTGCTGTGGAGAAGTAGATCGATGGAGGAGTACAACCGATGCGTGAGGATCGCAGACGGCGACCCTGTGAAGCTAGCTAGGATGTTGGAGATACAGTCTTGGTTTGACAACAAGGACCAACTAACGGCGACGGCGACATCCATGGCCAAATATCTGCAACAGAGCGAAAAGGCGGCGATACTCCCGGAGGGTGTCGCGCCGGAGTTCATAGAGCTGCTCCTCTGGGCCATGGAGCAAACAGATTCACCGAATCCGATCGTGAGGGAGCGGTGGTGGGAGTATCGATCCCAGATGGAGCATCCACCAGAGATTGAAGGATCGAGCATCTACATGGTGCCATTTGTGAGGGTGTCCTGCCAGAGCGAGCTGGTGGAGTCTTCATCGACCGAACCCAACTGCAAGAGGAGAAAAGTAGTTGGCCCGACGATGCTTCCCCGCCATCGTCTCCCTCGCCGTTCACATCGTCTCATGGGGCAGCTGTCTGCCGCCGAGGAATAGGAGGGGGCTGCCCCCCTAGCCCAATAGTCGGGCAGGTTGTGAATTGTCAGGAGGATCTTAGGGTTGTCAGTATTTGGAGGTTGTGAATTGTGTTTTGTGTTGTGTATTTTGGGAGTACTTTCAGATATGAATGTCTTTTGAATTTCAGATTTGCAGTATTGAGCATATAAAGTATTTTATGAATTCTAGAGATCTATTTTTAGCACTTAAAAAATGTAGTTTCATAGGAGTATAAAAGTGCAGACAATGTGATTCTCAGAGAAGAAACTGCAAGTTTCAGTTTCAGATAAGAAACTGCAACTTTAAGAGGCAGAGCATTTATATTAACACGGCCTTTTCAAACAGGGTTAACATCATGTTGGAAGTTTTATTCATGGTCGGAAATGGAACTACCAGCCAGTTAACATCATGTTGATCAACATTCATGCATAGCACATCTTCATATGATGCACAGTCAAAATGCCCACACAATGTCGAGTGTGCGAAACACAGAGAAAACGAGGGACGAAGTTTTGGCAAGTGTTGGACGTGGTTTTGGGCTACCCTGTCTAGGCTTTCATTTTTAACATGCGCAGCCCATGACCTCGGATGGGAGGTCCATAGGCCTGTTTGTATTTTCTTAGGGCCGTCATGTATCGACCGACCTATGGACCTCCCATCCGAGGTTTTATTTTTGGCAGCCCAATTTATGTATTATTTTGAAGAAAATGCAGAGGTCTGTTCTATTTTTCTATATAAGAATAGGAACACCAGGTCCAACTTATGTTTCCCTTCTAACTATATTATATATATTTAAATTATTTTATATGTTCACTGTTTAGTTCACATAGTAATTGGCAAATAGATCTCGCCGCCACCCCCCGCCTCCTAACTCCAGGCGCGCCTGCCCCCCTCAGCAAGTCCGCTCACGCGCCCCATGGAGTCGCCGGCCATATCCACGGGGGAATGGCTGGAAGACAGGCAGATGTACAAGATGCATCTCCCACATGTCTACAAAGCCTTCCCGCGGATGCTCCAGCCGCTTGACTCCGTCGCGCCGGCGGTGCTGCGGGAGACTCGAGGGAGGAGATGGAGGGAGCGGGCGATGCGGATCCGCGATGACGCTCTCTGCTGGACCCAGTGCACGCGCGAATGGAGGGAAGCAGAGGAGGAAGCTGCGAGGGAGGAAGCCGAGGAGGGACCGAATCCGTTCTCTCACTCGCGCATGTATGCTCGGATGTGCAAGGATCATGTGGATTGGGAGCTGCTGAATCTAGCCCTGCGGATCTACTTTGAAGGAGATTTCTCGGAGAAGCACAGGATGCCCCACCCCAGTGAGCTGTCGATTGCGTTCGTTCGATGGGCGAAAAGAGAAGTGAATTCAGGAGATCCACGCCGTGCTGCGAGATGGGAATGCTTGACTAGACTCCTGCCCACCAGCACGCCACCGGAGCCAGAGCAGGTGGATCCGCTACCTTACCTCTCCCCCAAACCTGCAAAAGATTGAAATTAGGCTTGCAATCTGCTTCAATTGAGTTGTCTGGTGGTTATTTCTGCTTCCTGAGAGACAGCATCTGGCTGGAGGATGAGAAGGAACCAGGAACTCCGATGAATTTCCCCTATCACAATGGGGGGGAGCGCCGGTTGGGCAGTGGTACGGCCCACTGCCGGGGATTCTGATCCACGGGCACCTATGGGACCGGCGAACCGGGTTCCTTTTGGTTCGGCGGGGGGGCAGAGGTTGCGCAAAGAGCAGATCGAGGCGAAGCAAGCGGGCGGTTGGTCATGCGAGGAGTAAATCGAGGT
Organism: Triticum aestivum; assembly: GCF_018294505.1. Taxonomy (NCBI): domain Eukaryota; kingdom Viridiplantae; phylum Streptophyta; class Magnoliopsida; order Poales; family Poaceae; genus Triticum; species Triticum aestivum. The sequence goes on from NC_057794.1 coordinate 272,930,264, forward strand.
GAAGCACGCGAGCGATCTACCCAGGTTCGGGCCGCAAGGATGCGTAAAACCCTACTCCTGCTTTGTGGATTGGTATTGATTTCTAGCTCGAGAGCGAGCGTGAGTGCGTGGAATTGTTGATCCTCCCGAGATCTTCCGAGGTGGCCGACCCCCTCTATGTTGCACAAGGGCCTCCTTTTATACTCAAGGGTTTACAGACATAGAGCAACGGGGGCCAAGGGCAAAAATGGAAAGGGTGCCGTGGGTAGGCACGGCTAGGTGTTGTATTAGGCACAGCTAGCTGCTACAGTGTTATCATACCTAACCCTGACGGCAGGGGACAAGGGCATTAAATGCCCGTCTGTGTCGCCTAGACAGCACCGAAAGGGACCGCTAGGGATGCCACCGTCTTGCCACGGTGGTTGTTTTGTCAGCGCCTGTGTGCCACCACACGCCTCTAGCTGCACAGCCTCCTGCCACGTGCGCTCGGGAGGGGCCCCGGAGCTACACGTGGGTGGATGTGCTGGAGCGCGGGCGTGGAGTGGGGGCTTGCCGCGGCAAGCGCCTTGCCGCGGCCGTCGACTTGTCGCTTCCGGGAGCTTGTCGCTCACCGGGCCTTGTCGGGGTGCATAGTGCGCCGCGGCAAGTTCCTTGGAATGCCTCGGACGGCCTTCCCGGCAAGCGCCTCTTGCCGGGGTCTTGGGACGCTTCTGATGGCCTTCCCGGCAAGCTCCTCTTGCCGGGGTCTTGCCTTTTTCCCGGCAAGCTCCTCTTGCCGGGGTCTTGTCTTGAGTACTTTGTTCTTGAATGGTCTTCAGAGGGACCACAAGGAATCTTGGCGGCGAACTGGCAGGCCTTGCCGCGGGACGCTGCGACTGCCCGTGCACAAGTTCGGGGTACAAGGGCACCCCTACTCTAGTACACCGACAGGAGCCCCCGGGCCTGGGCCAGACACGGTGCCGAGCGCTATTGGGCCATGCCCAAAACAGTGCACGGGCACGCGCGGCCTAGGTCGCGCCGCATATTTCTCCGCTTCCATCGCGCACGCCCGTAACGGCGCGCGTCAAACGCGGCGCCGTGGGTGACGCGGGCGGCGCACGCGCGTGGGGCTAAGCCCCGCGAGCATGCATCAAGCCATGATGAAGGGGAACGGCCCACGCCCTCTTCTCCAAACGGAGGTAGGCGTGGGGGCGTGGCGCATTTACTGGACGGGGCCGGTGCGCGATTTTCGAAGCGCCCACTCCCTGAGATCACGGGGTAGGGTGAGGCCGCCCCATCCGTCGCCTCAGTTCTGCATCTCCGCCACGCGGCTCCCATGCATTTGGGATCACGGACGGCGGGAGCGGGAACCTAGGCCGTTGCGAGCAGAGGGGACGGGTCGGCCCGCCTCCCTGCTCTTCCTGTGCCTTGATTCGCTGAGCGGGGCGGCTGGGCTCCCACTTCGCTCCTTTATAAGGAGCGGGAAGGGAGCACCAAAGCCTGCACTCTCCCGTCTCCTCCTTTCTTCAGCTTCTGCTCCCCTTTCTCTCATTCACCATGGAGAAAGGGAATCATGGGCCTTCATCAGTGGCGGCGAGGGTCGCCGCCAGGCAGCGCACCCTCCCCTCTTCCTCGCTCGTGGTGGCGGAGCCAGCCATAAGGGGAAGAGGGAGGGGGCGAGGTCGTGGACGAGGTCGAGGACGAGGTCGAGGCGCTCGGGGAAGAGGCGGACGGGGCGGCGCGCCAGCTTCGCCCCCGCCGGCGGCTCCCCTCCCCGCGGCGGTCCATATAGGGGACGACCCTTGCGAGTTCTTCGTCAAACTGCACCGGGCGCCTCGTCGTCGCCTCCGGCTTCCGGCTCCGTTCGCGGGCGCGATGGAGTCGGACCCGCCCAAGACTCTGAGATTACACATGAGGGGCTGTGGGATCAGCGGCACGCGAGTCCGCGTGGCGTTCCCAGCCCCTGGTGTGATGTATCTCGATCGAGGGTGGAAGACGTTCGCCCGCATCCACAGCTTGACGGGGGGACTCACCCTCCATTTTAAGCTGGTGGAGGGCGATCTCCTTTCCGTCAAGGTCTTCGGGTGCTTCGGCACCCGGGCGAAGTGCTGCGTGGACAGCTCCTCCGATAGCGAAGGCTCCTCCTCGAGCGAGAGTGACGAGGAGGAGAGCGGCAGTGATGGTGAGGGTGGCGGGCAGCAGGACGGCGGCTCCGACTAGGTGCCGGGCGCCGTCTCGTGCGGCACCGGCGACCCTATCATCCACGGCGCCGGCTTCTTGAACTCCCCGGGGGCGTCTCCTTGGGCGGCTGGCGTAGGGAGGTCGCGGAAGGGGAAGAGGGCTGGCGACAAGGCCGTCAGGTCGGAGTACGAGGGCGTGGTGCCCTCGACAGCGTGCTGACGTCCTGCCGCCCCTCCTTCACACCCTTCTCCCGGCGTCGCCATCACCGTCCGGCCCCCGGATGTTCTCTTGGTGTCTTCTGGCACCTATAGCTCGCCTTGGCGCCCCTTTCCCTTTTCGCCTGCTTGTTCTACCTCCTGAAGAGAGGGACAGGAAAAAGGATTACGGGCACCTTATCTTTTTAATTGTTAGCCTTCGGGCCTTTAGCTGTATCTTGTAATCCTCTCTTTCATGTTTTTCATCCTCTATGGACTGTACCTGTATGGGATGTTTTTTGATGAAAAGGGGATGTTTGCCGGGTTATTTGCCTCGCGGGTCGAACCCACGCCAAGGAGCAAATCCTTGGTATCTCTCGGATAGGCATTCCATTCCCCGACAACAAGCCCCGCCGCCTTCCCACGCCGCTCGACCTTTCTCACGCCTTTGACGGAGGTGGGAACGAGGTGGGCGCGGCCTCCTCGTTTCGTCCCTTCTGCTGCCGCGACTACGACCAAACTTGGCCCCGGGAACGTGCTCCAGGGCCCAGAGTCGGGGGAGCGCGGCAGTTTCCGGGAAGAAACGGGGTTTCGCATTCCCCAGTCCATAAGAGGATGCATGAAGTGGGATAAAAGACTTATCTGATATTGCAGCCCCCGGCAACTCTGGCTTGCCGGGGGTGACATCTTGGCATTCGCAGCCCCCGGCGTTCTTGCCGGGGCCCAGGTGCCGGTACGCCCTTCTTCTCCTTTTCGCCTCCAGGTGGCCTGGCCAAGACATGCGAGCCCTGCGAACGAAGGAAAAGCAAAGGGACGGACACTCGACCTCTAAGCTAGGGGTTAGCCGCTGTTAAGGACTATCGACCCTAACCAAGGACGAGACTCAGACTCAATCTAGCATGCATGCTATAGTCCCTGGGGTATGCAGCGCTTCATTTTCTGGTGCCAGGGTCTGCGCCTGGCTCTGTACAGAGGTTTACATGCAACAGCGGCAAGACTCGCACAGAGAGGTGGTTGCCGGACGGGGTCCGACAACCGCGCCTTACGAACGAAACTTGCAAAGAGGCTCGATGTCCCAGGAGTTGCTCACTGGCGTGCCATCTTCGGTCTCCAGGCGGACAGTGCCAGGCCTGGTGACTCGTTTCACCCGGTAAGGGCCTTCCCACTTCGGCGTCGACTTGTTTGGATCTTGGCCGACTGAACGCGCCAAAGAACAAGGTCGCCTTCCTCGAAGCTTCTGGCACGGGCTGGGAGCGACGGCTCGCACAGCGGCCTGAAGACAATCTTCCTCAAGGAGCAGCGCGTCATCTTGCCGCAGCAGCTCTAGCTTCAAGATCATCATGAGCGAGCACTCGAGGTGACCCGTGTACGAGTTCCGTGAGGATATCTGTTTCTGCGCCAGGGTCTGCGCCTGGCTCTGTGCAAAGGATTACATGCGGTAGCGGCAAGACTTGCACAGAGAGGTGGTTGCCGGACGGGGTCCGACAACCGCGCCTTACGGGTAAAACTTGCGAAGATGCTCAATGTTCCAGGAGTTGCTCACTGGAATACCATCTTCGGTCTCAAGGCGGACAGCGCCAGGCCTTGTGACTCGTTTCACCCGGTAAGGGCCTTCCCACTTTGGCGTCAACTTGTTGGAATTCTTGGCCGACTGATCACGCCGAAGAACAAGGTCGCCTTCCTCAAGACTCCTGGCACTGACTCTGCGGCTGTGATAGCGGCGCAGAGCTTGCTGGTAGCGAGCAGCTCGCACAGCAGCCCAGAGACGATCTTCCTCGAGGAGCAGCGCGTCATCTTGCCGCAGCCGCTCTTGCTCAAGCTCATCGTAAGCGAGCACTCGAGGTGACCCGTATACGAGTTCCGTGGGGGTAACTGCCTCTGCTCCATAGACTAGAGCAAAGGGTGTCTGTCCAGTGGCTCGATTTGGCGTCGTTCTGATCGACCAAAGAACCACCGGTAGCTCCTCGATCCAGTTTCTTCCACACTTGTGCAAACTGTCGAAAGTTCTGGTCTTGAGCCCGCGCAGCACCTCGGCGTTTGCCCTCTCCGCTTGACCGTTGCTCCTTGGGTGAGCAAAAAAGGCGAAGCAGACTTTGGCGCCGAGATCTTGGATGTATTGCATGAAGGCGCGGCTCGTGAACTGTGTGCCGTTGTCGGTGATTATCCGGTTAGGGATCCCGAAGCGGCAAACAATCGACCTGAAGAACTTGACGGCTGACTGTGCGGTCACCTTCCTCACTGGTTCCACCTCCGGCCACTTTGTGAACTTGTCGATTGCGACGTACAAGTACTCAAAGCCCCCGACAGCTCGGGGGAAGGGGCCGAGGATGTCGAGCCCCCAGACCGAAAATGGCCAGGATAAAGGGATCGTCTGGAGAGCTTGAGCTGGCTGGTGTATCTGCTTGGAATGGAACTGGCACGCTTCACACTTGGTTACTTGTGCAGTTGCATCCTGGAGGGCTGTTGGCCAGAAGAAACCTTGCCGGAATGCTTTGCCGACGAGTGCTCTTGCGCCAATGTGGTGACCACATATGCCTCCGTGTATCTCTGCCAACAGCTTTTGTCCGTCTTCCCGGGGAATGCACCTCAATTTCACACTGTTGAGTCTTCTTCTGTACAGCGTCTTGTCGACGAACTGGTACATACTTGACTGCCGGGCTACTCTTTCGGCTTCTTCTTGCTCTTCGGGGAGTTCTCCCGTCTGAAGGAAACGGACAATCTGCTGCGCCCATGTTGGAGCCTGTGGCTCGACAACAAGGACTAAAGGCAACTCTGCTGCTGCGGGAACGTCCGCTTCTACGGTGAGAGGCTGTGTCTCTGCCGGAGCTTGACGTTCCGCGACAAGCTTGCCGGGAGCTTCAGCTTCAACGGAACAAACCCTAGGGCTTGCCGGAGCATCTGGCTCACCGGCGCTCTTGGCGTTGATCTTGGAGGTTGCTGCGGGAATATCTGCTTCGACGGCGAGAAGCTGTGTCTCTGCCGAAGCGTGATATCCCGCGACAAGCTTGCCGGGAGCTTCAGCTTCAATGGAACAAACCCTAGGGCTTGCCGGAGCATCTGGCTCACCAGCGCCTTCGGTGTTGATCTTGGGGACCTTCTTGGCGGCGGCTTCGGGAAGCTCTGCCGGCAGGTAGTCACCAGGAATCAACTTCCTCTTCTTGCTTTGTCCAGTTGATGGTGTTATGGACGGTTGAGTCAGCTTGAGCACAAAGGTCCCTGGTTCCACAGGTAACTTAAGTGTGGCGCACTTTGACAGGCCATCAGCAATGGCGTTCTGAGTTCTCGGAACGTGCTCCATTTGCAGGCCGTCAAAGCGCTCTTCTAGCTTTCTCACTTCGTCGACGTAAGCTTCCATCAACGGACTCTGATAATTCTTGTTTACTTGGCGGACGACAAGCTGTGAGTCACCCCTGACAATGAGCTTCTTAATCCCAAGGTCTGCCGCGATCCTGAGACCGGCAAGCAATCCCTCATACTCTGCAGTATTGTTTGTTGCTTGCTCCTTGGGAAAGTGCATCTGGACTATGTACTTGAGGTGCTCTCCGGTGGGCGCGATAAGCAGCACACCAGTGCCGGCGCCTTGCAGCGAGAAAGCACCATCAAAGTACATCAGCCACTCTTTGCTCACTTCTTTGTCAGGGATGCTTGTCTCCGGGGTTTCTTCGTCCGGAGTTGGCGTCCATTCCGCTATGAATTCTGCCAAGGCTCTGCTCTGGATAGTTGAAGTGCTTTCAAACTTGAGACCAAAGCTTGACAGTTCCAGTGCCCACTCAACAATCCTGCCTGTCGCTTCAGGATTCTGCAGTATCCTCTTCAGCGGAAAGCGAGTGACCACTGTGATCTCATGTGCTTGGAAGTAATGGCGCAGCTTTCTCGAGGCCATGAGAAGGCCGAAAAGCAGTTTCTGCACACCAGAGTACCTCGACCTAGCCCCCTGCAAGAGGGAACTGACAAAGTAAACTGGGCGCTGCACCGTTTTCTTCCGTATCTCCTCGTGTATCAGCGCGGGTTCATCTTTGTCGGGACCAGAGCTTGTCGGGGAAGCCCCCTGCTTGTCGCTGGATGCGCTTGCCGCGGTTGCTGGCTCATCATCTGCCTCCCTCTCTGCCACTAACGCAGCACTAACCACTTGATTGGTTGCCGCTATGTACAGCAGCAACTTCTCTTGTGGCTTAGGCGCGACAAGTATTGGAGGGGAGGACAGGTATCTCTTCAGGTCTTGCAGCGCAGCCTCCGTGTCCGGAGTCCATTTCATTGGACCTGCCTTTTTCAATAGTTTGAAAAACGGCAGGGCGCGCTCAGCAGACCGAGAGATAAACCTGCTGAGAGCAGCCACGCAACCGGCAAGTTTCTGAACATCTTTGACGCGCTTCGGGGCTTCAATCTACTCGACAGCCCTGATCCGTAATCCTTTTTCCTGTCCCTCTCTTCAGGAGGTAGAACAAGCAGGCGAAAAGGGAAAGGGGCGCCAAGGCGAGCTACAGGTGCCAGAAGATACCAAGAGAACATCCGGGGGCCGGACGGTGATGGCGACGCCGGGAGAAGGGTGCGAAGGAGGGGCGGCAGGACGTCAGCACGCTGTCGAGGGCACCACGCCCTCGTACTCCGACCTGACGGCCTTGTCGCCAGCCCTCTTCCCCTTCCGCGACCTCCCTACGCCAGCCGCCCAAGGAGACACCCCCGGGGAGTTCAAGAAGCCGGCGCCACGGATGATAGGGTCGCCGGTGCCGCACGAGACGGCGCCCGACACCTAGTCGGAGCCGCCGTCCTGCCGCCCGCCACCCTCACCATCACTGCCGCTCTCCTCCTCGTCACTCTCGCTCGAGGAGGAGCCTTCGCTATCGGAGGAGCTGTCCACGCAGCACTTCGCCCGGGTGCCGAAGCACCCGAAGACCTTGACGGAAAGGAGATCGCCCTCCACCAGCTTAAAATGGAGGGTGAGTCCCCCCGTCAAGCTGTGGATGCGGGCGAACGTCTTCCACCCTCGATCGAGATACATCACACCAGGGGCTGGGAACGCCACGCGGACTCGCGTGCCGCTGATCCCACAGCCCCTCATGTGTAATCTCAGAGTCTCGGGCGGGTCCGACTCCATCGCGCCCGCGAACGGAGCCGGAAGCCGGAGGCGACGACGAGGCGCCCGGCGCAGTTTGACGAAGAACTTGCAAGGGTCGTCCCCTATATGGACCGCCGCGGGGAGGGGAGCCGCCGGCGGGGGCGAAGCTGGCGCGTCGCCCCGTCCGCCTCTTCCCCGAGCGCCTCGACCTCGTCCTCGACCTCGTCCACGACCTCGCCCCCTCCCTCTTCCCCTTATGGCTGGCTCCGCCACCACGAGCGAGGAAGAGGGGAGGGTGCGCTGCCTGGCGGCGACCCTCGCTGCCACCGATGAAGGCCCAGGATTCCCTTTCTCCATGGCGAATGAGAGAAAGGGGAGCAGAAGCTGAAGAAAGGAGGAGACGGGAGAGTGCAGGCTTCGGTGCTCCCTTCCCGCTCCTTATAAAGGAGCGAAGTGGGAGCCCAGCCGCCCCGCTCAGCGAATCAAGGCACAGGAAGAGCAGGGAGGCGGGCCGACCCGTCCCCTCTGCTCGCAACGGCCCAGGTTCCCGCTCCCGCCGTCCGCGATCCCAAATGCATGGGAGCCGCGTGGCGGAGATGCAGAACTGAGGCGACGGATGGGGCGGCCTCACCCTACCCCGTGATCTCGGGAGTGGGCGCTTCGGAAATCGCGCACCGGCCCCGTCCAGTAAATGCGCCACGCCCCCACGCCTACCTCCGTTTGGAGAAGAGGGCGTGGTCCGTTCCCCTTCATCATGGCTTGACGCATGCTCGCGGGGCTTAGCCCCACGCGCGCGCGCCGCCCGCGTCACCCACGGCGCCGCGTTCGACGCGCGCCGTTACGGGCGTGCGCGATGGAAGCGGAGAAATATGCGGCGCGACCTAGGCCGCGCGTGCCCATGCACTGTTTTGGGCCTGGCCCAATAGCGCTCGGCACCGTGTCTGGCCCAGGCCCGGGGGCTCCTGTCGGTGTACTAGAGTAGGGGTGCCCTTGTACCCTGAACTTGTGCACGGGCAGTCGCAGCGTCCCGCGGCAAGGCCTGCCAGTTCGCCGCCAAGATTCCTTGTGGTCCCTCTGAAGACCATTCAAGAACAAAGTACTCAAGACAAGACCCCGGCAAGAGGAGCTTGCCGGGAAAAAGGCAAGACCCCGGCAAGAGGAGCTTGCCGGGAAGGCCATCAGAAGCGTCCCAAGACCCCGGCAAGAGGCGCTTGCCGGGAAGGCCGTCCGAGGCATTCCAAGGAACTTGCCGCGGCGCACTATGCGCCCCGACAAGGCCCGGTGAGCGACAAGCTCCCGGAAGCGACAAGTCGACGGCCGCGGCAAGGCGCTTGCCGCGGCAAGCCCCCACTCCACGCCCGCGCTCCAGCACATCCACCCACGTGTCGCTCCGGGGCCCCTCCCGAGCGCACGTGGCAGGAGGCTGTGCAGCTAGAGGCGTGCGGTGGCACGCAGGCGCTGACAAAACAACCACCATGGCAGGACGGTGGCGTCCCTAGCGGTCCCTTTCGGTGCTGTCTAGGCGACACAGACAGACATTTAATGCCCTTGTCCCCTGCCGTCAGGGTTAGGTATGATAACACTGTAGCAGCTAGCTGTGCCTACTACAGCACCTAGCCGTGCCTACCCACGGCACCCTTTCCATTTTTGCCCTTGGCCCCCGTTGCTCTATGTCGGTAACCCCTTGAGTATAAAAGGAGGCCCGTGTGCAACATAGAGGGGGTCGGCCACCTCGAAAGCTCTCGGGAGGATCAGCAATTCCATGCACTCACGCTCGCTCCCGAGCTAGAAATCAATACCAATCCACAAAGCAGGAGTAGGGTTTTACGCATCCTTGCGGCCCGAACCTGGGTAGATCGCTCGCGTGCTTCACCTCGATTTACTCCTCGCACAACCAACCGCCCGCTTGCTTCGCCTTGATCTGCTCTTTGCGCAACCTCCGCCCCCCGCTGAACCAGAAGGGACCCGGTTCGCCGGTCCCATAGGTGCCCGTGGATCAGAAACCCCGGCATCTCTAGCGCGAGCGATCATGGGGCACAATCTGGGCAGGCTGTTGTAATTGCCCAAGATCAATCTGCTGGTGGTTCTGACTCTCAAATCTGTGGGAAATCTCAAGGCAAGAATCAGCAAAAGATGAGATAGGACATCCAGAAAACTGCTCCTGCCCCTGCTTCGGGCCTTATGGCATACTCTGAGGTGATCTGCTACAACTGTGGGGAACCAGGGCATCATTTGGATAAATGTGTCAAGCCCAAGAGTTGTTTTATCTGCAAAATTGTTACCCATAAAGTTGAGAATTGCCCTGTCAGAAGGAAAACCCACAGTTCTGCTAGATATGTTGGAAGTGCTGCTCCAGGATTATGTCCACCATTGACAGAATTTTCTGTGACACAGAATTAGATAGTTTCTTTCCCCTTTCTAGTTGTAGAACTCTGCCCAGATGTGGTAGTGACCACACTCCTTTGCTCTGGGACTCTAGTCTTAACCAAACTCCAAAGAGCAATAGTTTTAAATTTGAAAAGTGGTGGTTGCTTAGAGAAGATTTTACTGAGCTAGCCAGGAAAATCTGGAATGAGCCTACTGGGAGCAGCTACCCCCTAGAAAATTGGCAGATCAAAATCAGGAGATTTAGAAGAACTACCAAAGGGTGGAACTCCAATGAGGAAGCTAATCTTAGAAGATACAAAAGGCTTATCCTCCTTGAGTTTGATTCTCTAGATATTAAGGCAGAAACCAATGATCTCTCTGAGGCTGAGACTAATAGATTAAACTTTGTCCATGGAGAGCTCAAGAAAATTTGGCTTCAAGAATAAATCAAAGCCAAACAAAGGTCTAGAGATAGGAACATTAAGGAGGGTGATAGAAATACCGCTTACTTCCATGCAGTAGTTAACCAAAGGAGACGGAAAACCCTCATTCACTCCCTTGATGGCCCTAATGGCCCTGTTACTAAGGTAGATGAGATGCTGAAAGTGGCTAGTGACTTCTACAAAGACATGTTTAAGAAAGAAAACCCTTCTGGGTTCTCTCTACAAAACAATTTTTTCTCTGCTTCTGAAAAAGTCTCTCCTGCTGAAAATGAGCTGCTAGAAGCCCCTTTTTCAGAGACAGAGGTGAAGGAAGCCATTTTTAGCTCTTATCCTGACGGGGCTCCTTGTAACGCCCCGGACACACCCGCCGGTGGTCGTTACTCCTGGCGGGATTTAGACTGGCCCCACAGATCAATACTAGTCTTTTCTGCGCACTTTGTCCTCACTCGTGCGCACCCGGGAGCAACTTCCCGGTCGGTCACCCATCCTGACACTACTCCAAGCTGAGCACCCTTAACTTTGAAGTTCTATCTGAATGGGCTCCCAGAAAAGAAGGAATTCCTTATTGATATGAGTAGTCTATCATCCCTAATAAGCCAGGCCATCACATACACCCCCACTCAGAGGAACCGACGTCCTCGTCGGGCCACAGGAACGTTCCCTCTTGGCACATACGTCCGTGCATCCAGTCTGGTACATGTATCATGCCGTGTGCCACGACGGGTCACAAACGTCATGAACAACATAATCACGCACATGTCCGCAACCATCCGTGTAACCGCGAGGGTCGGCTCTGATACCAACTTGTAACGCCTCGGACACACCCGCCGGTGGTCGTTACTCCTGGCAGGATTTAGACCGGCCCCACAGATCAATACTAGTCTTTTCTGCGCACTTTGTCCTCGTGCGCACCCGGGAGCAACTTCCTGGTTGGTCACCCATCCTGACACTACTCCAAGATGAGCACGCTTAACTTTGAAGTTCTATCCGAATGGGCTCCCAGAAAAGAAGGAATTCCTTATTGATATGAGTAGTTTATCATCCTAATAAGCCAGGCCATCACACTCCTGGTCCTGATGGGATTCCCCTCTTGTTTTACCAGCATTTTTGGGACTTTGTGAAAAATGATATCTTAGATCTTTTCCAAGCCTTTCATAAAGGAGAGTTGGATCCAACAACTTACTCATGGGGGGCTCTGTTGGGGTCAAGTTAAATAACTGTGAAAGTGATTTTTTTCCTTGCTGGTAAAGGCCTTAGGCAAGGTGACCCCATCTCCCCGCTTTTGTTTAATTTAGTAGTGGACATTCTTACTAAAATGCTAAGCAAAGCTGCTGATCATAGTCTGATTCCAGGGCTCTGTCCTGAGGTCTGCCCTGGTGGCATCATCTGCCTTCAATATGTAGATGATACCATCTTTTTCTTAGACAATGACTCCACACATGCTTGCAATCTGAAAACTGTTCTAACCTGGTTTGAACAAGTCTTAGGCATGAGAAACAACTACTCTAAAAGTGAACTCATCCCTATCAACATGGATGATTAGGAGTTAGCTGACTTCCTCTCTATTCTAGTCTGTAATAAAGGTAACTTCCCCATTAAGTACCTAGGTATCCCTCTCCACTATGATAAACTGAGGAGAGAGGATATCCAACCCCTTCTGGATAAACTCATTAAAAGGATTGCTGGGTAGAGGGGCAAACTTCTCTCTTACAGAGCTAGATTGATCCTCATACAAGCTTGTTTGGCTAGCATACCAGTGTATCTCCTCTCCTTCTTCAAGTTCCCTAAATGGGCAATGAACCTCATCAATTCTCAGATGTCTCATTGCTTGTGGAATGATTTTGAGGGAAATAGGAAGCTACACCTTGCTAATTGGGCCCTAGTCTCTATGGAAAAAGATTTTGGAGGCCTAGGCATACCTAACCTCCAAGGAATTAACATTTGTCTTCTAGGGTCTTCGATTAAAAGATTCTATGAGGAAGACCTGAAACCCTGGAAGCTTCTTATTGCCCATAAATACCTAGGAAATAAACCTAATATTTTTGTCTCTTCCTCCAACCCTAAGACCTCTAGATTCTGGAAAGGATTAAAATCTAATATGCATGCTGTGAAATTTGGCTACAGATGGAACATAGGGGATGGGAGCAGAACCAGGTTCTGGGAAGATACTTGGTTTGGCACATCCCCCTAGTAGTCCAATTTTGGCTTATTTACTCTGTCCGCAGTGAGCTTAAAAAAAGTGTCAATGAAGTTTGGGACGGTCAATGCCTAAAACTCTCGTTCAGAAGGAACTTTAGTGATAGTCTCATGGAACAATGGTTCCAGTTGGAGGAAATTGCCAAAAGCATTACCTTTACTACCGAGCCGGATGCCCTGATTTGGCAGCTGGACAATAAGGGGAAGTATTCCCCCAGCTCCCTCTATCATGTTATCAACTTTAGAGGGGTTCAACCCGTGTTTATCCCTGCTGTCTGGAAATTGAGAGTTCCCCCTAAAATTCATGTATTTCTCTGGCTTCTCTCCAAAAACAAATTGATGACTAGGGATAACCTTAGGAAGAGACACATCATCAAACCCCTTGATTGTGTTTACTGCTTGGAACAAGAGTCTTGTTCTCACCTATTTTTTGAATGTATAATTGCTAAACATCTCTGGGCCCACATTGAGGAATATTTCTCTAGTCAGATTGGCTCATCCTTCGAATCTGTCGCCAGATTCTGGATTGCTACCAAAAAGTGCTTAGTTTTAAACACTGTTAGCTCAGTTGTCCTTTGGTGCCTCTGGAAATATAGAAATGCTATGACTTTTAGTAACACCTCCTGGATTTCCATTCCGCGGGTCTTGAGGTTGATCAGGAACATGGTGAGGAATTGGGCGATTCTCTCCTCCGGATCGGACAAGGACAAGTTGATGAGCTTCATGGAAACCCTAACAAGATCCCTCGAGAAACCATTGGCGATCACTTGTGGCTGAATAAGGCTCGACCTGCTCTGGGGCTGGACCCGTGGGCTTGTCTCAAGATCTCTGATGAAGATGATGGGCACCTGGCGCCGAAAAAGAGGGACATCCACCATGCTACGCCTTCCAGCCCGGTGTCTCCGCTTGCTTACTGGTCGCCGCAGGCTGACACAGTCCCTCGGCTGAAGACCATGAAGGCTTCGCTGGACCCTCCTTGTGTCATTTGAGTGCTCTATCCGCTCTGCCTTTGGCACCGCTCGGGTGATTTATGTTATTCAGAGAACTTGTTCATCCACCCCTCTAGTTTGTAGTTTTTCTACCTTTGCTTTCGAACTGCTCTTTGAGCTGCTGTATCAGAATATGTTGTGGTTTCGTTCTCAGCAATGGAACCGAGAAGATGCTCCCTGTTGTTCTAAAAAATTAAATTTTATATGTTATTATATATTATTTTTATTGTCATCATATATTTAACAGATACTTACATATGTAAGAAAACAATATCCCACATCTTATTAACTTATAAAAATAATTTCTTAACAAATAAAATCCTGGATTGTTTTGGCACGAAAATCCTAGTGATTGTGTACAAAAGCTTGGTAAGATTTAAGGACGAATGTAATAATATCACTTATTATTTAAATATATTTATAACAAAATGCTCAGCCCCTTTTTATTTTTTGATAACATTGCTGGCCCAACCCAACATTATAATTAGAATCAGCCCAGCAAAATCGTGTATTTCGAGAAAGTGCAAATGGCCTGTAATTTTTTAGGAAATAAAATAAACAGGCCGCATGGACGCTACATTATTTGTTCACCCAGCCCAGCTAATGGCTGTAATTCAAAATAAAGATCAAATTGACTGTAAATTCTACCGCGCAAAAAAAGACTGTAAATTCTGAAAAAATGGGTTGAATACGTGCCACATTTTTGGAGGATGAAATGTGGGCCAATAGGTCGAAGGCAATGCAAGTCGTTGTCAATTTAGTCAACAAATGATTCTGACATGTTAGCCGTTGGATTTACATCCAACGATCGGCATCCATCTTCAATCTCTCGTCTTCTTCCTCCAGCGCCGCCGGGACCACCTCCCGCCTCTTGCTGCTAGAAGCTCTGCTTAGCACGCTTCGCTATGAAGCGCTACTCCACCGTTGGCCAGGCCATCCCTCCACCCCTCCACACATCATGTTCTTCTCCACCGACTGCCGAACCACACCGCACTAGAACAAGTTAACCCTCGTACACCTCTCTGTCTGCGACTCTACTCCCGCGTCTTGCCATCTCCGGCTCGTTGCTGTCCGGGGCCTCGCCGTCGTCCACCACCTTGGATGCGCTCGGTGTGGCGTGGTCAACGTGGTCAACGAACGACACCATCGGAAGTAGACTGTGCGTGGAGAGGCTGACAGCTGGGTCCACGGCCGCACACAAGGAAATGCCTCCTTATTACGTGCAAAATAATGATTCCTCCACCTGACATCTGGGACCCACCGGAAGGGCCTCTGTATTTCGCGAAATAAAGTGCCCCCCGCTGACATGTCGGACCCACCAGCTATCTTCGCACGCAAGGAAGTGCCTCCTTATTACGCACAAAAAAATGAATATTCCCCCTACCAGCTGGAACCCAGCATAGTGGGAGGCTGACTTGTGGGCCTACCAAGTTGACGGGGATGGAGGGCTTTGTCAACTTAGTCAATATGAACGATTCTAGCTCCTGTTACCGTACGATGTTCATCCAACGGCCATAGTGCTTCTTCAACCTCTGGTCTTCTTGCTCCAGCCGCCCAAACCAGCGTCGGTCGTGCTGCGTGCTCCTGCCTCCCGTGGCCGGCTGTGATGCCGCGGAGGCCTCACTGCCCCTACTACTCCCACCGCTGGCCAAGCCATCCCTCTACTCACCCACAACCCCTGTTATTCTGCGGCGTAGCAGCCTCACACTGCAGCCGAACCAGTGAACCCTCGTACTCCTCTTCGCGTGGGCATCCACTGCTGCGTCTTCCCCGGCTCCGAGTCGTCCCACTAGTCCTCGCCGTCGTCCACCGCTCTGGTGCTCTCGGCGTGGCGTGGTCAACGTGGTCAATGACCGACTTCCATCGGAAGAGTACTGTACGTGGAGAGGCTGACAGCTGGGTCCGCGGCAGCCGCAAGGAAGTGCCTCCTTATTACGCGGAAAATAATTGTTCCTCCACCTGACAGCGGGGACCCACCGGACGGGCCACTAGTATTTTGTGAAAAAAATCATTTCTCCCTGACTGCTGGGACCCATCGGATGGGCCATCGTATTTCGCGAAAAAACATTACCCCGCTGTCAGCTCGGACCCACCGGAAGTGCCTCCTTATTATGCACAAAAAAATGAATACTCCCCCGACTAGCTGGGACCCACCTTGCTGGAAGGCTGACTTGTGGGCCTACTAAGTTGACGGGGACGAAGGGCTTTGTCAACTTAGTCAATATGAATGATTCTAGTTCCAGTGACCGTACGATGTCCATCCAACGGCCGTAGTGCTTCTTCAACCTCTGGTCTTCTTGCTCCAGCCGCCCAAAGCAGCACCAGTCGTGCCGCATGCTCCTGCCTCCCGTGGCCAGCTGTGCTGCCGCAGAGGCCTCACAGCCCCCTACTATTCCCACCGCTGGCCAGGCCCTACGGCGACGGCAGCCTCACACCGCAGCCGAACCAGTGAACCCTCGTAGTCCTCTCCGCGTGGGCTTCCACTGCCGCGTCGTCCCCTTCCTAGGCCTCGCCGTCGTCCACCGCCATGGTGCTCTCCGTGCAGCATGGTCAACGTGGTCAAGGAACGACTTCCATCAGAAGAGTACTATACGTGGAGAGGCTGACAGCTGGGTCCACGGCCACAGCCAAGTTTTTTTGTGATTTGCCAAGTAAGTCGCTTTGTCAGGCCTGTTGGGCTGTAAATCTTTCAAGACAAGGAGAGCTTTCATTCGGCTGGCCAAGAAAATGGCCCATCAGTAATGAGAAATGGGTTGTACATTTTTAAAACACATCAAACCGGTAATTAGTTTTGAATATCTTTTTTTCATTTCAAGATTTTAAATTACATTAATTTTTATGCGTGGAGAATTTGTTGGATTTTATATTGATATACATTTATTTTTAAAATCAGTTTGAATGTGAGTCGAAATTTCGGGATTAAAAACAGTTCGGACCGCACCAAAATATGCAAAATTTCGTATAATTTTTTAACCGTTGCCACAATATGGGCTGTAATGCTAACAAAAAGAATATGGGCTCCAAAAAAACCGTAAGAATTATAAAATGGGCTGTAAATTATTAGAAATAATGGCACATGGGTTGTATGCTGTTTTCCACAGATTTGAGGCTTTCCTAAAAAAAGGTTGACGCACAAGCACTGACTATTGGATGTCCATCCAAAGGCCGTCGTGCTTCTTCAATCTCTGCTCTTCCTGCTCCAGCCGCTCAAACAAGCACCGGCAGGACTGCCTGCTCCCTCCTCCTCGCGGCCGGCTGTGCTGCCGTGCAGGCCTCACCGCCCGACCGTACTCCCATCGCTGGCCTAGCCATCCCTCTACTCACCCACACCTGTTGTTATTCTTCGACGATGGCAGACGAACCAGTAAACCCTCGTACAGTCGTACTCCCATCCGCGTGGGAAACTACTGCTGAGTCTTCCCTGCCTCCGTGTCGTCCCCTTCCTAGGCCTAGCCGTCGTCCACCGCCCTGGTGCTCTCGGCGTGGCGTGGTCAACATGGTTAAGGAACGACTTCTATCGGACGTGGACTGTACGTGGAGAGGCTGACAGCTGGGTCCACGGCCGCAGCAAGGAAGTGCCTCCTTATTACGCGGAAAATAATGATTCCTCCACCTGATAGCTGGGACCCACCGGACGGGCCACTGTATTTCGCAAAAAAAATGTTTCCCCTTGACTGCTGGGACCCACCAGCTACATCTTCGCACGCAAGGAAGTGCGTCCAGGCAAAAAAAACGATTCACCCCCTGACTACTGGGACCGACCAGCTACATCTTTGCAGGCAAGGAAGTGGCTGACAATCGGGACCCACCTGGTCTAAGCGTACGTAGCATTGTCATTCTGGTCGCGAACGTGTACGTACATACTGGTCGATGTAGAGGCGCGAACGTGTCGTAATAGAGGCGCGCATGTCTCGAACGCCTACTCGCGCATACATACGGCCGGGGCTCGTGTACATGGCCGGGTCGGAACGGAGAAATAGTGTCGTCGTCGTGTTCATGGGGAAGCAACGGAATGCGTCGTGTTCATGGGGAGGCAACGGAATGCATCGTGTTCATGAGGAGGCAACGGAATGCGTCATGTTCGTCAGGAGGGCTTGGAGGAACAGGCGATGGAAACGAGGCCTGGCGTACCGCAGAACGAAGGAAATGGCCTCGTGTTCGACCGGCCACGTTCAAAACGGGATCCTGTTCATCGGGAGGGGTCTGGCGTACCGCAAAACAGAGGAAATGGACCTCCTATGGTCGAAACGGGGGTCCTGTTGATCGGGAGGGGTGTGGCGTACCGCAAAACGGACGAAACAGACTTGTGTTGGAGCGCTATAGTCGAAACGGGGGTCCTGTTCATCAGGAGGGGTGTGGCATACCGCAAAACGGGACTCCACGGGATACTGTTCATCTCCGCCGTCGACCTCCTCCAGCCTCCATGGGCTCCTGTTCATCCATCCTCCACCGCGTGCTACTCCACCGGCTACTATTCAACCACCCCTCCACCGTCTACTGTTCATCCAGCCCTCCACACCACGGGGTCCTGTTCAACCACCCCTCCACGGGCACCCCTCCACCATCTACTGTTCATCCAGCACGCCACACCACGGGGTCCTGTCCAACCACCCCTCCACCGCATACTGTTCATCCAGCCCTCCACACCACGGGGTCCTGTTCATCCACCCCTCCACGGGCACCCCTCCACCGTCTACTGTTTATCCAGCCCTCCACCACACCACGGGGTCTTGTTCATCCAGAGGCAACGCCACCGCTCACTGTTCATCCAAACCCCCCGCAACATCACTGTTCATCCCATCGATCGGCTTCAGTTAGCAGCAGTAGCGAAGGAATCACTCGATCGGGTTCAGTTAATAGCCATCGATCGATCGCTTGGGTTCAGTTAGAGCCAACGCCTCGCACACACGCACGTACGTGTACGAGAGAAATGTGCATCGCTCGGCCCCCGACCTCCCACCGTAACCGGGAACTCCCCGGAATTTTCCTCCCCCTCGCTTCTACCATGGTTTTTTCCGTCATGGACGGCCCAAAGAATGTCATGCAGCTGCATCTCCGGCCCGCCCAGGACGAAAAGCCCATTTTATGTCATGATTTTTTGTCATAGAAGTAGGAGCCCACCACATCTATGATGATATCGGGTTTTGTCACAATTATCGTCATAGAAGAGTAATATGTATGACAGAAAAAAAATTCGTTCGGCCCAAAATGTCACGGATGTGTCTCTTTTTGTAGTGGAAGGCCACCGATATTGCAGCGAAGAGTCCGCCCGGGGGCAAGGACAAACACACGCCGGAGCAGTATTTTGAAGATGTCCTAGAGGGCGCCCGCTTAATAGAGGGTCAGTGCCCGAAGGATATGATCTTCGAGTGAATGTACCAAGATTGTAAAAAAATATTATGATATATTAAGGCTATGTTTTTTATATTTTTTCCTAAAAGTTTTGGTTCCTCCTGTGCGGCCGTCCTCGTATAATTTGAAAGTTTTCCAGTCGTTGGCTTCGGCCCCCACGCATAAAATACGTGGGTGTTAAAAAAAGCACTTGATCACTCTTGACCCAACGTCTTGGTCTGTGAAGGAAGTGTCAAGGTGGTGAACTAGGCAATCAGACTATAGGGCTTTAGCACTTTCACTTAGCCATAGGAGTTTGATGGTGGGTCTACGATATAGCCCCTGGTATGTACCCGGTTATCCCAATATGGTGCGCTACATAGGTGACCTTAAAAACGGTCCTTCGTGTAATACGGAAGGAATCACGAAAGATTCTGATAAGTCATCGAGTGGTTGACCAGCTCTGGCTGCATCATGACAATCGGTTTTCGGCTTTCTCTACTGAGGTGCTTGACCAGATGAACCGGAAACACAATCGCAGTAGTTCTCCCTTTACCACCCTACCCGATAGAGCAGAACGTAAGGTAGTAAGCAAAGGAGCCGGGCAACCCAACTATTGACCAAAGACATGATTCAGAGCTAATGCATATAAGGCCAAACTGGTGACGCCGAAGTGTGCTGTAAAGCTTTTCGGAGTTGTCGGGGACTTACTTGTTCCCATATCGAGCCCCTGGCAATTTGTGCCGAGGTGCGTGTGTGAAACAACCGAAGAAGCAAGATTCAATTATGTAGAAAGAGCGAATACTGAATACAGATTATGTTCACTAGGACCTGATTGGTACATCAATCGCCATCTTACAGATAAGAATGCCATAACCCAGACTATTTGACATGTCGGGGGTCGAAGGCTGAGGAAAAAAGGCACTTTACAAGCTCAAAATAGAGAGTGAGGTCTACAAAGAATTATTTGGACCTCCTGTCGCACATCTGCGCCGCCTTACCTCGGTGAAAGGACTCCTTAACAGGAATAGCCTTTGAGTAAGTGTATGAAGCCGAACTCCGAAAGAGTCCGAGAGATGACCAGCCTTTGAGCCACCTGTGGTAAAAGATAAAAAATGATTTAGAAAAGAAAAACAGGCTATGGGAGTGCTTGTAGGCTTGTCCGTATTGTGCCTCCGCCGATGACCAGGGTATTTTAAGTGCATAATTATGTATGCGCGATATAGACTTCGCAGGCATATGAGGCGAACGACGAAGGCCGAACTGCTAATCCAGCCCTGAGATTGATCGATCCTGTTTAATAGAGACCGACGGCTTAATGGCCGATAAGATATGCGGCTTGATGAGGCCGCTTTGTACTTCGGTTGTATTAGCCGTAGTGTAAACCTCTGTACGGAGGGAGCATTCTGTACTTCCATTTATTGTTATGACACCGCATGGACTGGGCATCTTAAGTTTTGCATGGGCGTAGTGTGGGGCCGCATTAAAATGAGCAAAAGCAGTACACCCCAGAAGTGCATGGTAGCCAATGCAGAACGGGGCAATATCGAAGGTCAAGCCTTCGCTTCTAAAGTTGTTGGGCGAACCAAAAACTACTTACAATGTGATGGAGCCCATGCAGTGAGCTTCTACGCCAGGTACTGCTCTCTTGAGGGTAGTTGTGGTGGGCTTGATTCTTGAAGGATTAATGCCCATTTTGCGGATGGTGTCTTGGTGGAGTAGATTAAGGCTGCTGCCGCCGTCCATAAGGACTTTTGTGAGATGTAACCCATTGATGATTGGGTCGAGGACCAGAGCTGCGTGATGGATACTGACTAGGTGATCCTTGCGATCAAAAGTGATCGGGCAGGCCGCCCATTGGTAAAATTTTGGGGGCACTGGCTCTATGGCGTAGGCATCCCATGGTGCACATTTGCGCTCCCCTATAGGGGTGTGCGTCCCGTATACCATGTTTACCGTGTTTACTTCGGGGGGAAATTGCTTCTGATCCCCGGTGTTTGGTGGGCGAGTCTCTTTGTCATCGCTGTCACTGGGCAGCCCCTTCCCCTTGTGTTCGGCATTAAGCTTGCGACTTTTCTGAAGATCCAACATCTTCTATTGGTATGATTGGCGGGTTTATCGGGGGTGCCATGAATCTGGCAGGGCTGATCCAGTATATTGTCTAAATTGGATGGTTCGTCTCTGTTTGCCTTGAATGGCTTTTTCCGTTGACCCGGTTTGGAGCCGCTGAATCCGGCGTTGACCGCCGTGTCGTGCGTTCCTTCATTATTATTTCGACGCCTGTGTTTATTGCGCCGTGACTTGCCATTGCCGTCTCGAACTTCGGAAGTGTCTGGGTCACTGGTGTTGTTGCTTCTACGAGCGAGCCAGCTGTCTTCTCCTGCGCAGAAGCGGGTCATCAGAGCAGTAAGAGCAGCCATGGATTTTGGTTTTTCTTGTCCGAGGTGGCGGACGAGCCATTCGTCTCGGGCACTATCTTTAAAGGCCGCAAGGGCTTCGGCGTCCGGACAATCGACAGTTTGGTTCTTTTTAATTAAGAACCCAGTCCAGAGCTTCATGGCTGACTCCCCAGGCTGCTGGATAATGTGACTTAGGTCATTGGCATCCGGGGGCCGGACATATGTACTTTGGAAGTTATCGCGGAAGGCGTCTTCCTAGTCTTCCCAGCTGCCAATGGAATTCTCGAGCAGATTGTTCAAACAGTGCCGAGCTGGCCCCTTGAGTTTGAGCAGGAGGTATTTGATGGCATGAAGGTCGTCGCCGCGGGCCATATGATGTAACACCCACGATGCGGCTATATCTCCCACGTGTCGGGGCACGACTTAGAGGCATAGCCGCATGGTAGGTTTGTCGCAAGAGGGGTAATCTTCACATAATCCCATGTACTGAATAAGAAAGGGGTAAAGAGTTGGCTTACAATGGCCACTTCACACAGATACAAGTTAAACATACATCATCCAGAATACAACGAAGGTCCGACTACGGAACCAAATAAAAGAAGAAAACCCCAATTGCTAGATCCCCGATCGTCCCAACTGGGCTCCACTGCTGATCAAAAGGAAACGAAACAACACAACGAACACGATCTTCATCGAGCTCCCACTTGAGCTGGATTGCGTCACCTGCACTGGTATCATCGGCACCTGCAACTGTTTGGAAGTATCTATGAGTCACGAGGACTCAGCAATCTCACACCCGTGAGATCAAGACTATTTAAGCTTATGGGTAGGAAAAGGGTAGTGAGGTGGAGCTGCAGCAAGCACTAGCATATATGGTGGCTAACATATGAAAAAGAGAGCGAGAAGAGAAGCAAAGCACGGTCGAGAAGCTAGAAGTGATCCTGAAACTACTTACGTTCAAACATAACTCCAAAACCATGTTCACTTCCCGGACTTCGCCGAAAAGAGACCATCACGGCTACACACGCGGTTGATGCATTTTAATTAAGTTAAGTCTCAAGTTCTCTACAACCGGATATTAACAAATTCCCATCTGCCCATAACTGTGGGCACGACTTTCGAAAGTTCAAAACCCTGCAGGGGTGTTTCAACTTAGCCCATCACAAGCTCTCACGGTCAACGTAGGATATTCCTTCTCCCAGGAAGACCCGATCAGACTCGGAATCCCAGTTACAAGACATTTCGACAATGGTAAAACAAGACCAGCAAGACCACCCGTTGTGCCGACAAATCCTGATAGGAGCTGCACATATCTCGTTCTCAGGGCACACCAGATAAGCTAAGCGTACGGGAGCCAACATAACCCAAGTTGCCAAGGGACGGCCCCGCATGATGCTCTAGTTTGGACCAACACTCAGAGGAGCACTGGCCCAGGGGTTTAAAATAAAGTTGACCCTTGAGTTTGCAGAACCCAAGGGAAAAAGGCTTAGGTGACAAATGGTAAAACCAAGGTTGGGCCTTGCTGGAGGAGTTTTATTCAAGGCGAACTGTCAAGGGGTTCCCATTATAACCCAACCGCGTAAGGAACGCAAAATCAAGGAACATAACACCAGTATGACAGAAACTAGGGCAGCAAGAGTGGAACAAAACACCAGGCATAAGGCCGAGCCTTCCACCCTTTACCAAGTATATAGATGCATTAATTAAATAAGAGATATTGTGATATCCCAACATATCCATGTTCTAAACATGGAACAAACTCCATCTTCACCTGCAGCTAGCAACGCTATAAGAGGGGCTGAGTAAAGCAGTAACATAGCCAAACAACGGTTTGCTAGGAAAGGTGGGTTAGAGGCTTGACATGGCAATATGGGAGGCATGATAAAGCAAGTGGTAGGTATCGCGGCATATCAATAGAGTGAACAACTAGCAAGCAAAGATAAAAGTGATTTCGAGGGTATGGTAATCTTGCCTGAGATCCCGCAAGGAAGAAGAACGAGTCCATGAAGAAGAAAAACAGACATAGTCGAACGGATCCTCACAACTCCGGAATGGAACCGAAACTAACGAGAGAAGCAACCCGGAAAGAAGCAAACAACATAGCAAACAACCATCACATAAACATGACATGATGCACAAATCAAGTATGATGCATGTCCGGTTTAATGAGGCATGGCATGGCAAGGTGCACAAACAACACTACAAATTAAGTGGAGCTCAATATGCAACGACTTGCATATTGACGAAACACCACATGACTTATTTAGTTCTCTCTGGGTTATGTACCCAACAATATTAAATATTGTTAAACATGGCAAGGGGTGAAGCATATTAAAACTATCTATCTAGGCAAGTTTAAATGAGGCCGGAACAACAAGCAACAAGTCAGAAAAATCCCCATATGCATTTAGCAATTTAAGGCAAACAACAATTTTAAACATTTTAATATTGTTAACATGCTGCGGATGATATATGCAAGTTTTAAGCAATCTTTATGAAAATATTGATAAGAACATTATGGGACATTTGTCACGGAGTGGGAAGAAAGGGTGCCATGGCGACGTTAACGAAAACGGTGCCACGGCAATGTTCCGGTTCCAGTAACTCGATTGAGATACCGATGCAAAAGAGAAGTGTGCGGATACATGAAAAAGATGGTGGGGTGATCCCGGTTACCGGGTTCCCACGGGTGGACGACATGGCAATGAGGAGGAACAAGGAAGCGACATTTTCGGACACGGTGCAAATGCGGGGTTCATCTCATACAACTCACGTGCATTCGTTCACGGGCGTCGGCTCGACGTCATACCTTTAAAGCGTGCCTTTCCGGACGCTTCGGGTTCGGTCCAAAATAGAGGAAGTAGACGTTCTCGTGACGATAGTCATTCACGTTCATAGTGGAAATAGTCGTTTACGTTCGTTTCAGAGAGGTACTTGAGAAACCGGGGTCATCGTGTACACGTTCACATAGTAGTCGTACCCATCGGCGGTAGTTGTTCTAGGCATCGGACGTCGAGGTACTTCGCATTCTTGGGATTCTGAAGATGGCGGTAAAGGTACTTGGCGCATCACCACGTAGACGGACTTGAGGGTCATTGCGTCGGGGTACATTAGGGTCTTCAGACTTGCCGGCTTGATGTGGTCGGTGTAGACGGCTAGCAGGAGGTGCTCGTGGACGTCGGTGTTGCGTGTACGTTCAACGGAACGGGGCTTGACGAAAAACCCAAAGATGTCCTTGGCGTTCTCTGGTTCGGTGGTTGCGGCTTGCTCCGGTGCGGGGGAAGGCAAGGAAGAAGGGCGCGTCGAGCAGAGCAGCAGCGAGGAGGTGCGGTCGTGGTCACCGGTGATGTAGCGCGGAGCAGATGACACGCGACGGCCATGGCGCGCAGAAGGGGCCCGAGCGATGCGGCTCCATGGCAAGGCGACGGCGTATGAGGAGAGGCTGCAGGGGCGTCGGGGTTGGCGCGGTCGGAGGCTAGGGCGGAGCTTGGCGGCGTCTTCCTGGCAGAGATGATGATGATGGGGAGGCGCGGTGGTTGCTGGCGCGGGCGTCTGGTGGATGCGGGGACGCGGGTCGACGGGGTAGCAGCCAGCAACGGCTTCGGTGGCCGGCGTGGTTGAGGGAGGAGGCGAACGGGCGAGGGGGATCCAGGGGTCGCCGGCGTCGAGGTACTTGTGCTGCTCGGCTTGGTCGACGAACGTGCACAGGAGAAGAAGAGCTCCGGCTGGGCTGCTTGCTGACGACGGCCGGAGATGGAGGCGGGGCCCTCGGACTCGAGCGGTGGCAAGGCGCGATGGGGATCGAGCGCGGGCGCTTGCGGCTCCTGGCGGCGCGAGAGGGAACGGGGGAAGGGAGCGAGATGACGATCGGCAGGGGAGGGGGCTAGGGTTAGGTAGCGGCTGGGCCTAGGGGTTAGGAGGGATGGATGGCCTATTGGATGGGCCAAACGGGCCACCTGATTATGGGCTAAAGTGCAAAGAAAGGAAAAAAGAACAGAGAAGGGGAGTTGGGCCAAGGGAGGCCTAATCGGTCAGCCTAAGAGGCCGGCTGGGCTGGCTCCTCTCTCCGCCTCAGTTACTTTTTCTTCTCCATTTTCTTCAGACAAAAACTTGGGGGAAAAGAAAGAAAGGGGTAGACAGGGAATTTGACAGAGATAAAAATATATTTGGAGTCCGGGAAACAGGCACAGTTTGAATAAACTGGTCTGGGCATTTTTAAGGATATAAAAATAATTCAAGTTTGAATTAAATTCAAACTTGAGCCATTTTTGAATCCAACCAAAACAAGTCCAAAAGATCTGAAAAATTGGAGGAGGTGGTCCTGGCACGGTCTAGAATTTATAGGAAAAGAATGGACATTAATAGAGAAGGGGAAAATGGGACTTGCAAAAGACAGGAAATAGAAGGAAAGGAGAAGGAGATGATGCATGGGACAAAGGCATGGGGAAAATATTTTGCAAATGTGTCAAGGTAATTCCACATGAATGGAATATTTTTATATAGCTCCCTAATATTGGGAGGATATGTTATAAAGAGAATCACCATGTGAATTCCCTCGATTTAAATGGACCGAAGATCCATGCAATTTATTTAGTTGAGTTTTAAAACGGGTTGCATGAATACATGATGCAATGCACATGATGCAAGGATGAATGCAACGAACCAAACAAAACACACGACGAATCTCGGAAAACAAGGAAGGCATCAGAAGCTCCGGTCTTGGGGCGTTACAACACTCCACCACTACAAGAGGATCTCGTCCCGAGATCTAGGGAGTGCACCGGATAGAAACGGGAGGGGAAAAGAAGAGGTAAAAACTAAGTTGCTTCTTTGACAAATGAGTGAAACCAAAGAACCTTGAGATGTTGGACAATTTCAAGAAAAGATTACAACGGAGATGAACGAACTTGACAATTTCCGTCAGAAAAGAGGAACAAGGACGAACAAATTCAAACAGCACTCTGGTTCAAAAGAGATGCAAGACTTGATAAGATGAAAAGAACTTGAGAAGAGGACACAACACTCCAGTTAAATGGATAAGCACGAAAAGAAGACGATCCTCACCATTCGAGATGATGAGAGAAAAGAGCAACATCACAATGCCTCCGAAAGAAATGAAAGAATGGAATGGAATGAACGGAGGGAAACAAGATCTTGAGAGAGCACGCTTCCAAGAAGGTTATCACGGAGTTGTTGGAAAACCAACAACGAAACGAATAAGCTTGTAGTGGGCTTATGGAAAACATCTCGAAATTATGAGGTGAGGTTCTTCCACTAACGAAAAACAATAGATTGGATTGATATGAACAAGGAGATGAGAAACTTATTTCACCGGGAGGATAAATGAAGAACTTGGATCATTTATAAGCACCATAAATAACAAAATCCTTAGGGAAAGCTTTAGGTGAAATATAACCCAAGATTCCCATGAAGAGATTGATGGGTTGCAAAGGATCTCATGAACGAATTGAAAATGTTGGGTTTACAATATGTCATCCGTGACAACTTGCGAATCATGAAACACAAAGGAAAATTCTCAAGAATGATATAAGACCACCTCAAAAGATAAGGTAGAAAGAATTGCACTTCGAAATGCAAGAAGAAGAATACTTGAACTCCTTAAAACAAAACATGTGTTGAGCACCATGTTTATTTTAGAGTATAGCTTGGCGGATCTTAGCTTCGAGAGAAACCTTGAAGAACAATTGAAGAATGAAAGGAATCCTTGACGAACCACGATGTAGAACCTCCATGAAGAACTCCAGTAACAAAATGATGATAAAAAGAAAGAGAAGTTGAAAACACAAGGTGAAGCCTTGTAATGATTTAGATGGATCTTCGTGATGACGAGAGCTTGGAACTCCGAGAAAAGAAAAGATGAAACAATTGAGAACGAGAATTTTTTCATCGTGAATAAACTACGGAAGAATGAATCCATCATTTGGATGAAGCAAGAATAAGAATTATGTTATGCGTATCCTTCACCTATTTAGATTGATGACAAGCAACAGATTTGGCATACTACTTGTTCTCGTAAAAAGATTAAGATAGATATAGCGCAAACTCAATGGACCACCGGTAGGATTTGAAAGAACAAATGAATTGATACAATAACAATGGAAGAGAATTCTTGAACAAACCACCGTAAGAATTGAAAATGAACATAGCAAAGGCACAATTTACCGAGAAAATTGGAAAATGAATGAAGATACTTGAAGGAATTTGATACATGAGAATGAATAGATCATGAACCGATTAGAGAATATTTGAGTGATGCACCGGTAAGATTTGGAGAACGAGAGCTGAAAGCTGGAATAAATAATTCTGAGATGATGGGCTCCGAAGAATCAAACTAAAAAATACTCCTGACTTGCTTTGGATGGGTGAAAGAATTATCACAATCGAAACCAATTATGAGAGGATGGCGTCAAGCTAGACCCATGAATCTTGAAAAGAATGGAGCAAGATTTAAGAGAAATTCTTCTTCAGTCTTCAAATGTAGAGAATCATGATGAGAAACACCACCTTGAATTGTTGAGGCACTCTGGAATGGAAATTAGAAAGGTCAAACCAACAACGAAACGAATTTGAAAGATCTTAGAGAAAAACATATGATTGATGATAATTCATTCTTATGTCAACTTTGAAAGAATTTGAGGATAGCTCTGGGAAAATTAGAAGAGTCAGGTAAGATCTTGGGAAAAACCTGTGGGTTAGGGCCCACTCAAGAGAAACACCATTGAGCGATTTAAAAGAGAGATCGCACCGGTTGAGTTAATTTGCTTGAATGAGATAACATTCTCGAAAGAGCTTGAACGAAAGCAGAGTGGAAACACGAATCTTCGAGATATCTTGAGCACTCTGGAATAGTTGAATAGTGAGAAGTGGGTGATTAATAAGTGCACTGACATGAGAAGGCATTTGCAAGGAGAAAAAGGATACGATCGACAAATCTTGACTTGAATCCACCGGAGAAGAAAAGAAAGAAGAATGATGAACTTGAAGCTTTGTTAGTATCTTCCTGAGAATCAATAGATAAGAACATTGACGGAAAAAATGGAGAGGCTTCCCATCAACAAGATGGATACTTGATTAGGGGCCCGAGCGATGCGGCTCCATGGCGAGGCGACGGCGTAGGAGGAGAGGCTGCAGGGGCGCCGGGGTTGGCGCGGTCGGAGGCCAGGGCCGTAGGGCAGAGCTTGGCGGCGTGTTCCTGTCAGAGATGATGATGGGGAGGCGCGATGGTTGCTGGCGCGGGCATCTGGTGGATGCGGGGACGCGGGTCGACGGGGTAGTAGACGACGAGGTTGAGGGAGGAGGCGAATGGGCGAGGGGGATCCAGGGGTCGCCGGTGTCGAGGTACTTGTGCTGCTCGGCTTGGTCGACGAACATGCACAGGAGAAGAAGAGCTCCGGCGGGGCTGCGTGTTGATGACGGTCGGAGACGGAGGCGGGGCCCTCGGACTCGAGAGGTGGCGAGGCGCGATGGGGATCGAGCGGCTCCTGGTGGCGTGAGAGGGAATGGCGGAAGGGAGCGAGATGACGATTAGCAGGGGAGGGGGCTAGGGTTAGGTAGCTGCTGGGCCTAGGGGTTAGGAGGGATGGATGGCCTATTGGATGGGCCAAATGGGCCACCTGATTATGGGCTAAAGTGCAAAGAAAGGAAAAAAGAATAGAGAAGTGGAGTTGGGCCAAGGGAGGCCTAATCGGTCAGGCCTAAGAGGCCGGCTGGGCTGGCTCCTCTCTCCGCCTCAGTTACTTTTTCTTTTCCATTTTCTTCAGATAAAAACTTGGGGGAAAAGAAAGAAAGGGGTAGACAGGGAATTTGACAGAGATAAAAATATATTTGGAGTCCGGGAAACATGCACAGTTTGAATAAACTGGTTTGGGCATTTTTAAGGATATAAAAATAATTCAAGTTTGAATTAAATTCAAACTTGAGCCATTTTTGAATTCAACCAAAACAAGTCCAAAAGATCTAAAATTTTGGAGGAGGTGGTCCTGGCACGGTCTAGAATTTATAGGAAAATAATGGACATTAATAGAGAAGGGGAAAATGGGACTTGCAAAAGACAGGAAATAGAAGGAAAGGAGAAGGAGATGATGCATGGGACAAAGGCATGGGGAAAATATTTTCCAAATGTGTCAAGGTAATTCCACATGAATGGAATATTTTTATATAGCTCCCTAATATTGGGAGGATATGTTATAAAGAGAATCACCATGTGAATTCCCTCGATTTAAATGGACCGAAGATCCATGCCATTTATTTAGTTGAGTTTTAAAACGGGTTGCATGAATACATGATGCAATGCACATGATGCAAGGATGAATGCAACGAACCAAACAAAACACACGACGAATCTCCGAAAACAAGGAAGGCATCAGAAGCTCCGGTCTTGGGGCGTTACATATGAATATGGAGGATAAAGTCTTCAATCCATACCGCGGGATCTGTGGTTCCATCATATGATTCGATATTCACAGGTTTGAACCCTTCTGGGAATTCATGTTCCATTACTTCATCAGCGAAGCAGAGGGGGTGTGCGGCACCTCTATATCAGGCCAGGTCGTGATGTAGTTCGGATGGAGACCATCTGCGGCTTTCGGCTCGGACGTGATTGTGCTTGCCATGTTTGGCTCTCAAGCCATCGTCGCGCGTTTGGGCACGCCCCCGCGATCCGTAGATCGATCTGGTCTGGCCTGCTCCACTGACCAGGTCCTGCTGTAGGTTATATGTATGTCCCCGAGATGTTTTCTTTTTGCCTTTATGCTGAGGTAGTGCTAGCCGGTGTTCGGCTTGAGTTGTCGCTTTGTCTCGTCCACGTTGTGGTCGATCAGCCGCGTTACGTGCTGATGGTACAGGCTCCAGCGCCTCATCGTCCAGTTGAGGTAGCAATTTGTGCTTGATAACTTTTGGATGGGCGCTCGAGCCCGTATTCCTCGGCTGCCAGGACATGAGTCCATCTATCATTGAGTAGATCTTTGTCAGCTTTAAGCTGCTGCTGCTTCTTTGTCAAGCTCCTTGTAGTGGCTATTAGCCGGCACTTGAAGCGCTCCTGCTCTAGAGGTTTCTCAGGAATGATAAAATCCTCGTTGCCGAGGCTCTCCTCATCCTCAAAGAGCGGAAGATAATTACTATCCTCCGAGTCTTCGTTTATGGCTTGTTCATTGGGGCTAACATACTCGTCTTCCCATTCGTCCTATTCTGAAGTTGGCTTAACGGGGTCTTCATTGTCTTCGGCATCGTTCGGAGTATTGTTTTCTCCTGTGCCGGTATTGTTCTCTTTTCCACGGCATGACTTGGAGGGGCACCGCTGACATTGGCGCTTTGATTGTATCTTAGGAGGTTTATCCTCGACTGGGTCTTCCTTGTCGTCGCTGCTATTCTCTTTGGGTGTATCCACCATGTATACGTCATATGAGGGGGTGGTGGTCCAGCGCCCGGTAAATGGCGAGTTTTGGGCCTGCACCTCTTCGGCATCATCGTCCATACCGTCGACATCCTCAGAGCCGTAATCAGGCTTGTCGGTTAGGTCTTCGACAATGGCTATTAAGTGGGAGGTGGGTGGGAAGCGAAATTCCCTGTCATCAACCCCCAGTTCGAACCGGATATAATTCGGCTGTGAGTCCCCTACTAAGGAGAGGGTTTTTAATGAGTTTAGCACATCACCTAAAGGTGAGTGCCGGAAGATGTCCGCGGCACTGAATTCGACGATCGGCGCCTGATTAGGTTCAGCGGACGCGGGTGCGCGTAGTTCGGTGCCAGTGGCCGGAGATGATTACGGGGTTCCGGTGACACAGATCCCGCACGAAATTGGGTTTGTGTGCGGCTCCAACGTTGCTGATTCTGCGGCCTCCATAGTGGGGTTGAGCTTCCCGTCTTCCGATGGCGCAGTCTGCTCCGGATCTAGGGCCGGAGCACTTATAGGCGCTATCTCCCGAGCACGGTTCGATGACAAATATAGGTCATACTCATCCCGGTGGCAAAGAGCGGCTGCCATGGGCTCGAATCCGTCAAATATCAAGTCTCCGCGGATATCAGCAACGTAGTTCACGCTTCCAAACCTAACCTGATGGCCAGGGCATAGCTGTCGATCTGCTCTAGATGGCCAAGCGAGTTGGCCCGCAGTGCGAAGCCGCCGAACATGAAGATCTGGCCGGGGAGAAAGACCTCCCTCAGGGCCGCATCATTGTAGATGATTGACGGAGCCATCGAACCTCTTGAAGACGACG
Source organism: Triticum aestivum (assembly GCF_018294505.1). NCBI lineage: Eukaryota > Viridiplantae > Streptophyta > Magnoliopsida > Poales > Poaceae > Triticum > Triticum aestivum. The sequence continues at coordinate 272,961,613 of NC_057794.1, forward strand.
CAGCGGAACTCTCAATGAAAGCACCAATGTCGGTGTCAAAACCGGCGGATCTCGGGTAGGGCGTCCCGAACTATGCGTCTGAGGTTGATGGTAATAGGAGACAACGAACACAAAGCTTTACCCAGGTTCGGGCCCTCTCGAAGGAGGTAATACCCTACGTCCTGCTTGATTAATATTGATGATTATGGGGGTTACAAGAGTTGATCTACCACAAGATCGTAATGGCTAAAACCCTAGAAGTCTAGCCTATCTGATTGTGATTGCCTCTACGGACTAAACCCTCCGGTTTATATAGACACCAGAGGGGACTAGGGTTGTACAAAGTCAGTTACAGAGAAAGGAATCTTCATATCCAACAGTCCGATCCGGACACGGGTGAGAGAATCTTTAGTCTTGTATCTTCATGGCCCAACAGTCCGGCCCATGTCCAACAGGCCGGACGCCCGAGGAACCCTTAGTCCAGGACTCCCTCAACGCGTCCTTTTTTATTGGCTAGGAGGTGCCGTGTGGGGTAGCTATTTGAGTACGGGAGGCGTGCGATCACACCCCTGCGTGTGCTCATCAGGAGGAGAGCCCTTTGACCACTACCTGCCGCGCACCTCCCTCCCAACATATCCATTAATGGTGCCTGAGAACCTCTTCTACGGCGTGGCTATATGTCTCACAGGACTGAGATTTAAGAGAGAAAAATGAAAATCTAAAAAGAAAGTTTTGCATGGATCTTGATGTAAGATTCGACGGGCCTATATAGCATCGACTGCGATTGATAGCAAGCATGATGAATATAAGGACGATGGCAGTGGATAATAATTGTCTTACACATTTAGAAACATAATTAAAAAAATCCACATGCGGCAACGCCCTAAATACACAAGGGCAAAAGAAGAAGGAAGACAACGATCTGGCTCGCTAATCTCTACTTTCTTGATGCGTTGCTGCAGGCCGCAGGAACTACTCTCCACAGCGAGCGAGGACGAGCTCTTTCTTGTCCTCAAGATGTAGCTTGAGAGCTTGCACGGATTCCGCCACCAGCCTTCTGCGCTTGATGCACAGCTTGTTATTCTCGTCCATAAGTTCCTCGACGATGACGCCGGTCCTCTTCAACAAGGCAGTGGTCTGCTCCTGCTGTGCCGCACTTCCGACGATCTTCGTCGTCAGCAGGTCGCGCTCGGCCTGGAGCTTCGCATTGCTCTCATTTAGTTGTCGGATGACATCGGTAGACTATTCAAACGAGCCTTGCAGGTCATCTTGCAACCTCGCCCACCTGAAGATCTGATCCATCTGCCTATGGACGAGGGCACGCATGCGCCTGTAAGAGACCTCGCCTGCCCGCGAGGCATTTTCCCAGGCCGCCGTGGCATGGGAGGACATCTCTGCTGCATTCGCGGCGCGGTAGGACATCTCTTCTGCTTCCGCGGCACGACCGAACCAGTCTGCTGCATCAACAACGCGACGCGTCCTCCGTGCTGCTACGGCGGCGCAACGGGACCTCTCTGCTGCTACAGTCATGTGGCGGGACATGTTGGCTGCTATCGCGGCGAGGCGGGACATCTCTCGTGCTCCCGCTTCTAGGCTCGCCTCGCCCTGGTGGCAATCTCTCGACCCAGAATCACACTGGCCATGGCGAACGCAAGGGAACGATGATAAATGACTTGTTTGTTTTTTGAGTTTTTGTGGATGAGGAGTTGAGGAGGAATGTGCAGTCATCTTGGAGTAGTAGTATTTATAACCGCGTAGTAATACGCTCCTAAGTGGGAAACTGTTTAGGTTTTGATCGGTGTGAACAGGTTTGCAATTTGGAATGTGACGGGACGCATGCTCAAAATTTACTGACAGTTATAACTGCGGCACTATTCCAGGAAGGCGTAACGTGGGCACGTACGCCTTCTCGGCCGCGTACGTGCCGTTTGCACCATAGGGTGCACTGCAAATAGGCAATGTCAGCACACGTCTTTTAATTAGAATGGGTGTGCCCATCTAGCGTACACACGTTGATCTATCTAACTGTTTCAGTTTGTTGTGGCTAATCGCAAACAGTTCATCCATGTGAAGTGTATGCCATCAATCATAGACACTTTGATCTGGCTTGCCCGTTTCTGCTATGTTGCCTAATCGCAAACAGTTAATCCTTCTGAAGCGTATGCCCTCAATCACACACACCTTGATCTGGTTAACCGTTTCTTTTGTGTTGCCTAATCACAAACAGTTCATCCGAGTGAACCGTATGCTGTATATCGCACACACCTTCATTTGGCTGCCTGTTTCTTTTGTGTTGCCTAATCACAAATAGGTCATCCGAGTGAACCGTATGCTCTATATTGCACCCTTCAGCAGGCTGCCCATTTCTTTTGTTCCACCTCATGACAAACAGTTTCTCGAAGGGTCTCTGATCGTAGTGTCGCGTTAGTAGCATCCTGCAGTAGTGTAGTTTCTACTTGCCGAGAGCGCTTCACTCCCCGGCAACAGCGCCATAAAAGAGCCTTGATGACCCACAAGTATAGGGGATCAATCATAGTCCTTTCAATAAATAAGAGTGTCGAACCTAATGAGGAGCAGAAGGAAATGACAAGCGGTTTTCAGTAAGGTAATTTCTACAAGCAATGAAATTGTCGGTAATAGGTAGTTTGATAGCAAAATAATTTGTAACGAGCAAGTAATGGTAATGGTAACAAAAGTGCATCAAGGTAGCCCAATCCTTTTGAGGCAAAGGACAAGCCAAAACGGTCTCTTATGATAAGCAAAGTGTTCTTGAGGGTACACGGGAATTTCATCTAGTCACTTTCATCATGTTGGTTCGCTACTTTGATAATTTGATATGTGGGTGGACCGGTGCTTAGGTGTTGTTCTTACTTGAACAAACCTCCTACTTATGATTAACCCCCTCGCAAGCATCTGCAACTACGAGAAAAGTATTAAGATAAAATCTAACCATAACATTAAACTTTTGGATCCAAATCAGTCCCACATGAAATACCGCATATACTAGGGTTTAAGCTTCTGTCACTCTCGCAACCCATCATCTAATAACTACTCCACAATGCATTCCCTTAGGCCCAAATATGGTGAAGTTTCATGTAGTCGACGTTCACATGACACCACTAAGGGAATCACAACATACATACCATCAAAATATCGAACACATATCAAATTCACATGATTACTTGCAACAAGATTTCTCCCTTGACCTCAAGAACAAAAGTTACTACTCACAAATAATAATCATGCTCAAGATCAGAGGGGTATTAAATAGCATCATGGATCTGAACATATAATCTTCCACCAAATAAACCATATAGTAATCAACTACAAGATGTAATCAACACTACTAGTCAGCCACAAGCACCAACCTAAGGTTCCGGTACAAAGATTGAACACAAGAGTTGAACTAGGGTTTGAGAGGAGATGGTGCTATTGAATATGTTGATGGAGATAGCCCTCCTCAAGATGGAAGAGTTGTTGGTGATGATGATGACAATGATATCCCCCTCCGGGAGGGAAGTTCCCCCGGCGGAATCGCTCGACCCAAGGGAAAAAATTCTCCTGCCCAAGATCCGCCTCGAGACGGTGGAGCTTCATCCCGAAAGTCCTCTCCTTATTTTTTATAGGTCAAAATGACTTATATACCAGAAGAGGGGCACCAGAGGTGGGCCGAGGAGGGCACAACCCACCAGGGCGCGTCTGGGCTCCCTGGCGCGCCCTGGTGGGTTGTGACCACGTGGTGGGCCCCCTCTGGTACTTATTTGCTCCAATAATTCTTACATGTTCCATAAAAATTCTCTATGAAGTTTCAGCTCATTTGGAGTTGTTCAGAATATGTAGCCTGACATAGCTTTTTCAGGTCCAGAATTCCAGTTGCCGGTATTCTCCCTCTTTGTGTGACCCTTGGATTTTATGAGAGAAAAGGCATTAGAATTACTCCAAAATGCATTATTATGCATAAAAACATTATAAATAACAGTAGGTAAATATGATGCAAAATGGACGTATCACGATCCAGCAAGAGGGGCGAAGTAGTAGATGAGTTCCGGCAGCACGACGACATGGTGATGGTTGGTGATGAAGAACAATCTCCACAGGGCTTTGCCAAGCACTACAGAAACTAGATGGAGGATAAACTAGAGGGGATGGATTATCCGGCACACGGCTTGATGAATCTTGATGTGTCTTGGGTGCTAGCCCCGCCCCTCTATTTATATGTTGAGCCTTGGGGTCGAAACTTGGAGTAAAAGCCTCCTCGAAGTCGGTTTTGCCCAAAAGTCAAGAGTCCTACTCGGACTCCAGGACCAGACACCAGGGTTCCAGGCATCTGGCCCTGGTCTCCACAAAACTTCCTTTTGCACTTTCTAAAAGCCTCGTGGGTTTTACACTTTGGCCCAAATAAAGTGTTTTCGTACCCAAGCATTTTGAGAAACATCTAAAACCCCTTCCGGTGAATTCCAGAAGCAAACACTATTATCCCATACATCAATTTTTACCTCTGGACTATTACAGAGCTCCTCGTCATGTCCATGGTCTCATCCGGGATTCCGAACAACATTCGGTCACCAACATACATAACTCATATAACACTATATCGTCAAAGAACGTTAAGTGTGTGGACCCTATGGGTTCGAGAACTATGTAGACATGACCTAGACTACTCCCCGGTCCATAACCAATAGTGGAACTTGGATGCACATAGTGGCTCCTACATATTCTATAAAGATCTTTATCGGTCGAACCTTATGACAACATATGTAATTCCCTTTGTCCATCGGTATGTTACTTGCCCGAGATTCGATCGTCGTTATCTTCATACTAGTTCAATTTCGTTACTGGCAAGTCTCTTTACTCGTTCTGTAATACATCATCTTGCAACTAACTCCTTAGTCACTTTGCTTGCAAGGCTTATTATGATGTGTATTACCGAGAGGGCCCAGAGATAACTCTTCGATACACGCAGTGAAAAATCCTAATCTCGATCTATGCCAACTCAACAAACACCTTTGGAGATACCTGTAGAGCATCTTTATGATCACCCAGTTACGTTGTGACGTTTGGTAGCACACAAGGTATTCCTCCAGTATCCCGGAGTTGCATAATCTCATAGTCGAAGGAATATGTATTTGACATCAAGAAAGCAATAGAAATAAACTAAATGATCATATGCTAAGCTAACAGATGGGTCTTGCCCATAACATCATTCTCCTAATGATGTGATCCCGTTATAAAATGACAACACATGTCTATGGTTAGGAAACCTTATCCATCTTTGATCAACGAGCTAGTCTAGTAGAGGCTTACAAGGGACACAATATTTGTTTATGTATTCACACATGTATTTAAGTTTCCAATCAATACAATTCTAGCATGAATAATAAACCTTTATCATGAATAAGGAAATATAAAATATCAACTTTTTTATTGCCTCTAGGGCATATTTCCTTTAGTAGCAATAGACAAACATGGTGTGGTGCTGCGGTGGAGGGGAGCGCCGAGCTGTAGCGGTGAATATGAAAGAGAGCTAGAGAAGAGGTGTAGGGAAACGTGCTACACAAAAAAATTTACATACACATGCAAGCCCAGGAACATGATGTAGGTTACAGGTAATAATCATCTCACCAATGATCCACACAGCCGAAGTAGTGAATGAAGAGTTGGTGAAGATTTGCTGATTCCCGCAACAAGGTTATACCTCCCAGATGCAAAAAAATCTTGGATGATGCCCTGATCTAGGTTCAATGAAGACGACACCTCCGAAGTATCCACATGTACAGATCTAGAGATATGACATCACTCTATGGACCAGCATGAAGAACAACAAAGAAAACTAGGGGACAACTGATGGCGTCTCTATATAGATCGGAGGAGAGATAGCACAGGGTTGTGTGTGTGTGGGGGGGGGGACGGCAGGTCATACTCCAAGTCTTTGGTGTCTCCCTATGTGTGCCCCTCTGCATCTACGAATAGGTGGATGGGCCAAGGGGGTTGACCAGCCCGCGGAGAGTCCCTCTCTCCTTGCGCATGGCAGTCCCAGTCCAACTATTAATTCTTATAAGTTTCCTTGCCTCCAAGTTTACAAGGGGGCTGCCAACTTGGGCCCCTATGGTCCGCATTTCACCTTCTAGTCAATAATCTTTTGCCAACAAGATCTTTATCGAGTGAACCTTATGTTATCATATAAATTTCCTTTACTTCACAATACTTTGCAAAACGTGAGGTGAGACTCTTACTATATCCTCGTGATCAAAATTTTAATCACTAGGCCTAGTTATCCTCGTTACCGGACGATTTGTACTCTTTATTCATTCCCGTATTTTGGTGTTCCCGTGACTAACACCTTAGTCACTATGTCTGATCCCACGATGATGAACACTGTAATACCAAGTGGGCCCATAGTGCATCTCTCCATCGTTAGAGGAGCCAATCCCGATATTGACTTATCGAATACCACAACATACTTTTTTAGCATACGGAGAACTACCTTTATAATCACGCAGTTACGACGTGACATTTGGGAACCCCAAAGCAACCATCTGATATTTGGATATATGATATACTCATGGCTTAAGGACGTAAGTAAACATTAATATAAGACAATACAGACAACATATTAATGATGTGATCTCGTAGTATTTCATAAGTCCAGTCTATCCAACACCATTGTTATCCTAACAATTTGTTTCCATTATTGTCGTCATCCTTGTTATAATAACAATGCCCATGGTTAGGAACAGAACCATCAACAATACATGATCTAGTCCAGAGACATGACTAGGGATATGTTTGCTATTTTGTTTTTCCACACATTCGAGAACCATTGTAATTATACCAAAGAAATATAAACTAAATAAGAACATGGAAATAGTATAATAACAACTTTACCATTGGCTCTAGGGTATATTTCTAATAAGAGATGGTGTGGGGAATAGGTAGAAGATTGACGCAAGAGTATATAGTTTCTTAGCGGTGTGTGGGGTCCACAAGGACTCTCGTCACGCTTGCGAGAAGGTTAATGTGTTCCTTGTTATGAGATGGTGGATTTAGAGGGTTTTCCAAAAATGGGAGTCCCCGGGTTTCCACGTGAGATAAGAAATTGATTTGTATCCTACATATATTACGAATAATATCGTTGATATGAGTTTATTTAGCATTTAGTAAGAAGAGTGATGTTATTAATTGCAAGCTCCTAAATACCCATAATACACCATCTCTTAGGCCAGCGCAATACATTCCATTTTGTGAGCCGATATTTTTAGACTCATTACCTCTCTGTTGAGAACGAGGTTAACTAAAACTAAGCGTCCCCAATACGATGGGAGTTTGCCCTTCTAGCCGGCAAGGCATATTTCTTCCACATATTTCCACTCCACTAGGTAAGTCTACTAAACTAGATTAGAATTTTAGGGTACCGATCAGGGAACTGCCCAAGTTGATAGCCGAAAATCTTAGCATACTATGTTGCTGATTTTGCAACCTCTCTTAAGCAGAAAAGTTCGCTCTTATGAAAACTAAATCTAAGAATGAAAAGTTCCAAAAAATCAAATAACAATAGCTTGAAGTTTGTTGTCTTCTCGATATCATAATCCATAAAGATAATGGTATCATTTGCATACTCTAGAATGGGCAAGTCATCTTATTGAGGGAATACGCCACTAATTTGTACAGTTACTTTTGCCCGTTCAACAAGAATAGCAAGCATATTTGCTACAATATCAAATAATATCGGCGACCTAGGGTGTACTTGACGGAGACCCTTCCGAGTCTAGAAGTAACCGCCAACGTCACCATTGACTTTGATGGCGATGCTACTAGAGACAAATGTCTCGACCCATCTACACCATTTTAAGACAAGAACCCTTCACGTGAGAGTTTGGAGAAGGAAAGGTCACTTCACTTTATCCTAGAAATTACTAAAACCAATTTCAAAGATGACTCTGTCGTGGTTCTAAGTCTGGCAGTAGAATAGGGGGTAGGGATGTAGAGGCAAGATCCTAGCTATGCAGGAGTTGTACACGCGAGGTTTACGAGTTCAGGCCTTTCTCAAAGGAAGTAACAGCCCTACGTCTCGGAGCCCGGAGGCAGTTGACTGGATTATATGTGTGTGAGTTACAGGGGGTGCGAACCCTTGTCCCTGAGGAGGGGGGTGGCTTATATAGAGTTCACCAGACCCCTCCCGCCCACAGTTACAAAGGGTTTAAGGTACATCAAGATGGGGACGTTACTGGTAACGCCTGCAATAAAGATACATAATGACCATTAAAGCTATGACTTAATTCCCGACCGTTGTAGAGTGGAGTGGCTCTAGATCTTCTGGTAGTCGAGTGATTGTCCATACGGTCGAGTGTCTTCAAGACTGTCGAGTGGAACATAGCTTCATTATTGAGTGGATGATGATTTTTCTTCGAATGCTTCTGGTTCTTTTAGAGATGTCCTTGGGGAGGGTATCTTGGACAGATCCATGACCCTACCCTGGGTACATAGCTTCATCATTAGCCCCAGAATGGATCAGGGTTTGAGTTGAGAACACTTCCGACTCATTTTTTGTGCTATGAGTATTTCTTGTTATGGATCAATGAACTGAGGTGACGACACCAACTTATTTTTCAGTCGCCTTGATCCATTCTTAGTTTTTGTCGAGTGAACTTTTACTGAAGAGTTCTGAGTGATGATGCGGAGGATGTCTTCCGTCTGACAAGTTGTTCTGCTGTCCACGGATTTCACGGGATTCGAATTTTGGGAAGCGCGTTGGGCGGGGAGGCCGCAGTAATCGGAACGGATTAGGCAGGTCGCCTTGATCCCTGCACAACCTTTTTTGCCACGTATTGCGCACGCGACTGTTGCGGGATTTGATAAGATCATCCGGGCCTACAAGTTAGTCACTCGGAAGTGTCCTTATAAAAGGCACCGGACCGGGCCTTTGAACAGTGCGCCCTCATTCTCCTTCTTCTTCCTCAGATTTCTCCGCTGCGCCTGCTTCCGCTCTTGGCGTCATAGCCCTGCTCGGACTCGATTCGCTGCCATGGGGAAGGAGAAGACGGTGGCGTGGGAGCGTGCAAAGAAGGCATCGGCGAAGGTGAAAGAAAAGAGGACCATCCGAGGTGGATCCTCGTCAAGGTCCGGCCTGCCGCCAGGCTGGATCCATGGCGACTGGATCCGCTCGACGATTAGCCAAGACGACATCGACGATCTGGTTGAGGGGGGACTAATCCCCCACGAATCGGCACGGCTCCCGGGGAACGAGACCGAGCCGCGACCGCAGGAGGGTGAGTGTGTTCTCCTCGCCACTCATGTCGACTGCGAGTTTTCTTTGCCTCCCCACCCTTTCTTTCATGGTTTTTTGAACTTCTTCAGGGCTCAACTCCACCACTTTACTCCAAACACCATCGTGTACCTTGCTGCCTTCGTGTCAATGTGCGAGAATTTCTTGGGTTGCTGACCGCACTGGGGTCTCTTCAAGCACATATCCACATGTCACTCCCAGATGGTCAAGAAGGCCAATCTGAGTGACGAGAGGACGCACGTGATACAGATGTGCGGGGGCCTTGGAATTCAAATGAGGAACAAGAGCACCTTCCCAGCTATGATCCTTCCCGGCTTGGTTCGGGGCTGGCAGTCGACCTGGTTTTACTGCAAGGATCAGCCGACCCCGGGTCAGTCGACTGGACTTCCCCCCTTTTCCATGGCTCGAGTGGAGAAGCCCTCCTCTTTGAGAGTGATCCCGGAGGAGAAGGCACATGTGAAGGTGTTGGTCGAGCGGGTTGTCCAACTGGTCTGCGACGGAGTGACTGGTATGGACCTGCTGGAGGTCTTCCTCAGTCGATGCATTCAACCACTCCAAGCTCGTGACCATCCGATGTGGATGTACTCGGGACTCGAGGATTCCACTCGGATACACCCGGAGGACGTTAGTGAGGACACAGTGGAGAAGTGGCTGAGAGGAATCACCGGCAACAAGGATAATCCCCGGGGTCTAGGAGGGTGGTTCCATTCGACCATTTGCGCCAGCCAGAACAGGTATGATTCTGCATTGTCGAGTGTCTTCTTGATTTACTATGTAGTATCTTGTTGACGGTCGACCGTCTTTCTTTTGTTCATTGTCTTTTCAGGCTCTTATTGATATGTACTCGATGCCCAATGGAGTGCAGGAGCAAAATGTCGAGGGAGAGGCGAGCGGGGGCGAGAGCAGCGAGTGGCACTCAGATGCAGAGGAGGACGAGGAGAGCGACGACCCGAGTGACGAGGAAGAGGTCGACTCTCCTCCTCGCAGAGAGAGAAGGTCCAAGCATGCTCACGACCCAGCAAGCACCCCCGACCTGGTGACCACACCGACTGGGCAATCTTCGAAGCGCCCTCGGACGTCTTCTCCAGTGGCGACTGAGAAGGGACCAAAACAGCTCAACACTGCGCCGCCTCTAGTGCCGAAACCATCGAAGGCCACATCCTCCAAACCGCCGAAGGCTTTGCCCAGAATCAAAGTGACCATTCCCACCATCTCCGAGTAACTATCTGGCCTGATCTTTTGGCTGACTCGAGCAACAGAACATAACCGACTGAATGTTGACATTTGCAGTGCTGCTACATCTGGAACTTCTTCCCACCAATACCGAGACGAGCAAATGGAAGACGCAGTTACCTCCAATCAAGGTAAAACCCTCAGGATCTAGTTCTTGACTATCTGGTCGATTAAATTCTGGCGATTTACTTGGGGTCGACTGGTTTATTTGCAGCCCCACCCAACGTCATCGAGCTTCCGGATGATGATGAAGATGTGGCCCCTAGGCCCAGAAAGAACAAAAAAGTAGCAGCTGGCAAGACGTCTCAGCAGGGACCGATGACAACACCAACCGTCCAGCAATCTGAAGACGCAAGTGGGGCCTCTATAACTTTTGTTGTCCCATTATCGAGTGAGTGCCCTGCACCGTCGATTGTACCGGTGTTTCCTTCAGTCGTCCAACCTCATGCTTCAGAGCTCCAAGCTGCCGCACTTGGGTCGTCCGCCCCCTTCTTCACCAACTACCATGTTCCGGAAAGCCAGTCGGACGCGGCTGCGGAGGGCATCCGTCAGGCTAACGTGATGATGGAGCGGATGAAGACGGTGCACGAGAATAGCCAGGCTGCTTATGATGCCAGCGCGAATCTTCGGGCCAATGTCCAGGTAAGTAGGCTTTCGACTGACCTTGTTCTATTAGGATATGCTACCTGAAATATTTTCTTTCATACAATCTCTTATTGTTTGCGTCAAATCTGTACACCCACTGGGTGTTTTGTTGTCTTTAGCATTTGCGCTTTTCCACTCGGCCTAGGCGAGTGGGATCTGAACCGGTGGGGGCACGCTAAGTGCACCCACTGGGTGTAGTCCCCGAGACTGTAGTCAACTGCGGGAAGTCGACTGGGGTCTGAGTACTTTTCCCTTTCCTTTCTTCCACCCGACCCGGGCTGACCGGCCGAGTGGGATCTGAACCAGTGGGGGCACACCAAGTGCACCCACTGGGTGTAGTCCCCGAGACCGCGGTCGACTGCTGGCAGTCGGCCGGGGTCTGAATAATTCTTCTCTTTTTTTTAAACTCGACCCGGGCAGACCGGTCGAGTGGGGTCTGAATCAGTGGGGGCACGCCAAGTGCACCCGCTGGGTGTAGTCCTCGAGACCGCAGTCGACTGCGGGCAGTCTGCTGGGGTCTGAGTAAACTTTTAAGTTTTATTCACTCGGAAGTAAATAATCTTTGATCTTGTCGATTGATGTGTCTTTTACCCTCTGTAGAAATCGTGTACTCTCATTCCCAAGTTCGCTGAATTGGAGGAGAAGCAGAGACAACTCAACCTTGACTTGGAGTTGGCCCAACAAAAATTGAAGAAAGCTCAAGATGAAGTTGCTGGTATGGAAGGTAACTGCCTGTTGACTGCTCACATCGATCGTCCTTTAAAGTATTTCTTCGATTTCTTGTTTGATCCAATTGCTTATTTTGCAGAGAAAATGAGGTTGGCTTGGGAGAAGAAGGACTCGGACCTTGTGGCTGTGCAGAAGGAGGCTCAAGATAAGACTGCCCTTGCAGACCAGAAGTTGGCTTCGGTCGGAGTGCTGGAAGAAGAAGTAAGCAAGCTGAAGTCCTCTCTCACTGAATCCAACCGAGAGGTAACTCGTCATAAGAAGGATAAGTTGGCTTTGAATGAGAAGCTAGAGTCTGCGGCTTGTAAGAGAAATGACATGGAAGCCTATCTGAGAACTCTTGCCAAGAAGCTCTATCTTATGCTGGAAGGTACTCCTTTTAATCCGACTGCTTTAATGCCTGCAAGTTAGTTCTGTCCAGTCGACTCACTAACTCTTTGACTGCAGAATTCTGCCAAAACTTCCACGAAGAGACTGGATGGATCGAGACGGGTTTGGACCCTATTGCTTCTCCAGTCGGCGACGAGGCTGCCATGAATGTGCTTCGACTGGAATCTCGTGTCGCCAGTGTGGCAAGTTACCTCGCTCGTCTGAAGGTGGCAGTTTCACGGATCGACTCATCACTCTGGCCAAGAGCGACGCTTCAAAATGACCTCGAATCTCTGATGACTCGGCTCAACGAGGTCCCTGGTCGAGTGCAAGAGTGGAAGAAGTCCTCTGCCCGGTGTGGTGCTGACGTGGCGTTGTCCTTGGTAAGAGTCCATAGCAAGGAAGCCCGCGAAGATAAGCTGGCGGCGATCAAGGTCGCCAACACCAAAAGGCATGACTTCCAGTCCTTTATGGAGACTTTCATCACTGTTGCCACTCAGATTGCAGATGGAATCGACTTGTACGAAGTCGTCAAACCCGTCAGCCCTCCTCCTGCCGAGTGAACAAACTATGAGATTTAAACCTGTCTTAAATTTTCCTCGGAATGCTGAGTGGTTGTTGTAACCATTAAACTCCTTCGGGCTTGATGCTCGTATACTTTTGATTTGTCGCTTGGAACTTTAGGATTTATCCGAACTGCTTTTGGAATCTGCTCCCTATTTGGAATTACCTTCGTGTTTGAGATGCAGCCTTGAAATGGAGACTTCAATCGAACTGCGCCTTGTCGTCCTTGCGGACAAGGATGGAGCGCATGTAGTATTTGTGGCGTAGCTCGAAGGAGAAGGTTGCAGTCGACCTGCGCCTCGCCGTCCTTGCAGACAAGGATGGAGCGCATGTTGTACTTGTGGCGTAGCTCGAAGGAGAAGGTTGCAGTCGACCTGCGCCTCGTCGTCCTTGTGGACAAGGATGGAGCGCACGTTGTATTTGTGGCGTAGCTCAAAGAAGAGGGCCGCAGTCGACCTGCACCTTGTCGCCCTTGCGGGTAGGGATGGAGCGTACGTTGTACTTGTGGTGCAACTCCTAGGGAAAGGATTGCAATTGACTTGCACCTCGTCGTCCTTGTGGATGGAGATGGAGCGTACGTTGTATTTGTGGCGTAGCTCCAAAGGAGAAGGACGGCTCACCACTCGGTAGGATTTTACAAACTTAGGCGAGTACTGGACTGCAGCTAAGCCCCCAAGTGGGAGGATTGGTCACCACTCGGTAGGATTTTACAAACTTAGGCGAGTACTAGACTGCAGCTAAGCCCCCGAGTGGGAGGATTGCTCACCACTCGGTAGGATTTTACAAACTTAGGTGAGTACTGGACTACAGCTAAGCCCCCGAATGGAAGGGTGGCTCACCACTCGATAGGATTTTACAAACTTAGGCGAGTACTGGACTGCAGCTAAGCCCCCAAGTGGGAGGCTGGCTCACCAGTCGGTAGGATTTTACAAACTTAGGCGAGTATTGGACTGCAGCTAAGCCCCCGAGTGGGAGTGTTGCTCACCACTCGATAGGATTTTACAAACTTAGGCAAGTACTGGACTACAGCTAAGCCCCCGAGTGGGAGTGTTGCTCACCACTCGGTAGGATTTGACAAACTTAGGCGAGTACTGGAGCTAAGCCCCCGAGTAGGAGTGTTTCTCACCACTCAGTAGGATTTTACAAACTTAGGCGAGTACTGGACTGCAGCTAAGCCCCCGAGTGGGAGTGTTGCTCACCACCCGGTAGGATTTTACAAACTTAGGCGAGTACTGGACTGCAGCTAAGCCCCCGAGTGGGAGGATTGCTCACCACTCGGTAGGATTTTACAAACTTAGGCAAGTACTGGACTGCAGCTAAGCCCCTGAGTGGGAGGTTGGCTCACCACTCAGTAGGATTTTAAAAACTTAGGCAAAACAGATTCGCAGCTAAGCCCCAGAGTGAGAGGCTTGCTCACCACTCGGTAGGATTTTCCTTCGAACTTAGGCGAAACGGATTCGCAGCTAAGTCACCCACTGTGGATTTCAGACATAAATAAAAGCAACAACAATCATTCGAGAGGACTGTAAAGCTCTTGTCTTTGATAAACAAATTACAAAGGTATTTCTTATTATATTTTATTCGAACCAGTACTTAAGTATAAAAGGGGCAGAGCAGGTCCGCATTCCAAGCCCGTGGCTCGTCTTTCTTATGCTCGACACTGTAAAGGTGGTATGCTCCATTGTGGAGCACTCTGGTGACAATGAAGGGACCTTCCCAAGCCGTGGCGAGCTTGTGTGGTTTCTGTTGATCCACTCGAAGAGCCAAGTCACCCTCTTGAAAGGCTCGACCCCTCACGTGTCTAGCATGGAATCGATGCAAGTCTTGCTAATAAATGGTCTGTCGGAGTAATGGGCCACGGGTAGGCAACCCGAGTCCCATAACCTTTCAAGACATCGGGGCAGGCTGCGCCCCTCAAGACCCCAGGACGAAGAGCCGCCTCCTGAGGAGTCGACGGCAGGGCGGCGCACTGCCCGCTCACGGCCGAGTCCCATGGACGACTTCCAAAGAAGCCGACTTTGGGGAGTCGGCCGGCGACTCCAACAAACCCATGACCTCATTGAAGGGGACGGGGCAGGGACGTGGCTACAGTGAAGCCCACTCCCGCCCCTTACCAAGGGCAGGCATGGCCACAGCACGCCGTACCCGGGAAGATCTCCGTGCGGCGTGGCACTGTTGCCCTACCGGCCCTGACATCAGCACCACAGTACCGAGTCCTGCGCCCACGAAAGCTTGTCTGTACGGCCCGGGGGAAGCAGGTCCAACCAGTCAGAGAGACCCTAGGAGACGGCGAGAGGACCGCCAGTCGGATCCGTCTGGAGTCGGCCCGGGGAGTCGGCCGAGCCCTCCCCTGGGCCCCATGCACCATTAATCAAGATGTGATGGGGAGTGGCAACAGTGATCGCCCGCCAGGCGGCGGGACTGTTGCCATGACCCCATGACCAAGCCCGCGTCATCAGAAGCACGGCTACAGTAATCAGCAACCGGCAAGACCCGCCCGCGGTGGACGCGGCCTGTCGGCTTCGTACCAGACCAGTCGGCAGGCCCCAGCAGTCGGCGGAGAAGTCGGAGGCCAGAGGCACTGACACTAGGCCCGTGCCCAATCGAATTACCATTGTACCCCTGGGGGGTAGGCCCATATAAACCCCCAGGGAACCCATGCAAAGGGTTGGAACCCAGTAGCTCTAGACCATACCAGATAGAAGGAGAGAGCTAGCCTTGACCTCTCCTACCTCTAAGAAACAGCTCAAGGAGCAACCTGTAAACACTTGGCCATAGTGATCATGCGGAGACCCCGCAGAGCAGCAGTAGGGGTATTATCTCCCCGGAGAGCCCTGAAGCTGGGTAAGATTCGCCGGCGTGCATGTCTTCGCCTCATCCCGTTTCCAGGCACCGGCGACGTCCTACTCACCCCCACCATGATAAGCCATCCGTTGGCATATGTCGCACCAAACCCCCGACATTTGGCGCCCACCGTGGGGCCTGGTGCACCGCCGTCCGGAGATCTGTTCTGGACGGGAACCCTTTTCCTCCCTGGCGAGTGCAGCCAGCCAGGCACGCCAGACGAAGTTTGCATCGACGCGCTGCGCGGCGCTGAGATCGCCTGCGCAGCCAGCTCCTTGGCCGAGCTTGTCGGCGAGGTCCGCCTCTCCGTCGAACCTGCATCCGACGCAGGCACGGGCGGCCCCGAGAACCTCCTCGCGGGCCTCCTCGATCAACTCCATGTTTTCGGCGGGCCTGCCGTAGACTTGGAGTCCGTAGGCTCCACCGACCCGATGATGGTCGACTCCGACACCACATCGCTCGACGCGTTCCCCACCAACGTGGTGGTCTACGACGAACCTCTCCCCCACACAGAGAGCGACGGAAGCACCATCACTGAGGTGCTAGTCATCAGTCATGACGAGTTCCCTGGCGGAGGAGCGCCCGACTCACTCGGCGCGGCGCTGTAAGACCTAACTGCGCCCATTTCGGAAGATGCTGACGCAGAGACGTTAGAAGCGCGCCGCCTTCAGCTCGTTGAAGGCGCGAAGAAGCTGGCCAGCATGAGACACTTGTCAGAATCTTACCAGCGGGAGATGGATCGCGCCGTTGGCGGCTCGCCGGCCCCGGCAGGGCCTAGCCGCCTTGGCGCGGTCCAGCAGCGCGGCGTAGCCATCGCCAGCCTGTTTGGGGCTAGCCGCCCCGTGTACGCTACACCAGCGGAGAACATCCGAGCCGCCCAGGCAGCGGCGGATGAGCTGGACAATTTCGAGGGCGAAGAACGCCGCCTCATGATGGAGCGAGTCCAGCGGCTCCTCGATGCGGCCGCCGCGCAGAACGAGGCCGGCTGCCGCACGGAGGCGCCGCAGCGGCCAAACGACAACCCGCACTGAGATCAAGGCACGACGTCTTGGACGCCGACTGGCGGCTCCCGACAAAGAAAGGACAAGGAGCCGGCTGTCAGCCACAGTCGGACTCGCATTACCATAGAGTGCGACCGAGATGGCCGCCCGAGAGCAGTGGAATGACGGGACGACTGTCCGCCTCCCCCTCCCCGTAAGGAGAGGCGAGTCTCCCCGCCGCCTATTGACCATCCGACTCTCGGTGACCGCCTTGGCTGCCAAGAGGGAGTTGGAGAGAATGACGCCCGCCACCGGATCGACCGACTTCACCGGTCCCTGGCGCTGGAAGAAGAAGACGAGCTGGGTCCGCCTTGTTTCGGGCCCCGCATTCGGGACGAGCCCTTTCCCAGAGGGTTCACGCTGCCAAGAGACACGCCCAAGTATACCGACTCCGTGAAGCCGGAAGATTGGCTAGTCGACTACTCCACGGCTGTTAGCATAGCAAACGACAACAAGCGTGTCGCCGTAAAGTACGTTCCGCTCATGCTTCAGGGCACGGCCCGGACATGGCTGAACAGCCTAAAGCCCCGCAGCATCAACAGCTGGGTCGACTTCACCGAAGCGTTCGTCCGCAACTTCACCAGCACGTACAAGCGTCCTCCCAAGCCTCGTCATCTCTCCTTGTGCGTGCAAGGTCCTGATGAGTTGACTCGCGACTACCTCACGCGTTGGGCTGAGCTCCGGAACTCCTGCGAGGGCGTGCACAAGGTGCAGGCCATTGAGTACTTCACAGCCGGATGCTGAGAAGGCACCCTCCTCAAGCACAAGCTCCTCTGCGACGAGCCAGAAACCCTCGACGAGCTGCTGATCATAGCGGATAAGTACGCCACGGCCGACTCCTCCATGAAGGCGGAAATTCAAATCAGCACAGCTGGCAAAGTGGCTCCTCAAGCTCCAAGAACTCCGGCGGCAGACGCCGGCCGGTGACAACAGCAGGGCAACAACAAGCGCAAGGCCCCGCAGCCGGCTTCTGGCAGCCGGCAGGTCGCGACCGTTGATGCCCAATAGCCAGAAGAGCAGCCTCCGCCCAAGCGACAGAAAGGCGGCAAGCCAAACTGGTTGCCAGCCTTCTCCTATGAGCAGACCTTGGATGGACCTTGCAAGTTCCACAGCGGCGCAAAGCCGTCGAATCACACCACCCGGAAGTGCCACTGGCTCACCAGGATCGCCAAGGGAGACGGCCTCCTGCCACCCCCGCCTGCTGGGCAGCCGCCTCCGCCTCCGCCCCAGCAGCCGGCAGTCAGGCCAGTCGGCGCAGTACAAGACGAATACCCTGAAGAACACGGAGCCTACGTGGTGTTCACCAGTATGGTTGATGATCGACGCAGCAGGCGGCTGCAGTGACAAGAGGTGAACGCAGTAGCCTCAGAGACGCTAGATTTCATGCACTGGTCTGAGAAGCCCATCAGCTGGAGCAGGGATGACCACCCAGAAGTGATGCCGAGTCCAGGCTCCTACACCTTGGTCCTGGACGCCACCTTTGCTACGGACAAACGAGCCACGCGTTTCTCGCAAGTTCTGATAGACGGGGGCAGCAACATCAATATCCTGTACAAGGATACCATGGAGAAGTTAGGAATCAAGCAAAGACAGCTTCAGAGCAGCCGGACAGTGTTCCACGGCATTGTACCTGGGCTTTCCTGCTCGCCGATCGACAAGATCCTGATGGACGTCCTCTTTGGGGACAAAGATCACTTCCAAAGAAAGTCTGTTTGGTTTGAGATGGTGGACCTTGAGAGCCCATACCATGCGCTACTTGGCTGACCCGCCTTGGCCAAGTTCATGGCGGTCCCCTACTATGCTTACCTCAAGATGAAGATGCCCAGTTCCAGGGGAATTCTGACTGTGGGAGGCGACTACCGGAAGTCGTCTGCTTGCGCAGCTGAGAGCAGTCGGCTGGCCGAGTCCCTGGTAATCGCGGCTGAGAAGCGGCTCCTTGAGCGAGTTGTGGCGATGGCCGGCAAGCAGCCTGAGGTATCGCCTAGCCCAAAAGAGTCAGAGGCTGAGGGTTCGTTGAAGCCGGCCAAAGAGACAAAGAAGATACCCTTGGATCCGGAGCACCCAGAGAGGTACGCCGTCGTAGGTGCAAACCTCGACAGCAAATAGGAAGGCGAGCTCGTCGATTTCCTCCGTGAGAATCGGGACATCTTCGCATGGTCCCCCAAAGACATGCCAGGTGTACCGACGGATTTCTCTGAGCACAAGTTACATGTCCGATCTGATGCAAAGCCGGTCAGGCAGCCCCTGCGTCGCTTGTCAGAAGAGAAGAGAAGAGTTGTCGGAGAAGAGATAGCCCGACTCCTAGCAGCCGGCTTCATTATGGAAGTTTTCTTTCCGGAGTGGCTGGCAAATCGGTCCTGGTACTAAAGAAGAACAAGCAGTGACGAATGTGTATTGACTACACGAGCCTCAACAAGGCCTGCCCCAAGGACCCATTTGCCCTACCAAGAATCGATCAGGTGATAGACTCCACAGCCGGATGCGAGCTGTTGAGTTTCTTGGATGCATACTCAGCGTATCACCAGATCAAGCTGAACTCGGCTGACAGATTGAAGACCGCCTTCATCACGCCGTTTGGAGCATTCTGCTACCTCACCATGACGTTCGGCTTGAGGAATGCCAGCGCCACCTTTCAGCGTTGCATGCAGAAGTGTCTCCTCAAGCAGCTCGGCAGGAACGCCCACGTCTACGTGGACGACATGGTGGTGAAGACGGAAAAGCGGGAAACGCTGCTGGAAGACCTCAAGGAGACCTTTGAAAACCTGCGCCGGTTCCAGATCAAGCTCAACCCCGAGAAGTGTGTCTTCGGAGTACCAGCCGGCCAGCTGCTAGGCTTCCTGGTCTCTGAACGCGACATAGAATGCAACCCAGTAAAAATCAAGGCCATCGAGAGAATGGAGGTACCCAGCCGGCTGCTGGATGTGCAGAAGTTCACCGGCTGCTTAGTGTCCATCAGCCGATTCATCAGTCGGCTGGGCGAGAAAGCTCTCCCCTTATACCAACTCATGAAGAAGACCACTTTTTTCGAGTGGAACCATAAGGCGGACGAAGCTTTTCACCATTTGAAGAAGATGTTGACTACTCCGCCTGTCCTGGCGGCTCTGACTCCCAAGGAACCTATGCTCCTGTACATCGCCGCCACCAGCCGGGTAGTCAGCACAGTCATTGTAGTGGAGCGCAAGGAGGAAGGCAAGGCGCTGCCTGTCCAAAGACCAGTATATTACCTGAGCGAGGTACTGTCGACCTCCAAGCAAAACTACCCCCACTACCAGAAGATGTGCTATGGCGTACACTTTGCTGCCAAGAAATTGAAGCCTTACTTTCAAGAGCATCCAATCACGGTGGTCTGCACGACCCCGCTTGCCGAGATCATCGGTAGCCGAGATGCTTCTGGTCGAGTGGCCAAGTGGGCCATAGAGCTGGCTCCTTACACCATCTACTACCAGCCTCGCACCGCCATCAAATCACAAGCACTGGCCGACTTCCTCGTCGACTGGGCCGAGACCCAGTACCTGCCTCCAGCACCTGATTCCACCCATTGGCAGATGCATTTCGACGGCTCCAAGATGCGCACCGGCTTGGGAGCCGGCGTCATCCTCACCTCTCCCAAAGGCGACAAGCTCAAGTATGCGCTGCAAATCCACTTTGCCACCTCCAATAACGTCGCTGAGTATGAGGCGCTCATTCACGGGCTCCGGCTTGCCATAGAGCTTGGCATCCGCCGGATCTTGTGTTATGGTGACTCGGACTTAGTGGTCCAGCAATCATCCGGCGACTAGGACGCGAAAGATGCAAACATGGCTAGCTACCGTTTCCTCGTGCAGCAACTCAGCGGGTATTTCGAAGGATGCGAGTTCCTTCATGTACCAAGGAATGACAACGACCAAGCAGATGCATTTGCACGAATCGGCTCTACCCGCCAAGCAATACCATCTGGTGTCGCCCTTCAACGCCTTCTCAAGCCGTCCGTCAAGCCCTTGCCAGAATCAGACTCCATCTTCGTACCGGCTCCTTCCGAAGACGTCGGATCCGACTCCAGAGCCCCGGCAGGCGGCACGAGGATCTCGGCAGATGACTCCGGAGCCGCCACAGTCGAGGCTAGCCCAGGGACTGTGGAACCCAGCCCGGGGACTGCGGTGGCGGACTCGAAGATTCCAGAACTCAGCCCAAGGACCGCGCCAGTCGGCCCGGGGACTTCATGAACCCAGCAAGCGGCTATTGACTCCAACCCGCCGCCTCCCAGCCCAGCCGCCCTCGTCCAAGTCGCAGTTCTGGTAGTCGAAGAAATAGCAGCACCCTCATGGGCCCAGCCCATCCTCAAATTCCTGGTGAACAAAGAGCTACCAACTGATGAGACCTCAGCTCGGCAAGTACAATGCCGGGCGGCAGCCTATACCATAGTCAACAGAGAGCTGGTCAGGCGCAGCGTCACTGGTGTCTACCAGCGCTGCGTAGAGCCAGATCAAGGTCAAGTGATTCTCAAAGACATCTATCAAGGTGAATGCGGCCACCATGCGGCTTCAAGAGCACTCGTCGCCAAAGCCTTTCGGTACGGTTTCTTCTGGCCGACTGCCTTGGAAGAGGCCAAGGAGTTGGTCCAAAAATGCAAAGGGTGCCAAAAATTCAGCTCCAAGCCGCACCAGCCGGCTTCTGCGCTCAAAACCATCCCCATTGCCTGGCCTTTCGCAGTTTGGGGCCTAGACATGGTGGGACCCTTCAAGACAACACGAGGTGGTTTAACTCACCTACTTGTTGTAGTGGACAAGTTCACCAAGTGGATAGAAGCGAAGCCAATTAAGAAACTGAATGGTCCGACTGTCGTGACTTTCATCACCGATATCACAATTCGGTACAGCATACCACACAACATCATCACTGACAACGACACAAATTTTGCCAAAGGCGCCTTGGCCCGTTTCTGCGCAACACAGGGCATCCGACTGGACCTAGCGTCCGTCGGCCACCCGCAGTCAAACGGCCAAGTGGAGCGGGCAAACGGCCTCATCCTGTCCGACATCAAGCCTCGATTGATCGAGCCTCTGGAGCGCTCGGCTGGCTGTTGGCTCGACGAGCTGCCAGCCATCCTCTGGAGTATACGCACGACTCCAAACAAGTCAACCGGCTTCACGCCCTTCTTCCTCGTCTACGGTGTCAAAGCCGTCATCCCAACGGACATAGAGTTCGACTCCCCACGAGTCACCATGTATACCGAGGAGGAAGCAGAAGCACGATAAGACGGCGTCGATCTGCTGGAAGAGGGCCGGCTGTTGGCACTCAGCCGGTCCAGCATCTACCAGCAGAGCCTGCACCAATACCACAACAGGAAGGTCAGGCCAAGATCTTTTCAAGAAGGAGACCTTGTGCTCCGGCTGATCCAGCGAACAGCCGGCCAGCACAAGCTGTCGGCGCCTTGGGAAGGCCCTTTCATCATCAGCAAAGTACTGGGCAACGATTCCTGCAAGCTGATGGCGAGGGGCGACTTCTCCCTCGGCGTTGTCTTCAGGCCAGTCAGCGAAGGTAGCCGAAGGCCTGAAGTCGCCTGTTGTCCCTCCTCCTCCCTCGGCGTCGTCTTCCAGAGCCGCCGCCCCCAGATCGGGGTCGCCGACGTCGCTCTCCGCCCGGTCGGCGAGGAACTCATAGGCCGGCCCCGAGGTGCCGGCTGGTGGGTGAAGAAGGGGATTATAACCAAAGCCGACTGGTCAAAACAAAACTCGGCAAGAAGAAGACAATCTAAAGAAAGAAAAGAAAGGCGACTCACCACGGGCGGGGGGTTGGCGCGGGAGTACGGCTCCTTGCCAAATCGCCAGTCCTCCAGGAGCTTGCTGTCCGAGAGGTAGTTCACCATGAAGGCCACCTCTTCGTGAGGCATGTCCTTGGTGCACATCCGACTCGGGTCGCGGCGCCCGCTCATCTGGCATATCTTATGAGGGCGGCCTTGGAGTAGGAGAACTCGGCGCGAAAGGAAGGCGGCCAGCAGGTCCAGACCAGTCAGACCCTCCGACTGCGTCAGCACTCGGAGTCGCGTGATGGCGCCGGCTTCCGCAGGCGTCAGCGACCTGGCCCGGTACGACCAGTTAGGCAGTCTCCCAGCCAGCGGGCCGGCTTCAAAAGCCGGCAGGTTGACCCAGTCGCCCCTCGTGGCGACGGTCCTGACGTAGAAGTAGGATCTCTGCCACATCTTCACCGACTTTATCAGTGAGATGGAGGGGAAGGGATTGTCGGCCCCCGACCTTCGCACGACGATGAAGGCGCCGCACTGAGCTGGCACGCCCGCGGCCTGGGTGTCGAGCTTGGAGAAGAAGTACTCCGAGGAAGCCTTCGCATAGGGCCACGAAGACGGATAGCAGCACCACTGCGTTGGGGGTGAGGTGGTGTGGCTGGAGACCGTAGAACTCCAGGAAAGACCGGAAAAAACTGCTTGCCGGCAGCCCCAGCCCGCGCAGGCAGTGCGAGCGGAAGATGACCCGCTCGCCCTCCTGCGGTGCGGGGGAAATCTCCCCCTCCGACGCAAGACGCACCTGCACACGATCCTCGCCGAGAAGCCGACGGGTCCGGCGGAGGAACTCAATGTGGTCTTCATGAACTTCGGAATCGTCCCAAGTGCCGGAGCGCACTGGGAGAGGCGCGACAGCGGAGGAAGAACTCATCGCGAGCTGTCGCCGCAGCGTTCACCGGAGCTTGGGCGTGCGGCGGAGTAAAGAAGAAAAGAGGAAGGAGGAGAGCGAGGAGCAGCAAGGAGGAAGAGAACGAGGAGTAGTGGGAAGGAGGGGCGCGCGTGCCCCCCTCTTCCCCCTACTTATAGCCCCGTGGGCTGCGAAGCCGAGGGGGCGGACGTGGGGATTTACTGCGTCCACAACCCCATGACCCCCACGATCCACGTAAAGTTACTGCGTGCAATAACTCCACGGGAATCCCAACCATCCACCAGGGCCGTAGCGGATCTGCTTGGGCGCCGAGGCGCGGTAGTGGCGGGCCCTGCCTATGGGCATGTCCCGTCGCACGCGTAGGCTGGCAGGACGGCATGGCCACGTGCCCCCGCGCGACAGGCTAAGAACGGGTGGCGGCCTGGAGGCTTAGCTAGCACGCCACTTAAATCCCGCTGCGATGTTCGAAATGCTGGGCAAGTCGGAATTGAGTGAGGCCGAGTTGAGCAAGTCCGACTCCTTCTAGATGGCCCGACAGAAGTCAATCAAAGACCATGTGTTGAGCACCCGGAAAGAGAAACTGCTGAGGCTTCTCGGTCGATCGTCCGCGGCGCCTCACCAACTTCGGGGACTACTGTCAGAGTAATGGGCCATGGGTAGGCCAACCCAAGTCCCATAACCTTTCAAGACATCGGGGCGGGCTGCGCCCCTCAAGACCCCAGGACGAAGAGCCGCCTCCTGAGGAGTCGATGGCAGGGCGGCCGATTGCCCGCTCACGGCCGAGTCCCAGGGACGACTTCCAGAGAAGCCGGCTTTGGGGAGTCGGTCGGCGACTCCAACAAACCCATGACCTCATCGAAGGGGACGGGGCAGGGGCATGGCTACAGTGAAGCCCACTCCCGCCCCTTACCAAGGGCAGGCATGGCCACAACATGTCGTACCCGGGAAGATCTCCTTGCAGCGTGGCACTGTTGCTCTGCCGGCCCTGACATCAGCACCACAGTACCGAGTCCTGCGCCCACGATAGCTTGTCTTTACGGCCCGGGGGCAGCAGGTCCCACCAGTCAGAGAGACCCTAGGAGACGGCGAGAGGACTGCCAGTCGGATCCGTCAGGAGTCGGCCCGGGGAGTCGGCCGAGCCCTCCCCTGGGCCCCATGAACCATTAATCAAGATGTGATGGGGAGTGGCAATGGTGATCGCCCGCCAGGCGGCGGGACTGTTGCCACGACCCCATGACCAAGCCCGCATCATCAGAAGCACGGCTACAGTAATCAGCAGTCGGCAAGACCCGCTCATGGCGGACGCGGCCTGTCGGCTCCGTACCAGACCAGTCGGCGGGGCCCACCAGTCGGCGGGCCCCAGCAGTCGGCGGAGAAGTCGGAGGCCAGAGGCACTGACGGCTAGGCCCGTGCCCAATCAAATTACCATTGTACCCCTGGGGGGTTGGCCTATATAAACCCCCAGGGCACCCATGCAAAGGGTAGGAACCCAATAGCTCTAGACCATACCAGATAGAAGGAGAGAGCTAGCCTTGCCCTCTCCTACCTCTAAGAAACAGCTCAAGGAGCAACCGTGTAAACACTTGGCCATAGTGATCATGCGGAGACCCCGTAGAGCAGCAGTAGGGGTATTATCTCCCCGGAGAGCCCTGAAGCTGGGTAAGATTCGCCGGCGTGCATGTCTTCGCCTCATCCCATTTCCAGGCACCGGCGACGTCCTACTCGCCCCTACCATGATAAGCCATCCATTGGCATATGTCGCACCAAACCCCCGACATGGTCGACCGGATCAAGGCCATCTCTCTTTCCTCCTCTAGGAGGTCGACTGTGTCTTGACGAGCTTGTTCTGCTTCATCTTCAGAGAAGAGCTCCACTCGTGGTGCATTATGAAGCAAGTCACTCGGTAGAATAGCTTCAGCTCTATAGACCAATAAGAATGGAGTTCGGCCAGTCGACCGATTGGGAGTTGTCCTCAATCCCCAAAGAACTGATGGAATTTCATCAACCCAGGCGCCCGCCACGTGCTTGAGATCTCTCATCAGTCGGGGTTTCAGTCCTTTGAGAATCAGGCCATTTGCTCTTTTTGCTTGTCCATTCGACTGGGGATGGGCGACTGAAGCATAGTTGACTCGTGTGCCTTGTGAGGCACAGAAAGTTCTGAACTCATCAGAATCGAAGTTTGATCCGTTGTCAGTGATGATGCTGTGCAGAACCCCATATCTGAATGTCAACTCTCTGATGAAGATGACAGCAGTAGTAGCTTCAAGATTCTTAATAGGCTTGGCTTCGATCCATTTGGTAAACTTGTCGACTGCTACGAGCACATGAGTGAAGCCACTCCTACCAGTCCTCAGTGGACCAACCATGTCCAATCCCCGAACAGAAAAGGGCCAGACAAGTGGAATGGTTTTCAGGGCTGATGCAGGTTTGTGCGACATTGGAGTAGAACTGGCAGCCTTCGCATCTGTCGACTATATCTTTCGCCATTTCGTTTGCTCATGGCCAATAAAATCCAGCTAGGTATGCTTTAGCCACAATGGTCCGAGAGGACGCATGGTGACCACATGTCCCCGAATGGATGTCATGGAGGATCACTCGACCTTCTTCTGGCGCTATGCATTTCTGGCTGACCCCGGTTGCACTTTCTCTGAACAGCTGTCCTCTTATTACAGTAAAGGCCTTGGATCGACGGACGATCTGTCGAGCCTCTTCTTCATCTTGTGGGAGCTCTTTCCTAAGGATATATGCAATGTATGGCACTGTCCAGTCGGGAGTGATGACCAACACCTCCATGATCAAGTCGACCACGGCTGGGACCTCGACTTCAGTCGGATCTGTGGCACTCTTAGGCTGCGGGGGTTCTTCAGTGAAGGGATCTTCTTGAATTGATGGTGCGTGAATATGCTCCAGGAACACATTACTGGGGATGGCTTCTCTCTTGGAGCCTATCTTTGCTAAATCATCTGCTGCTTGATTTTTCAGTTGGGGTATATGATGGAGCTCTAACCCCTCAAACTTCTTTTCGAACTTCCTCACCGCGTTGCAGTAACTAGTCATGGCTGGGCTTCTGACGTCCCACTCCTTCATCACTTGATTGACTACCAAATCCGAGTCACCATAGACCATGAGGCGACGGACGCCGAGTGAGATGGCCATACGCAACCCATACAAGTGTGCTTCATATTCTGCTTCGTTATTGAAGGAATCAAAGTGAATCTGAAGGACATATCTGAGCTTGTCTCCTCGGGGGGACACCAGTACCACCCCAGCACCGGAACCATTCAGCATCTTGGAACCGTCAAAGAACATGGTCCAGTGCTCCGAGTGAACTTGAGTCGGCAGTTGTTGTTCGATCCACTCGGCGAGGAAATCTGCTACTGCTTGGGACTTGATAGCTTTCTTTGCCTCAAACTTGATATCTAAGTGAAGGAGTTCAATCGCCCACTTTGCCACTCGACCAGTTGCATCTCTATTGCTCAGAATCTCTGACAATGGAGCGTCACTGACGACTGTAATGGAGTCATCAGAGAAGTAATGTGCAACCTTCTTCGTGGTCATATAAATCCCATAAACAAGCTTCTGATAATGTGGATATCTTTGCTTTGATGGAGTCAAAACTTTAGAGACATAGTATACTGGGCGCTGAACTTTGTAGGCTTTTCCTTCTTCTTCCCGCTCGACCGTAAGTACTGTACTGACGACTTGTCCAGTGGCTGCAATGTAAAGCAGTAAAGGCTCTTTGCTGATTGGAGCAGCAAGCACCGGCTGGGTGGAAAGCAGGGCTTTAAGCTCTCCAAATGCTGCATCAGCTTCAGGAGTCCACTCGAACTTATCTGACTTCTTCATCAGTCGGTAAAGAGGCAGCACCTTTTCACCGAGGCGAGAAATGAATCGACTTAGGGCGGCCAAACAACTGGTAAGCTTCTGGACATCATGCACACGCACAGGGCGTTTCATCCGGAGTATGGCACCTACTTTCTCTAGGTTAGCGTCGATCCCTCGTTCGGAAACGAGAAAACCGAGTAATTTTCCGCCTAGAACTCCAAACGTGCATTTTGATGGATTAAGCTTGATATCATACCTTCTGAGGTTGCAAAGGTTTCAGCAAGGTCAGCCAGTAGGTCGGAACCTTTACGTGACTTGACCACAATGTCATCCATGTATGCTTCCACATTCAGACTGATCTGAGTGAGTAAACACTTCTGAATCATCCGCATGAATGTGGCTCCGGCGTTCTTCAAACCGAATGGCATAGTGACATAACAGAAGCACCCAAATGGGGTGATGAAAGCTGTTTTTATCTCATCGGGTCCATACAGACGGATCTGATGATACCCGGAATAAGCGTCCAAAAAGGACAAACGCTCACACCCCGGGGTCGAGTCGACTATTTGGTCGATGCGAGGGAGAGGAAAGTGATCTTTCGGGCAAGCCCGGTTGATATGTTTGAAGTAAATGCACATGCAAAGTGAGTCATCCTTCTTTGGGACCATGACAACATTAGCTAACCACTCGGAGTGGTTAATTTCTCGGATAAACTCAGCTGCTAGAAGTCAAGCCACTTCTTCACCGATTGCCTTCTTCTTCTGTACGGCGGACCGTCGAAGATGTTCTTTGACTGGTTTTACTTTTGGGTCGACTCGCAAGCGATGCTCAGCCAGTCCCCTGGGAACACCTGGCATGTCAGAAGGTTTCCATGCAAAGATGTCCCAGTTCTCACGGAGAAACTAGATGAGCGCTTCTTCCTATTTGGAGTCGAGTGTTGTTGAAATGTGAGTCGGAGCAGCATTGGGATCCGTCGGGTGAATGTGAATCGACTTTGTTTCACCAGACGACTGGAATGCTGGATCCGTGGCAGGCTTCTTAGCTCGCAACAAATCACTTGGATCTGCATTTTTTTGATATTCCTGCAATTCCACTACTGCCATCTGTGCATCGGCGATCTTTGAGCCCTTCTGGAAGCACTCTTCTGCCTTCTTTCGATTGCCAGTGATAGTGATCACCCCTTTGGGATGAGACATCTTCAATTTGAGGTACACGTAACATGGTCGAGCCATAAAACGTGCATAAGCTGGCCTACCCAAAATAGCATGATAAGCACTTTGGAAATCCACAACTTCAAATGTCAACTTTTCTTTGCGGTAATTCTTGGAATCACCAAACACTACATCAAGGGCGATCTGGCCGAGTGATGCAGCCTTCTTGCCAGGAAGGACTCCATGGAAACTCATATTGCTTTCACTGAGTCTGGACATCGGAATGCCCATTCCTTTCAACGTCTCTGCATACAGAATATTCAGGCCACTACCACCATCCATCAGAACCTTAGTCAATCGCGTGCCTTCGACTACTGGGTCGACCACCAACGCTTGCCTCCCAGGGGTGGCTATGTGCGCTGGGTGATCGGACTGATCGAATGTAATGGCAGTCTGAGACCACTTCAAATAACTGGGTGTCACCGGGGCGACCATGTTTACTTCTCTGTTGATGACTTTCAGTCGACTCTTACTCTCAACATCAGCGAAAATCATCAGAGTGGAATTGACGTGGGGGTAACCATCATCATCCTCTTCCCCATCCTCAACTTTGTCTGTTTCCTTCTCCTTTTCCTTGGGTTGTTTCTCTCGGAATTGCTAGATTAGGAGTCAACACTGTCAAGTGGTATGCTTTGGGTAAATGAAATTACTCTCTTCATCTTTCTCGGTGTGAATGTGGCATGGTAAATCCAGCACATCATTTCCATCTTGATCTTTTACTTTCTTGGGGTTCCACGGTCCTTTGGGTTTCCCCTTGAACTTCCCTTGAGTTACGGCCAAGGCTTCTCCAGGAGCAGCTGGCTCGGCTTTGCGCTTCTGCTTCCGACTGGAGTTCCCTCCTCCGGTTTCATGGGCGACTGTTTTGTGCTTGCCACTCTGGAGTCAGTCTTCTTCTTCACCATTGGCGTACTTGGTGGCAATCTCCATCATCCGAGTCAGAGTCATATCTCCTGTCCGACCGAATTTCAGATTCAACTCCCGATACTTAACGCCTTCTTTGAAGGCATAAATTGCTTGGTGATCTGACACATTCTCCACTGTGTGGTGCAACGTGATCCATCTCTGGATATAATCCCTCAAAGTTTCATTCGGTTTCTGAACACAACACTGTAATTCTGTCAACCCTGCTGGCTGCTTGCAAGTACCTTCAAATGTTCTGACAAATACTCGACAAGATCTTCCCAAGTATAAATACTACCAGGAGCTAACTGATTCAGCCACGCCCTGGCCGAGCCCTCTAGCATCAAAGGAAGGTGCTTCATGGCTACTTCATCATTGCCGCCACCGATCTGTACAGCCACTCGGTAATCCTCAAGCCAAGTGTCAGGCTTGGACTCACCAGTGAACTTATTGACTCCAGTCGCCAACCTGAAGTTGGGAGGAATCGCCACAGCCCTGATGGCTCTGCTGAAGCACTCTGAGCCTGAGACATGCACTCTGCTGCTGGTTGGAAAATCTCTGTCGGGGCCTTCTCTGTGAGCTCTGTTTTTGTCGACTAGACCCTGAACGAGAATAGATCTCGCATCAAAGCCCGGTTCCCTGGGGTCGACTGGAACCCTTCACCCACCATCATGAGGGCGTCTGTCATCCTGCTGCCGAGGCATGTATGATCCACTCCTTGGGGGAGGCGTGAGCCCTCGACGACGATCATTGTGATCGAGTCAATGATCATACTGCTCACGGTTTCTGTACTGATCTCGTCGGTCTCCATGTCCCTCATGCCTCAGGGGCGATCTTGGGCTGTGAGCCGACTAGACTGTGTCTGCAACCACTAATCTGCTGTGAATCCTATTCCGTGACTAAGATACTACTATATTCTGCTCTCCCGCGGCTCGGAGCAAGGCCCGGATCTGCACCAAACCTCGACCAGCTTCTGACTGGGAAGGTTGAATTGACTCCGCTATTCGGGCCGCAGCTGCGAGATTCTGGATTGGAGTTCGGTATACCTAAGTCGGAGGTGGAAAAAGTTGACGTCGACTGGATTCGGGAGCACGCTGACGAGCACGCTCGTCGAGTGCATGCTGGAGGTTCTCCAGTCGAGTGCGCTCAGCCAAGTTGGTCAGGCGCGCCTCCTCCAAGGCCTGGGCCTCAGGGGTTTCTCCAACGATAGGAGTGTGAAGTGCATCCGTGTTCCAGAGGCGAAGTTCCTCCCTCCTCTGTGAAGAGATGGGTTCGGGTCGGTACTCTTCGTGGACACGTGACGGATCGCCGCCACCATCGCCTTCGTCCTCACGGGTGAAGCCAGGAGGACTACGTGGTCCATTGACCATCAAAACTTCCGCCTCGGGGTCGCTGCTGTCGCACTCGGATGCAGTCTCTACGGAGCCAGTCGAACAGGCCGTAGAGAGTTTCGTCGGGCTCGATTCCCGTGACCTGGGGGTGGCCGATTGGCGAGCCACCGCATGCCTCACCCATCGCTGAAGCCTCGACCGATAGAACATTTGCCCCGGCGGGCTGCAGGGAGGGAGGTCGGCACGGGAGCCGGCCGATACTGAGTCGACGGTTGCCGTAGGAGGACGCCACGAACGCACGCGCGAAAGTGCATTGCCCCGCGGACGGGGAGCGCCTCAACGTCGAGTGGCGCTTCCTGGAGCCAAGCGGAGTCGTCGGCGATGAATACGAGCGCACCGAGACGGATCTCGTGGCCCTTGGCCAAACCTCCGCCTGAAACCATGTTGATGGGGATCGGAAAAATTACAACTTCTCCAAAAAGTCGCTAAGACACCAGCCCCAAGGTGGGCGCCAACTGTCGTGGTTCTAAGTCTGACAGTAGAATAGGGGGGTAGGGATGTAGAGGCAAGATCCTAGCTATGGAGGAGTTGTACACGCGAGGTTTACGAGTTCAGGCCCTTCTCGGAGGAAGTAACAACCCTACGTCTCGGAGCCCGAAGGCGGTCGACTGGATTATATGCGTGTGAGTTACAGGGGGTGCGGACCCTTGTCCCTGAGGAGGGGGGTGGCTTATATAGAGTTCGCCAGACCCCTCCCTCCCTCAGTTACAAAGGGTTTAAGGTACATAAATATGGGGACGTTACTGGTAAAACCTGCAATAAAGATACATAATTACCATTAAAGCTATGACTTAATTCCCGACCGTTGCAGAGTGGAGTGACTCTAGATCTTCTGGTAGTCGAGTGATTGTCCATACGGTCGAGTGTCTTCAAGACTGTCGAGTGGAACATAGCTTCATGGTCGAGTGGATGATGATTTTTCTTCGAATGCTTCTGGTTCTTTTAGAGATGTCCTTGGGGAGGGTATCTTGGACAGATCCATGACCCTACCCTGGGTACATAGCTTCATCAGACTCCATTTAACTTTTTCCGGTGAAGCTCATGCACGATTTCATGGAAGACAAACATATAACCCCCATCAAGTATTTTTTTGTCTTCCACAAAGGGTGTTTTCATTGACTCATAATGTAGCATTGAGAGATCCAATCATAATAAGCACTCATAGACACCCGGCCTGTACATAACTGAGATGCACATAGTCAACACTAGCGCGCACATGCAAAAGATCACGCCGACAAGAAGCAAAGTTATACAAGACCAATGTTATGCCTAAACGGAGGGAGAGAAAAACCCGAAACAATCAAGTTTGTCCTCGCATGAAAATTGCTGAGTTGGGCGGACCATGTGTTCAACCACCCCATCTAACCGGTAATTTGTCACTTTGGTAAAATCTTAGATTTGACGCTTAGAGCGAAATTGGACGATGTTGTTGGATATGAATTGCATCCTGGTCTTAGGCAACATGATACATAATTGCCAAAAATATCCAGGTTATAGAATATTGGTAGTTACAGTAATAGATCCACATTGATCATGTCCAAAAAAATTAAGAAAATTCAGCAGAAAACCCATTCGGTTCGGAAGCTTTATGGATAAGTTCAGTATTTAGTTTAGTTTGTATAAATAAATTTAGAAGTCCCAATTATTCCATTTGAGAGACGTCTAGAACACGTCGGCCAAGGGATAATTATGCCTCTTACAACTTCTCAAGAATTTGTATGTACATGTCCTCCTAGATTTGAGGATGGTGACTTCCCGATGTGTTTAATCCGTGCGCACAATCAAGGTATCCGGTGGCTCCGGCAGGGAGTGGCGGCGACGGCGACAACGGCACGCCCTCATGCCTCGTTGGTGGTGTGGCTAGATTGGTTCCGCAGGGTGCTATGTGTAATTTCTGATTTTTCTGGGGTTATGTTGTACCACTGCTTATTTTCAATATAATCTAGGGTTCTTTTTTGAAAAAGGAACATTGATTGGGTGTTTGTTTTGTTATTATTCCCGTGTAAATCGTGCATACTTTATAGCATCCGATAGTTGCTAGATGCAAACTTCGCATGCGAGCTAGATACCTTGAATCATTGCTTGCTTCACGACAAATGTGGCTGCTATCGTAGTACTATAGTTACCACTTATTGGAAGCTGTAGAACACTTGAAATTGGCTTTGCCCAAGCTACTGAAAGACTTGCTAGGGAGCTTAATCTTCCGTTTCAAAATGAAAGACTGGATAATGGGCAAAAAATCATTCATGATTCGTGAATGACCCTCTTTCTTATTGCCGACACCTTAATTTAGTACTGTATTAGATGGGTAAGCATGCTCCGCTGCGCCCGGCTATAGCCATGTCTTTGCATGCGAGTTTGGATGGGCTTAAGCCACAGAGTGTTGGTGCCCGTTGCGTGTTGATCTTTCTATTAGAATACTAAAAAAATAAGAATATGGCCAATGTAAGTCGGTGATGCATGAATGCTAGTTTAGCATGGGTATGTGAGTGAGAGCAGCAGCCCAGGGAAACAATGAGAAAAGCAAACCACAATCCATAGACACACAACGCAAAAACGAATGAGCACACCCCAAAGAAATCGACCGGCGCCAATCAAAGGGACGATCACACAACATGCCCATCACACAGATATTAGCCGATCCACCGGTCTAAATAAACGCATGCAAAACCAGCTCCCCCGAGACAACCCCAATGACACCCATAGAAGAAACCCCATGACCCATCCATCATGATGCCGCGACATGGCAAGAGTACTTGTCGCCCGGTGCCTTAAAATAGCTCATTCAGACTCATTGGACAGGCTCATATAGGAGTAAAAAACAAATATGTTCAGTAGCCTGAAATGGTTACTTAGATAGCCGAAGAAGCTTACATAGGGGTGGGCTAAGGAGGTGGCCGGGTAGTCAATGCCTCATAAATTTGGAGAGTTTTGGTGTATGTGTGGGCCGTTATGTTCATTGTTTGATTGGGCCGAATTGGTTATTCATGGTAGGTAGCTTGTGTGACATATATTTTATTTTCTTCTAAAAAAGCAATATTTTTTCCTCTTGGTCGACACGATAGAGGGGATTGCCCATGATGGTTAGCCATGCGTGGATAGTTAGCATGGATGAGTCGACGTGACCGCGTCTGCTGCTAGGTGCACGCACATGTGTGTGCGATGTGTTGTTTGTGTGTTGCCCTAAAATTTTGGTGTCGACTTGTGTGCCCCACTCATGTCTTGTACAAATAGTGAGCCAATGTCTGGATGCATGTGCACATTTCTGAACACAGTATAGACGCGGACACTCATACGTACGCGCACACATATTCTACCCCTATGAGCACCTCTGAAAGACTGAGCCGATACATCATTTTAAAATTGATGAAGTCTCTACAAATGTTTTTGTAGTCGACAGGAACGTCTTCTCAACACACATTTGCCGGAAGGCCTGGACTTAGGGAGGCCTTAGGTAATTCCGGCAACTATGTGCTACCTAAATTTATCATGTGGACTTCATGTGTAACTTGTTGTTTGGGGACTGAACCAGCAGTTACTGGAATGGCTGTTGGCATGGAGCCAGTGGAGAGTCCTCATGTTTGGCGCTAGTTGCAAGAAATAGTCATGCAGATGCCTCAAGCGGCTTTACATGGGATAGTTGTGGGCACAAGCCATTAATATTGTACTTTTTTCAAATTTCAAATTCTTTTGTTTAAAAAGGTTTCAAAAATATTGTAAAATGTAGCTTTAACAAAGGAAAAACTATGTTGAGGAAATTGAAAAACAAAAACCTATTGATGTGCCTAGCTAAAAAAATGAGAAATCAAAATTTCATGGCATATTCGAGAAATGTTCAGCCATAGAAATATCATATTTGTGTATATTAATAGAATTCTAACACCCTGGATTTTGCCCTTTTCTTTTTCTGATGATTTTCTTGGATTTCTTGATTTGATTTGCTTTTCTATGGCTATGCCGTTCTGAAACTTGGGAAGATCATATCTTCCTAGGTTTTATAGTGGCTTGTCATTCTCATCATCATCCCAAGATCATGCCATTTTCATCCTTGACCCAATTTCACTATTCTCTTTCTTGGGAATATTCATCTTCTATTAAAGGAAAAACCCTATTTGATCTAGGTTGTGAAGCAACCTATCTTTCTGTCACTCATTAAATCCCCAAATAACTCTCATAAATTTTCTGGGTTCTATCTTTCTTAAATATGGCAAAATATTTCATTGCCATGTTCAAAAATCATCCTCCAATAATTATTTTTCTATTCCGCCCTAAATGGCACTTTGAGGAGGAAGTGTCATTTATGTTTTCTCTTGATCGATCCCAAATTTTTTGGACACCTTTTCATGTCCATATCATTGCATCATGCCAAAATTCAACTCAATTTGCCTAGTAATATTCCTGAGCAATTTTTCAAAGTTTCTGTCCAAGAAGGAATTTTGTGAAGGAGGTATATTCTAGGCATGTCCAAATGAGTTGAAACATTGCCACGTCCTTGATTTGATCAAATCATGACTCTCCACCAAATATGAGCTCATGTAACTCATCCATGTGGGCCCAGCTCCAAATCTTGGTTTTTGGTCACATTTTCAGTTTGTGAAGCAACCATATTTTATATTGCTTCATTTAATCTGAAAACTTACCAGGGCATTCTCCTATCCATATCAACTCTATCCCCCAAGTTTTGGCCCATTTCTTCTAGCAATTTGCCCCGTGCTATTTTCCAAGTTTTTGTCCAGAATGAAGCTTTGTGAAGCAAGTGCCACTTTGGTATTTCCAAATGGCATGAAATTTTTACAGTAGCTTCATATCATCAATTCATCCATCTCACCCCAATTTCAGCTCAATCCAAGATGGTATGTGAGTGCCACTTCAAATCTTGCAAATCTGACCAGTGGGTCACTTTCTACAGCAACCCTCTAAACCCCTCCTCTTAAGCTGATTTTTGGTGATCAACATCACCTTAGCATGTGATCATCACCAGACAACCTCATTCCTTCGTGGCTAAGTCTGGACCCCTCTGCTCCGTACAAACACCTAGCTACCACTACTGCAGGATGCTGCTAACGCGACACTATGATCAGAGACCCTTTCACAAAACTGTGTGCGATGCATTAACACAAATGGGGATGTAAAAAACCGCCAAAAAAGATGCAAAATGTTTGCAATGGAGGATGCATCAAACACGGTTCAGATTTTAGTTGCATGTGCTATCCACGGCATATGGTTCAGTCCAATGAACTGTTTGTGATAAGGCGGAACAAAAAAAAACGGGCAGCCTAATGAAGGCATGTGCAATATAGAGCATACGGTTCACTCAGGATGAACTGTTTGTGATTAGGCAACACAAAAGAAACAGGCAGCCGGATGAAGGTGTGTGCGATATACAGCATACGGTTCACTCGGATAAACTGTTTGTGATTAGGCAACACAAAAGAAACGGTCAGTCAGATCAAGGTGTGTGTGATTGAGCGCGTACTCTTCAAAAGGATTAACTGTTTACGATTAGGCAACAGAACAGAAACGGGTAAGCCAGATCAAAGTGTCTGCGATTGATGGCTTACACTTTACATGGATGAACTGTTTGCGATTAGCCACAACGAACTGAAACAGTTAGATAGATCAACGTGTGTGTGCTAGACGGGCACACCCATTCTAATTAAAAGAAGCGTGCGTGATGGTAATAACGAGCACACATGGTTGTTGGAACAAGACGTGTGCTGACATTGCCTATTGCGGTGCACCCTATGGTGCAAGTGCCACGTACGCGGCCGAGAAGGCGTACATGCCCATGTTACGCCTTTCGGGAATAGTGCCGCACTTATAACCATCAGTAAATTTTGAGCATGCGTCCCATCACATTCCAAACTGCAAACCTGTTCACCCCGATCAAAACCTAAACGGTTTCCCACTTAGGAGTGTATTACTACTCGGTTATAAATACTACTACTCCAAGATGACTGCACATTCCTCCTCAACTCCTCATCCAGAAAAAGTCAAAAACAAATAAGTCATTCATCATCGTTCCCTTGTGTCCGTCATGGCCAGCGTGAGTTCTGGGTCGAGAGATTGCCACCAGGGAGAGGCGAGCCTGGAAGCGGAAGCACGAGAGACGTCCCGCCTCGCCGCGAAAGCAGCCAACATGTCCTGCCGCACGGCCGTAGCAGCAGAGAGGTCCCGCCGCGCCACCGAAGCAGCACGAAGGACCCGCCGCTCCGTCGATGCAGCAGACTGGTCCGACCGCGCCGTGGAAGCAGAAGAGATGTCTTGTCGTGCCGTGAATGCAGCAGAGATGTCCTCCCGCGCCGCGGCGGCTTGGGAAAATGTCTCGCGGGCAGGCGATGACTCTTACATGCGCATGCGTGCCCTCGTCCTTAGGCAGATGGATCAGATCTCCAGGTGGGTGAGGTTGCAGGATCACCTGAAAGCCTCGTTTGAACAGTCTAACGACGTCATCCGATAACTAAATGAGAGCAATGTGAAGCTCTGGGCCGAGCGCGACCCGCTGAGGGTGAAGATCGTCGGAAGTGCATAACAACATGAGAAGACCATTGCCTTATTGAAGAGGACCGGCGTCATCGTCGAGAAACTTATGGACGAGAATGCCATGCTATGCATCGACCGCAGAAGGCTGGTGGAGGAATCCGTGGATGCTCTCAACCAGCATCTTGAGGACAAGAAAGAGCTCATCGCTGCCTGCTGCGGAGACTAGTTCCCGCGGCCTGCAGCAACGCATCAAGAAAGTAGAGACCAGCGAGCGAGATCGTTGTACTCCATCTTCTTTTGCCCTTGTGTATATCGGGCGTTGCTGCATGTGTCTTTTTTAATTATTTTTATAAATATGTAAGACAATTATTATCCAATGTCATCGTCCTTATATTCATCATGCTTTCTATAAGTCGCAGTCGATGCTATATAGGTTTGTCGGATCTTACATCAAGATCCGTGCAAAAATTTCTTTTCAGATTTTCATTTTTCTCTCTTAAATCTCAGTCTAGTGAGACATATAGCCACGCCATAGAATAGGTGCTCGGGCTCCATTAATGGAGACGTTGGGAGGGAGGTGCGCGGCGGGTAGTGGTCAAAAGGGCTCTCCTCCTGATGAGCACGCACAGGGGTCTGATCGCACGCCTCCCATACTCAAATAGCTACCCCACACGACACCTGCTAGACAATAAAAAAGGGGATGCGTGGCCGCACGTAATTGGTAAGTCAAACGCCCACGGTTTCAATACTACTTGTGTTTTCGATTTGTAACGTGACAACACTTGTTTCAAAATGACTTTGTTGATTGTTAATGTGTGCGCCTTCGCAAATCGGACAAAAAAATTACCACATATTGTTGGTGCCATGTCATGAGACCATGCCAAGTTTCATGATATTCAGGCATGTTTTGGAATTACAGGAATTAAAAAACAAAGTTTCTCAATCTTTCCGGCCGAGCCACGACGCCCAGATGTTTGAATTTCACTCCCATCTCTTGCATGGGACCTACAAATTCACCCAAGGACACACATGTGATTTTTTAAATAACTTTGGTGCACTGGAGCCTGTGCTTGTAGTGCAAATTTGAATTATGCACATTAAATGCCCAGAAACTCAATTAATGTATAAAAAAGGCGAAACGAACCCGAAATAATTTCAAAATTTAGCACAATACTTCTATTTGGTCTAATCTGGTTGTGTAAAAAAATTAAGGCGGGAGAAGGCAGTGTACGTATGTCGTTTCGCACACAGAGGTGACACGTTCCCTCTCGAAACCACGAGTCTTCTTGAGGGAAGCTCTGGTTTGCAAGAAGCTTACACCAAAGCTTGTCCCATTTCGGCCAAAAAAATTACCACAGCATGTTGGTGCCATGTCATGAGACCATGCCAAGTTTCATGAATTTCAGGCGTGTTTTGGAATTACAAGAATTAAAAAACCAAGTTTCTCAATCTTTTCGGCCGAGCCACGACACCCATATGTTTGAATTTAATTCACATCTCTTTCATGGGACCTAGAAATTCACCCAAGGACACGCATGTGATTTTTCAAACAACTTTGGTGCACTGGAGCATGTGCTTGTAGTTCAAATTTGAATTATACACATTAAATGCCCAGAAACTCAATTAATGTATAAAAAGGCCAAACGAACACGGAATAATTCCAAAATTTAGCACGATAATTCTATTTGGTCTAATCTACCAGTGTACAAAAATTAAGGCGGGAGAAGGTAGTGTACGTATGTCATTTCGCACACGGAGGTGACACATTCCCTCTCGGAACCAGGAGCCTTCTTGAGGGAAGCTCTGGTTTGCAAGAAGCTTACACCAAAGCTTGTCCCAATTCGGCCAAAATTTTTACTGCAGCATGTTGGTGCCATGTCATGACACCATGCCCAGTTTCATGATTCTCAGTCGTTTTTTGGATTTACAGGAATTAAAAAACCAAGTTTCTCAATCATTCCGGCTGAGCCACGACACCCTGATGTTTGAATCTTATTCCCATTTCTTGCATGGGACCTATAAATTCACCCAAAGACACATGTGATTTTTCAGCAAACTTTGGTGCATTGGAGCATGTGTTTGTAGTTCAAAATTGAATTATGCATATTAAATGCCCAAAAACTCAATTAATGCATAAAAATGCCAAACGAACCCGGAACAATTCCAAATTTAAACACGACACTCATGTACTAGTTGCATGTTTACTGTACGTAAATGTTCTAGCAATTCGAACACCATCTTTTCCCTCCGTAACACCATTTTGTCTTTCAAAACATAATGAAAAAAAGCAGGTATACCACAAACAGTTTATTAGAAAGAATCGTGTGGGATGCGATATAAAATATCTTGGCACACCGTCTTGTCTGGCTTACGCAGGAAGCCTCGTCGTCTACAGTCCACTGCCCCTGATTGAACCACACTTGCGCACCAGTTTCTCGCGGCACCGAGCAAATTTTTTTTGCCACCTTAGAAATATCAATCTCCCCGCCCCTCCCTCCTTCCAAAAGCCACATTTCCATTGTTCCTCCTTGCTTTCCAAGTTCAAACCTTCACTGCTTCTTACTGGCAGCTCAGCCTCCTCACCGACGACCCTTCTTCTTGCAACGCTGCCTCCTCACCGGCTACCCTTCTTCTTGTAGTGCCGCCTCCTCGCCGACGACCCTTCTTCTTGCAGCGCCGCCTCCTCACGGGCGACCCTTCTTCTTGGTGTGCGGCCTCCCCGCCGCCAACCCTTTTTCTTGTTGCGTGGCCTCGTCGATATGGTCAGGTAATCCACACACCCACACCATCCTCCTCCTTTCCCGTCCCACATGCCCCGACTGATGGAGCAACACCTTCCACCGCAATCACTGTCCCCTCCTCCAATTAAGTGCCACCCACCTCCATTTTACACGCAGCATAAGGTGGAGCTGAGTAGCACGCGGCCGCACGCACGAACGAGGTCGCTATGGTTGCCATGCGTGTCGACTACCATATCTTGGAGGAGCACCTCGTCTTCGAGGCCACCATCGACACCGCCGCGAAGTTGCCTACTTTAAAATATAGTTCGTGATGTTTTCTCGAGGCCACCACCAGTGCCTTCTAGTGATTTGTCCTCTGTAATGTTAATATGGACTCTGATGTTTAGTTAACAATTTGGTCCTCTGAAATGTAATGTTCAGTTAACACTTTGGTTCAACAATTGCTACATTTCGTAGTATTGTTCTCAAGCATTCTTTGTTTTCTTAACTGTCTTATCTTCTAGTACATGTTTCTATTCTGCAATGTCGTACTCAGTTAACTATTTTGGTTCATTTGGTCTATTGTCCATTTAACTATTTGGTTCAGTTCTGCAATTTGATTTTCATTTGCTGTGGGTACAATTTTGTATTGTTATGCACTGACACCAATCGAATTTGGCCGTACTCAATACATATTCTACCGATAGTATGTCAACTCTCAATTAACCCGATCAAGATCTTCCTTATGTGTGTTGCAGGGAAACAATGGGAGACACGGCGGTTTACCATCAAGGTTTGTTCAAGTAGGGTCCTTTGGCTAATAGCACATTATTGTGCAGTTGCAGGAATCATTCTAATATTTAGGTTTCCTACAATTTGGTCTTGCATATGTAGGTCCTGCTATAAGAGGCTTAGACCCGCTATTTGACCCATTTTGCATATGGGGAAATCAGATGTCCATGAATATCAGTCAAGTCAAGAAACTCAGAAAGATTGTTAGGATGAAGAAACTTGCGACGAATAACAGCAAGATCTTTGTTTGCACAATGAAGAAGACATCAATCAACTATAGGATGGTACCAACTCTTTTACCTTGTTTTTACCACTTGCGCCATTTCAAAATTTACAACAGCGATTTATGCTTAGCTTTGTTTCATCGATGATTACCTCTCAAACCACCTGCATGGTCAAGAGGCGAGGAAGGTATTCATTCAACACCCACGGTGCAATATTGAAGTCTTGCTGAAGAGGATGAAGGTTGGGCGAGCAATTATCCATAGCCACTGGCCTAAAGTTGCAAGGACATTCAACATCACTGAAGGCTCAATATTTGCCTTCCGCTTCTGCAATTTCCCAGATGAGATTCATCTGTCTATCTACCGTGTATGATGCTACTTTCCAAAGGTTTTGTATGCTGCATGTGAAACTTGGTGCTGTTGTGTAATGGCATAACTGAGTGCCGAAGCTATCTGATGTAATTCGATTATGAAATCCTGGTTGCTTTTATACGGATATGAAATATCTGGCATGTTTATAAGAAATATCAGTTTTATTAGTACATGGATTATCAATAATAGGCTAAATACCCTGCTTATTGGGGTTTTCTATTGCAAACGGTTACTCAGACAACACCGTGGGCGATGAAATCAAACAACCCGCACGGTTTCTAGAAAGTAGGTGTGTTCGATCAACTAACAATCACACACGGCTTCCGGCAGCGAACTATTTGTGTTAGACCATCTTGCACAAACATTTCCACATAAAGAACTGTGTGGAATGTACATACCTACGGAAATGATTTTCTGGGATTCACCGTGTGGGATGTACATACCTATGGAAATGATTTCTGGGATTCACCGTCTGGGATGTACATACCTACGGAAATGATTCCTGGGATTCACCGTGTGGGATGTACATACCTATGGAAATGATTTCTGGGATTCACCGTGTGGGATGTACATACCTATAGAAATGATTGGGTCTCCATGCCTCGCCCGATCGCACATGGCCCCAGCCTGGGTCCCAGGAGGGCCTATCCCTGATGAGTTCTGGGTCGTGTGGGAAGGACCCCCCTATCACCCACACTCACTTGGCGACGATTCCAAATGCCGTCGCGGAAAGGGGTTTTAAACCGTTTGTTTAGGACGTCGCTGTACCAGTTTACTGAAATGTTTTGGAGCCTCCTGCCAATCAATTCTTTGCCCCTGGACTGAATTATTTCTTCGTTTGGACTAAGGATAGCTAGGTCCATCTACTGGACATGGTCGGCCCGACCAGAACGTGTCGGTTGCACCAGTGCACGCGGTGATCACGCTTGTGTCACACTAATGGCAAGGTCTGGCTCGTTCCGACCACTGTTCTCGTCCCTTCCCTCATCGTCTCGATGTCCAACCATGTCTAGTAGCTCCCCCGTGCTCGACTGGATCGTACCGTGCCCGGGCCCCCTCCTGGTTCTCCATGAATGCGCCGCTAGCGCCATGTCCAAGCCATGTCCAGCCTCTGTCCTCCATTGGAGCCATGTTGGAGCTCGCCCGTGAGCTCTAGATCCTGCCCCACGGCCTATTTAAGGCGTGCCACATGTGTTCTGCACTTCACCAGCCTCTCCCGTTCCTCCTCCCCCAGCGGAGTGCCTCTCGTCACCGTTTCTTATTTGGCCACCGCGGCCATCACCGGATTTCGCCTCGGTTCTGGCCACCACATGCCCCTATCCTCCTCCCAAGCCCTCCACCAGATCCCTCTCTTCCCCGTGGTTCCTCTACACCCTTGCCCCTCGCCTAAGTTGGCCGCACCACCGAGAACCACCACCACCACCGCCGCCGCTGCCTCTGTAGCCTCATGGCACCGCCCCTCACTACAAAAAAAGACACATCCGTGACATTTTGGGCTGAACAATTTTTTTTCTATCATGCTTATAACACTTCTATGACGATAATTGTGACAAAACCCAGTATCATCATAGATGTGGTGGGCTCCTACTTCTATGACAAAAAAACATGACAGAAAATGGGCTTTTCGTCTTGGGCGGGCCGGAGACGCAGCTGCATGACATTCTTTGGGCCGTCCATGATGGAAAAAACCGTGGTAGAAGCGATGGAGAGGAAAATATCAAGGAGTTCCCGGTTACGGTGGGTGGTCGGGGCCGAGCAATGCATGGAGGTTTGTGCGTTTCTCTCGTACACGTACGTGCGTGTGTACGAGGTGTTGCTCTCTAACAGAACCTGAGCGAGGCATTGGGCTCTAACAGAACCCGAGCAATTGCACTACCTACATTACTGAACCCGAGCGATCGATCCCTTCCTGTTAACTGAACTGAGTGATTCCTTCGCTACTGCTACTAAATGAAGCCGATCGAACCCTGCTACCTCCTTCCCTTGATGAACAGTGAGCGTTGTTGGGGGGGTGTTGGATGAACAGTTCCCGGCGAGGGGTTGGTGTTGAGGAACATAGCATGCAATTTCAAAAAAATTCCTACGCTCACACAAGATCTATCTAGAAGATGCATAGCAACGAGAGGGGGAGAGTGTGTCCACGTACCCTCGTAGACCAAAAGCGGAAGCGTTTGACAACGCGGTTGATGTAGTCGAACTTCTTCTCGCTCCGACTGATCAAGCACCGAACGTATGGAACCTCCGAGTTCAGCACACGTTCAGCTCGATGACGTCCCTCGAAGTCTTCT
Organism: Triticum aestivum; assembly: GCF_018294505.1. Classification (NCBI taxonomy): domain Eukaryota; kingdom Viridiplantae; phylum Streptophyta; class Magnoliopsida; order Poales; family Poaceae; genus Triticum; species Triticum aestivum. The sequence goes on from NC_057794.1 coordinate 273,005,146, forward strand.
TCCAGCATAGTGTCAAGGGAGAGTTCTGTCAGCACGACGGCATGGTGACGGTGATGGTGAAGTGATCCGCGCAGGGCTGCGCCTAAGCACTATGAAGATATGACCGGAGACGTAAAGTGTGGAGGGGGCGCCACACACGGCTAACAATTGTTGGTGTGTGTTCTAGCAGTGCCCCCTTCATATATATAGGTTGGAGGGGAGGAGAGGAAGCCAAGGGGGCGCCCCAAGTAGGGGGAAACCTACTTGGGGTCCTCCCAATTTGGCCTCCCCCCTTTCCTATACCTATTCGGAGTAGGAAGGGAAGAGGGGGAAGGGGGAATCCTATTCCCTTTTTCCTTTCCTCTTTCCCCTTTTCAACTCCAAGTGGCCAGCCCACATGGGTGGGGTGCACCAGCCCCTTAGGGGCTGGTCTGTTCCCCTCTTGGCCCATTAAGGCCCATGTAGTTGTCGGGAGGATGTCCGGAACCCCTTTCGGTGACCCGATACGTACCTGGTACTCCCAGAACACTTCCGGTGTCCGAATACTATCATCCTATAAATGAATCTTTATCTCTCGACCATTTTGAGACTCCTTGTCATGTCCGTGATCTCATCTAGGACTCCGAACAACATTCGGTCACCAAATCACATAACTCATATAATACAAAATCGGCATCGAACATTAAGCGTGTGGACCCTACGGGTTCAAGAACTATGTAGACATGACCGAGACAACTCTCTTGTAAATAACCAATAGAGGAACCGGGATGCTCATATTGGTTCCTACATATTCTACGAAGATCTTTATCGGTCAAACCGTAATGACAACATACGTTATTCCCATTGTCATCAGTATGTTACTTGCCCAAGATTCGATCGTCGGTATCTTCATACCTAGTTCAATATCATTACCGGAAAGACTCTTTACTCGTTCCGTAATGCACCATCCCATAACTAACTCATTAGTCACATTGCTTGCAAGGCTTATTATGATGTGCATTACCGAGAGGGCCAAGAGATACCTCTCCGATACTCGGAGTGACAATTCCTAATCTCGATCTATGCCAACCCAACAAACACCTTCAGAGATACCTGTAGAGCTTCTTTATAATCACCCAGTTACGTTGTGACGTTTGATAGGACACAAGGTATTCCTTCGGTATTCGGTAGTTGCATAATCTCATAGTCAAAGGAATATGTATAAGTCATGAAGAAAGCAATAGCAATAAAACATAACGATCATTATGCTAAGTAAACGGATGGGTCTTGTCCATCACATCATTCTCCTAATGATGTGATCCCGTTCATCAAATGACAACACATTTCTATGGTTAGGAAACTTAACCATCTTTGATTAAGGAGCTAGTCTAGTAGAGGCTTAGTAGGGACACTGTGTTTTGTCTATGTATCCACACATGTATCTAGTTTCCGGTTAATACAATTTTAGCATGAATATTAAACATTTGTCATGATATAAGGAAATGTGAATAACAACTTTATTATTGCCTCTAGGGCATATTTCCTTTAGTCTCCCACTTGCACTAGAGTCAATAATCTAGTTCACACAGCCATGTGATTAACACCAATAGTTCACATCTTTATGTGATTAACACCCATAGTTCACATCGCCATGTGACCAACACCCAAAGGGTTTACTAGAGTCAATAATCTAGTTCACATCTCTATGTGATTAACACCCAAAGAGTACTAATGTGTGATCATGTTTTGCTTGTGAGAGAAGTTTAGTCAACGGGTCTGCAACATTCAGATCCGTATGTATTTTGCAAATTTCTATGTCTACAATGCTCTCCTGGAGCTACTCTAGCTAATTGCTCCCACTTTCAATATGTATCCAGATTGAGACTCGGAGTCATTTGGATCGGTTAAAAGCTTGCATCGACGTAACTCTTTATGACGAACTCTTTATCACCTCCATAACCGAGAAATATTTCCTTAGTCCTCTAAGGATAATTTTGACCGTTGTCCAGTGATCTACTCCTAGATCACTTTTGTACCCCCTTGCCAAACTCATGGAAAAGTACACAACAGGTCTAGTACACAGCATGTCATACTTTATAGAACCTATGACTGAGGCATAGGGAATGACTTTCATTATCTCTCTATCTTCTGCCATGGTCGGGCTTCAAGTCTTACTCAACTTCACACCTTGTAATAAAGGCAAGAACCCTTTCTTTGACTGATCCATTTTGAACTTCTTCAAAACTTTGACAATGTATGTGCTTTGTGAAAGTCCAATTAAGCGTGTTGATCTATCTTTATAGATCTTGATGCCTAATATATAAGCAGCATCACCAAGGTCTTTTATTGAAAAACTTTTGTTCAAGTATCCTTTATGCTTTCTAGAAATTCTACATCATTTCCAATCAACAATATGTCATCCACATATAATATTAGAAATGCTACAGAGCTCCCACTCACTTTCTTGTAAATACAGGCTTCTCCGTAAGTCTGTATAAAACCATATGCTTTGATGACATTATCAAAGCGTATATTCCAACTCCGAGATGCTTGCACCAGTCCATAAATGGATCACTGGAGCTTCCACACTTTGTTCGCACCTTTAGGATCAACAAAACCTTCTGCTTGCATCATATACAACTCTTATTTGAGAAATCCATTAAGGAATGTAGTTTTGACGTCCATTTGCCAGATTTCATAATTATAAAATGCGGCAATTGCTAACATGATTCGGACAGACTTAAGCATCGCTACGGATGAGAAGTTCTCATTGTAGTCAACTCCTTGAACTTGTCAAAAACCTTTCACAACAAGTCGAGCTTTGTAGACAGTAACATTACCATCAGCGCTAGTCTTCTTCTTGAAGTTCCATTTATTCTCTATGGCTCACTGATCATCGGGCAAGTTAACCAAAGTCCACACTTTGTTCTCATACATGGATCCTATCTCGGATTTCATGGCCTCAAGCCATTTATCGGAATCTGGGCTCATCATCGCTTCCTCATAGTTCGTAGGTTTGTCATGGTCTAGTAGCATGACTTACAAAACAGGATCACCCTACCACTCTGGTGCGGAACATGCTCTGGTTGACCTATGAGGTTCGGTAGTAACTTGATCTGAAGTTTCATGATCATTATCATTAGCTTCCTCTCTAGTTGGTGTAGGCATCACTGGAACTGATTTTTGTGATGAGCTACTTTCCAATTCGAGAGAAGTTACAATTACCTCATCAAGTTCTACTTTCCTCCCTCTCACTTCTTTCAAGAGAAACTCCTTCTCCAGAAAGGCTCCATTCTTAGCAACAAAAATCTTGCCTTCGGACCTGTGATAAAAGGTGTACCCAACAGTTTCTTTTGGGTATCCTATGAAGACACACTTCTCTGATTTGGGTTCGATCTTATCAGTTTGAAACTTTTTCACATAAGCATCACAACCTCAAACTTTAAGAAATGACAGCTTTGGTTTCTTGCCAAACCATAGTTCATACGGTGTTGTCTCAATGGATTTAGACAATGCCCTATTTAACGTGAATGCAGCTGTCTCCAATGCATAACCCCAAAACGATAGTGGTAAATCGGTAAGAGACATCATAGATCACACAATATCTAATAAACTACGGTTACGATGTTCGGACACACCATTATGCTGTGGTGTTCTAGGTGGCGTGAGTTGTGAAACTATTCCACATTGTATTAAATGAAGGCCAAACTCGTAACTCAAATATTCACCTCCACGATTAGATCGTAGAAACTTTATTTTCTTGTTACGATGATTTTCCACTTCACTCTGAAATTCTTTGAACTTTTCAAATGTTTCAGATTTGTGTTTGATTAAGTAGATATACCCATATCAGCTCAAATCATGTGTGGAGGTCAGAAAATAACGATACCCGCCGCGTTCCTCAACACTCATTGGACCACATACATCGGTATGTATTATTTCCAATAAGTCATTGGCTCGCTCCATTATTCTGGAGAACGGAGTTTTAGTCATCTTACCCATGAGGCATGGTTCGCAAGTATGAAATAATTCATAATCAAGTGATTCCAAAGGCCCATCTACATGGAGTTTCTTCATGTGCTTTACACCAATATGACCTAAACGGCAGTGCCAAAAATATGTTGCACTATCATTATCAACTTTGCATCTTTTGGCATCAATATTATGAATATGTGTATCACTACGATCGTGATTCAACAAACCATTTACATTGGGTGTATGACCATAGAAGGTTTTATTCATGTAAACAGAACAACAATTATTCTCTGACTTAAATGAATAACTGTGTTGCAATAAACATGATCCAATCATATTCATGCTCAACGCAAACACCAAATAACATTTATTTAGGTCCAACACTAATCCCGAAGGTAGAGGGAGTGTGTGTTGGTGATCTTATCAACCTTGGAATCACTTCCAACACACAGCGTCACCTCGCCCTTAACTAGTCTCTGTTCATTCTGTAACTCCTATTTCGAGTTACTAATCTTAGCAACTGAACCGGTATCAAATACCCTAGGGTTACTATGAACACTAGTAAAATACACATCAATAACATGCATATCAAATATACCTTTGTTCACTTTGCCATCCTTCTTATCCGCCAAGTATTTGGCGTAGTTCCACTCCAGTGACCATTCCCTTTGTAGTAGAAGCACCCAGTTTCAGGCTTAGGTCTATCTTTGGGCTTCTTCATAGGAGTGGCAACTTGCTTGTCATTCTTCTTGAAGTTCCCTTTCTTTTCCTTTGGCCTTTTTCTTGAAACTAGTGGTCTTGTCAACCATCAGCACTTGATGCTTTTTCTTGATTTCTACCTTCGCTGATTTCAGCATAGTGAAGAGCTCGGGAATCGTTTCGCCATTTGCATATTATAGTTTATCATGAAGTTCTAGTAGCTTGGTGATAGTGACTAGAGAAATCTGTCAATCACTATCTTTATCTGGAAGATTAACTCCCACTTGATTCAAGCGATTGCACTACCCAAACATTCTGAGTACATGCTCACTAGCAGAGCCATTCTCCTCCATATTGTAGGCAAAGTACTTGTCAGAGGTCCCATACCTCTTAACACAGCCATGAGTCTAAAATATCATTTTCAGCTCTTGGAACATCTCATATGGTCCATGGCATTCAAAACATTTTTGAAGTCCCGGTTCTAAGTTGTAAAGAAAGGTGCACTAAACTATCAAGTAGTCATCATACTGAGCTTGTCAAACTTTATAACGTCTGCATCTGCTCCTGCAATAGGTCTGTCACCTAGCGGTGCCTCAAGGACATAATTCTTCTGTGCAGCAATGAGGATAATCCTTAGATCACGGACCCAGTCCGCATCATTGCTACTATCATCTTTCAACTTAGTTTTCTCTAGGAACATAAAAAAATAGGGGAGCTATACGCGAGCTATTGATCTATAACATAGATATGCAAATACTATCAGGACTAAGTTCATGATAAATTAAGTTCAATTAATCATATTCCTTAATAACCCCCCCCCCCTAGATAGACATCCCTCGAGTCATCTAAATGATCACGTGATCCATATCAACTAAACCATGTCCGATCATCACGTGAGATGCAGTAGTATTCAATGGTGAACATCTCTATGTTGATCATATCTACTATATGATTCACGTTCGACCTTTTGGTCTCCAGTGTTCTGAGGCCATGTCTGTACATGCTAGGCTCGTTAAGTTTTACCCGGGTATTCTGCATGTGCAAAACTGTCTTGCACCTGTTGTATGTGAGTGTAGAGATTATCACACCTAATCATCACGTGGTGTCTCAGCACAACGAACTGTCGCAATGGTGCATACTTAGGGAGAACACTTATACCTTGAAATTTTAGTAAGGGATCATCTTATAATGCTACCGTTGTATTAAGCAAAATAAGATGCATAAAAGATAAACATCACATGCGATCAAAATATGTGACATGATATGGCCATCGTCATCTTGTGCCCGTGATCTCCATCTCCAAAGCACCGTCATGATCTCCATCGTGGCGTCATGGTCGTCTCGCCAACTATTGCTTGTACAACTATCGCCAACGCATAGTGATAAAGTAAAGCAATTACATGGCGTTTGCATTGCATACAATAAAGCGACAACCATAAGGCTCGTGCCAATTGCCGATAACTTTTACAAAACATGATCATCTCATACAATAACATATATCACATCATGTCTTGACCATATCACATCACAACATGCCCTGCAAAAAGAAGTTAAATGTCCTCTACTTTGTTGTTGCAACTTTTACGTGGCTGCTACGGGATTCTAGTAAGAACCGTTCTTACCTACGCATCAAAACCACAACGATGTTTCATCAAGTTTGTTGTTTAAACCTTCAACAAGGATGGGCCGTAGTCAAATTCGATTCAACTAAAGTTGGAGAAACAGACACCCGCCAGCCACCTTTAGGCAAAACAAGTTGCATGTCTGTCGGTGGAACCAGTCTCATGAACGTGGTCATGTAAGGTTGGTCCAGGACGCTTCATCCAACAATACCGCCGAATCAAAATAAGACATTGGTGGTAAGCCGTATGACGATCACCGCCCACAACTCTTTGTGTTCTACTCGTGCATATCATCTACGCATAGACCTGACACAGATGCCACTGTTGGGGAACGTAGCATGCAATTTCAAAAAATTTCCTACGCTCATGCAAGATCTATCTAGGAGATGCATAGCAACGAGACGGGGAGAGTGTGTCCACATACCCTCATAGACCGAAAGCAGAAGCGTTTGACAACGCGGTTGATGTAGTCGAACTTCTTGTCGTTCCGACCGATCAAGCACCGAACGTACGGCACCTTCGAGTTCTGCACACGTTCAGCTCAAACACGTCCCTCGAACTCTTGATCCAGCAAAGTGTCGAGGAAGAGTTCTGTCAGCACAACGGCGTGCTGATGATGATGGTGAAGTGATCCATGCAGGGCTTCGCCTAAGCACTACGAAGATATGACCGGAGGCATAAACTATGGAGGGGAGCGCCGCACACGGCTAACAATTGTTCGTATGTGTTCTAGTTGTGCCCCTTCATATATATAGGTTGGAGGGGAGGAGAGGCAGCCAAGGGGGCGTCCCACTTGGGGTACTCCCAATTCGGCCTCCCCCCTTTCCTATTCCTATTTGGAGTAGGAAGGGAAGAGGGGGAAGGGGGAATCCTATTCCCTTTTTCCATTCCTCTTTCCCCTTTTCTACTCCAATTGGCCAACCCACATGGGAGGGGCGCACCAGCCCCTTAGGGGGTGGTCTGTCCCCCTCTTGGCCCATTAAGGCCCATGTAGTTGCCGGGGGGATGTCCGGAACCCCTTTCAGTGACCCGATACGTACTCGGTACCCCCAGAACAATTCCAGTGTCCGAATACTATCGTCCTATATATGAATCTTTACCTCTTGACCATTTCGAGACTCCTTGTCATGTCTGTGATCTTATCCGAGAGTCCGCACAACATTCGGTCACCAAATCACATAACTCATATAATACAAAATCATCATCAAACATTAAGCGTGCGGACCCTACGGGTTCGAAAACTATGTAGACATGACCGAGACACCTCTCCTGTCAATAACCAATAGCGGAACCTGGAGGCTCATATTGGTTCCTACATATTCTTTGAACATCTTTATCAGTCAAACCGTAATGACAACATACGTTATTCCCTTTGTCATCGGTATGTTACTTGGCCGAGATTCGACCGTCGGTATCTTCATACCTAGTTCAATATCGTTACCGGCAAGTCTCTTTACTCGTTCTGTAATGCATCATCCCATAACTAACTCATTAGTCAAATTGCTTACAAGGCTTATTATGATGTGCATTACCGAGAGGGCCCAGAGATACCTCTCCGATACTCGGAGTGACAAATCCTAATCTCGATCTATGCCAACCCAAGAAACACCTTCAGAGATACCTGAGCATCTTTATAATCACCCAGTTACATTGTGATGTTTGATAGCCCAAAGGGTATTCCTCCGGTATTCGGGAGTTGCATAATCTCATAGTCAAAGGAATATTTATAAGTCATGAAGAAAGCAATAGCAAAAAAAACTTAGCGATCATTATGCTAAGCTAACGGATGGGTCTTGTCCATCACATCATTCTTCTAATGATGTGATCCCATTCATCAAATGGCAACACATGTCCATGGTTAGAAAACTTAACCATCTTTGATTAAAGAGCTAGTCTAATAGAGGCTTACTAGGGACAATGTGTTTTGTCTATGTATCCACACATGTATCAACTTTCCGATTAATACAATTATAGCATGAATAATAAATATTTATCATGATATAAGGAAATATAAATAACAACTTTATTATTGCCTCTAGGGAATATTTCTTCAGTTGGATGAATAGGACCCTGTGGTAGTAGAGGCCGTTGCCGCTGGATGAACAGGACCCCGATCGAGCCGGTTGGGGGTGGATGAACAGGACCCCGTGGAGGGCTGGATGAACAGTAGCCTATGGAGGGCTGGATGAACAGTAGCCCATGGAGGGGTGGTTGAACAGGACCCCGTGGAGAGGGCAGGTTGAATAGTTGCCGGTAGAGGAGCGGTGGAGGCTGGATGAACAGGAGCCCGTGGATGAACAGCTGCAGGTGGAGGCTGGAGGAGGTCAACGGTGGATAAATAATAACCATGGAGGCTAGAGGAGGTCGGCGGTGGAGATGAATAGTATCCCGTGGAGTCCCGTTTTGCAGTATGCCATACCCCTCCCGATGAACACACGGGTATGCATTGGTGCTATACAAACGGTTTTTAACCCCTTTTCACGATGGCATTTGGAACCGTCGCCAAGTGAGTGTGGGCGATAGGGGGGTCCTTCCCACACGACCTAGAAATCATCGGGGATAGGCCCTCCTGGGACCTAAGCTGGGGCCGTGTGCGATCGGGCAAGGCATCAAAACCAAATCATTTCCGTAGGTATGTGTTGGGGAACGTAGTAATAATTCAAAAAAAATCATACGTGTCACCAAGATCAATCTAGGAGATGCTAGCAACGAGAGAGAAAGAGAGAGGGAGTGCATCTTCATACACTTGAATATCACTTAGCGGAATCATTACAAGAACACGATTGGTGGAGTTGTAGATGCAGTGATTCAGACGCGGTCGATTCCGATCTAAGCACCGAACAACGGCGTCTTCGCGTTCAACACACGTGCAGCCTGGTGACGTCTCCCGCACCTTGATCTAGCAAGGAGGAGGGAGAGGTTGGGGAAGACAACTCCAGCAGTAGCACGACGGCATGGTGGTGGTCGAGCAGCGTGGTTCTCCAGCAGGGCTTCGCCAAGCACTACAAAAGACGAGGAGGTGGAGAGGTAGGTGGGTCTGTGCCAAGGGAGAGAGAGACTTTCGTGTATGGCAGCCCCTAAACCCCCACTATATATAGGATGAGGGGAGGGGCGGCAGCCCTAGATGGGATGGAGGGGGGCGGCCAAGAGGGGGAGAGAGGGGGGCGTGCCCTAGGGTGGGTGAGGGAGTCCTGGATTAGGGGGTCTCCGGATAGCCGGACTATATCCATTGGCCGGACTGTTAGACTATGAAGATACAAGATTGAAGACTTCGTTTCGTGTCCGGATGGGACTCTACTTGGCGTGGAAGGCAAGCTAGGCAAGCTAGGCAATACAGATATGGATATCTCCTCCTTTGTAACCGACCTTGTGTAACCCTAACCCTCTCCGGTGTCTATATAAACCGAAGGGTTTTAGTCTGTAGGACAACAATCATAACATACAATCATACCATAGGCTAGCTTCTAGGGTTTAGCCTCTCTGATCTCATGGTAGATCTACTCTTGTACTACCCATATCATCAATATCAATCAAACAGGACCCCGTGGAGAGGGCATAAGGGGAGCACCTCTGCGATTGTTACCGCCGGGTCAGCCGGATGTGTACCTCAGACTGGGTGAAGCCGAAAGCTAGCGTTCTTAAGGGAATATTCGGTCGGTGAACAAAAGATGACTTTTATTTATTATCCATATCTGCCCCCAGATGCTTTTTCTGCGCTTCTTGTTGCAGTCCGGACATGCACTTTAGGGCATGCTTACCCAGGGAAAGGAACCCTTAACGGAACTATTCTCCCTGGAAGATGTTTCTTACTACCCATGTAATATAACATAACTAGTTGGGCACTTGTCTGATAAAGCACTAATGACCCCTTCGCCTGGTCTCCACGCATGCCCCGGTTCTTACATAACCGAGAGGGTATACGGATACACTCCGGACCATCGGGTCCCGAGGTCGAAGAGAAAAGGTCCGCCACGACAAACGATCTACAATCCGGCTAGAAGGCATTATACATGTTACTTTAAAATTACATAGTCAATTTGACTGGTTGAATTCCTCTTCAATACCATCCAAAAGGCCGTCTAGTCTACAGTCCTGTTAGGAATACTTTGCGGCCAATTCTACTTGACCGTACACTAAGCTCACAGGGATCTCCTTCCCATCGGGCCCCACAGGTCCGACTTCGGCCATGTGGTTCGGGCCAGCCTTCGTGTACCATGTCTTCACCATTGCCCAGGCTTCCCTGGCGCCCTGACAGCAGGACGATATCTTCCATAATCGGAAGCGCCGCCGCGCTCCCTTTAGCTTTTCTGCAAGCTCTCCAAGGCCTTCGGGTATGGAGATGGATGGCGACAAGGCCTGGGCGACGCCTTGCATCACCTGCCGAACTCGTTCGTGCAGCTGTGAGGGCTCGGGAAGAAGGTCACCCGTTGAACCAGGCATTTCCTCGGCAGGACGACCTGTTAGCATACCTACAGACATAACTCTGTCAGCCAGCTTCCTCGTCGAACTCTTTTTCAAAGTTCATTCAAGCACTTACTAAATATGCCGCGTCAAAGTCGCCGATTTTCCGTAATAGAGTCCGACAGTTGGGCGCGAACATCTTGTAGTTCCACGCCCAGCTTGGTGTTGGCATCTTGGAGATCATTTTTCTCCTGCCTCACCCTCGTAAGCACGTTCTCACCGGCCTTCAGCTGGTGTTGGAGCTGTTGCTTATCCGGATTTACTCCAGTGTCATCTGCAATTTTATCGTCAGATCTGCATACACGCCGCATTCTATATGATACTTATCATTTGAAGAATATGTTACCAGAGGGGGTCTCTTTGGGCTCCCCTGATGTGGCCAGTGCGGTCTGAAGTTGGGCTTTGCACTCTTCCAGCTCCTGGGACAGTTGAGTATTCTTTTCTGTAAGAACCTGCATAACAAATGATCCTTAAATCAGTTATCCTAACTGTTTCAAGTCTCAGGGGATACTAATATATATAATCACCAAATTTTCTCACCCGTATATCTTTTACATACTGCTCCGTGGCTCTGGCTAGACCATTTTGAGCGGCACGGAGGTGCGCGTCTCCCAAGTTGAAGGCATCCAATGCCTCTTGGGAGAAACAAGCGTCACGAAGAACAGTCCGGCGACGCCTGTGGTTCATGGCACTTTGCACCTCGGAATGGGTGGCGGACAGTTTATCCGCATCCTTTGTCAGAGGAGCACCCGGTGCACGCCTCGTATTCGTTCCCGCCACCGAATCCGGCCTTGGAGCCTGGCTTGTGGAGGCGCGATTGGTAGCCTCTCCGGGTATAGTCCGGCGAGCGCTCTTTTTCCTGAAAGGAAGCCATGGGCGTTAATATGCCTCTGAGAATAATGTCTTGCAATAAAGACGGCGCGCCGTACCGCTGCGCCGGTGTCTCAATCCGGACTGCGGGTCTTTTCAGCCTGCCTGGCCTCGCGGCCCCTTGTTGGCCAATCGCCGCAGGCTCGTCCTTCTGCCTCGAGGACCTCCCCTGCAAAACACGACTGTTATACGACGATCAAAAACACGCAAGGATGGATCCCTTTTTGAAGTGCTGGGACTTCGGTCTCAGTCACCTGTGAGGCTGGAACTAGCCCAAGGTAATCGGCCGTAATGGCCACCAAAGCGTTATCATTGCTCGATTTGTAAAACACCCCATCAATCAGCTCCACAGATATGTCCGGATCCTCTTGGGAGGCCGGGTCCAGGGACCGTCCAGGGTCCTCGGGTTGTGGAGGGGGGTTGTTTATCTCCCTTACAGCCTGGCGCAGTTCCTGCATAGAAATCGCTAGACTGAGTACTTAACTGCAGAAATATGAAACAGATGGGCGAGAAAAAGTCTCCGCTTACCCAGCTTGGAGGATTGTACATAGAAAATCCGCCCTGCGGGTTGACACGAAGGAATTCCTCCTCTTCTCCCTTGTACAAAGTGGATCAGATCTTTATTAGATCAGCAACCGATCTCGACCCTTTATGGCCGGAACGGGTGGCGTCATCCTCCCCGTTGAAATCCCACATAGGGTGGCCTCTATACTGAAGCAGCTGCACCCCCCGCATGATACATATGGCCATGACCTCGATCATGGTCAATCCGGATCGAGCTAAAAAATCCGGATCATGGTCAATCAGGTAAAGAACGTCCCTGTCATCTTCCTCTAGGGAGCTCCGTGGACGCCAGCTCCGACACTTCTTCAAAGGGGCGTTGTCGAACTCAGGAAGGCCGATCCGAATAGGATCCGGGAGAGGGACGTCTTCTATATAAAACCATTCTGAAGGCCAGTCTTCGGACGTCTTCTTTGGGGTTCCGGACAGGTATTCGGTCCCGGCAATACACCACACTTCGGCTCCGCCCACTTGATATATTGACCCCTTCTGAGAGTGGGGCACAAGGCAGAACAGCTTCTTCCACAGAGCGAAATGAGCCTCACAGCCCAAAAACAAATCGCAAAGGGCTACGAATCCCGCGATATGCAGCATGGAGGCAGGCGTAAGGTTGTGCAACTAGAGGCCGTAGAACTCCAGGAGCCCCCGGAGAAACAGATGAATTGGGAATCTGAGCCCTCTTACCAAATAAGGGACAAGTCATACCCGCTCTCCCTTTGAGGGATTGGGAAGGCTCTCTGCTTGCTCTCCGCCATTATAGGTGGCGAGCCCGGCTCGAACCGGGACCAAGTACGCCGGGGGAAGAAATCCCTTGATCTGAAGCATCACTAATTTGCTGTGCGGGACGGAACATCTCTCCCAATCTCCAGGTTTGGAGCTAGGGGAGCGAGAGGAGGAGCTGCATCGACCGGCCATGATGGAATGGATCTCTGTCGGCGCGCTCCGATGAAGGCTCGCCAAGGGAGGATGGTGTGATTTGGATCTGAATCCTCGTCTTTTTAAATAGGCTGCTCATTCACACAGCTAGGGGGGTAAATGTGAAAACACCATGGCTCTTCACATTCGCTCGACATGTGGAAGGTGGCTATTATTGGGCGTGGAAGCCAAGGAGTGCAACATTCACAAGAAACCGGACATTATTTCGACAAGTACACAGAATTTGGAGAGGAACCCGCCTTGCAATGCCAAAGACAATACTGCGCACCGGACTCATCGTCATTGTAGCCTGGTTCGGGGGCTACTGAGGGAGTCCTGGATTAGGGGGTCTCCGGATAGCCGGACTATATCCATTGGCCGGACTGTTAGACTATGAAGATACAAGATTGAGGACTTCGTCTCGTGTCCGGATGGGACTCTACTTGGCGTGGAAGGCAAGCTAGGCAATACGGATATGGGTATCTCCTCCTTTGTAACTGACCTTGTGTAACCGTAACCCTCTCTGGTGTCTATATAAACCGAAGGGTTTTAGTCTATAGGACAACAATCATAACATACAATCATACCATAGGCTAGCTTCTAGGGTTTAGCCTCTCTGATCTCGTGGTAGATCTACTCTTGTACTACCCATATCATCAATATCAATCAAGCAGGACTTAGGGTTCTACCTCCACCAAGAGGGCCCGAACCTGGGTAAAACATCATGTCCCTGCCTCCTGTTACCATCCGGCCTAGACGCACAGTTCGGGACCCCCTACCCGAGATCCGCCGGTTTTGACACCGATAGTGGGCCTTAGGCCCATCTGCGCCTAGGGTTTCCCCCCTCTCCCCTTTTGCTGCACCTTGGGCCTTGGTGGGAGGCGCAACAGCCCACTCAGGGGCTGGTCCCTTCCCACTCTTAGCCCATGCAAGTCTCCGGGGCTGATGGCCCCTCTCGGTGGACCCCCAAAACCCTTCCGGTGGTCCCGGTACATTACCCGTGATGCCCAGAACACTTCCAGTGTCCAAATCCTCACATATATCATTCTTTACCTCTGGACCAGTCCGGAACTCCTCGTGACGTCCGGTATCTCATCCGGGACTCCGAAAAACATTCGGTAACCACATACATACTTTCCCTATAACCCTAGCGTCATCGAACCTTCATTGTGTAGACCCGACGGGTTCGGGAGGCATGTAGACATGACCGAGACATCTCTCCGGTCAATAACCAACAGCGGGATTTGGATACCCATGTTGGCTCCCACATGTTCCAGGATGATCTTATCGGATGAACCACGATGTCGGGGATTCAATCAATCCCGTATATAATTCCCTTTGTCTATCGGCATGTTACTTGCCCAAGATTCGATCGTCGGTATCTCTATACCTCATTCAATCCCATTACCGGCATGTCTCTTTACTCGTTCCGTAACGAATGATCCCATGGCTAACTCCTTAGTCACATTGAGCTCGTTATGATGATGCATTACCGAGTGGGCCCAGAGATACCTCTCCGTCATAGGGAGTGACAAATCCTAGTCACAATTCGTGCCAACCCAATAGATACTTTCGGAGATACCTATAATGCACCTTTATAGCCACCCAGTTACGTTGTGACGTTTGGTACACCGAAAGCATCCCTACGGTATCCGGGAGTTGCATAATCTCATGGTCTAAGGAAATGATACTTGACATTAGAAAAGCTTTAGCAAACGAACTACATGATCTTGTGCTATGCTTAGGATTGGGTCTTGTCCATCACATCATTCTCCTAATGATGTGATCCCATTATCAATAACATCCAATGTCCATGGTCAGGAAACCATGACCATCTATTGATCAACGAGCTAGTCAACTAGAGGCTTGCTAGGGACATATTACGATCTATGTATTCACACATGTATTACGATTTCCGGTTAATACAATTATAGCATGAACAAATAGACAATTATCATGATCATGGAAATATAATAATAACTACTTTATTATTGGCTCTAGGGCATATTTCCAACAGTCTCCCACTTGCACTAGAGTCAATAATCTAGTTACATTGTGATGAATCGAACACCCATAGAGTTGTGGTGTTTATCATGTTTTACTCGGGGAAGAGGTTTAGTCAATGGATCTGCGACATTCGGGTCCGTATGCACTTTACAAATATCTATGTCTCCATCCTGAATATATTCACGAATGGAGTTGAAGCGACACTTGATATGCCTGGTGTTCTTGTGAAAGCTGGGCTCCTTGGCAAGGGCAATAGCTCCAGTGTTGAGGGCAACATTAGCGTGGGCCATTTGATCTACAAGACATATTGTAAAGAAATTTTAGACTAAGTTAATGATAATTAAGTTCATCTAATCAAATTATTTAATGAACTCCCACACAGATAGACATCCCTCTAGTCATCTAAGTGATACATGATCCGAATAGACTAGGCCGTGTCCGATCATCGCGTGAGACGGACTAGTCATCAATGGTGAACATCCCCATGTTGATCCTATCTACTATATGACTCATGTTCGACCTTTCAGTCTCTCGTGTTCCGAGGCCATGTCTGTACATGCTAGGCTCGTCAAGTCAACCTAAGTGTTTTGCATATGTAAATCTGGCTTACACCCGTTGTATGAGAACGTTAGAATCTATCACACCCGATCATCACGTGGTGCTTCAAAATAACGAACCTTCGCAATGGTGCACAGTTAGGGGGGAACACTTTACTTCAAATTTTAGTGAGGGGTCATCTTATTTATGCTAACGTCGTTCTAAGAAAATAAGATGTAAACATGACAAACATCACATGCAAATCATAAAGTGACATGATATGGCCAATATCATCTTGCGCCTTTGATCTCCGTCTTCGGGGCGCGGCATGAACACCATCGTCACTGGCATGACACCATGATCTCCGTCATCATGATATCCATCATCGTGTCTTCATGAAGTTGTCTTGCCAACTATTACTTCTACTACTATGGTTAATGGTTAGCAATAAAGTAAAGTAATTACATGGCATTTTCATTGACACGCAGGTCATACAATAAATTAAGACAACTCCTATGGCTCTTGCCGGTTGTCATACTCATCGACATGCAAGTTGTGATTCCTATTACGAGAACATGATCAATCTCATACATCACATATATCATTCATCACATCCTTTTGGCCATATCACATCACATAGCATACCCTGCAAAAACAAGTTAGACGTCCTCTAATTGTTGTTGCATGTTTTACGTGGCTGCTATGGGTTTGTAGGAAGAACGTTTCTTACCTACGCAAAACGACAACTGTGATATGCCAATTGCTATTTACCCTTCATAAGGACCCTTTTCATCGAATCCTATCCGACTAAAGTGGGAGAGACACACACCCGCTAGCCACCTTGTGCATCTAGTGCATGTCAGTCGGTGGAACTAGTCTCACGTAAGCGTACATGTAAGGTCGTTCCGGGCCGCTTCATGCCACAATGCCGCCGAATCAAGATAAGACTAGTAACGGTAAGCAAATTGAACAAATCATCGCCCACAACTACTTTGTGTTCTACTCATGCATAGAATCTACGCATAGACCTAGCTCATGATGCCACTATTGGGGAACGTAGTAATAATTCAAAAAAATTCCTACGTGTCACCAAGAGCAATCTAGGAGATGCTAGCAACGAGAGAGAGGAGTGCATCTTTATACCCTTGAAGATCGCAAAGCGGAAGCGTTACAAGAACACGGTTGGTGGAGTCGTACACACAGCAATTCAGATCGCGGTCGATTCCGATCTAAGCGCCGAACAACAGCGCCTCCGCGCTCAACACACATGCAGCCCGGTGATGTCTCCCGCACCTTGATCCAGCAAGGAGGAGGGAGAGGTTGGGGAAGACAACTCCAGCAGCATCACGACGGCGTGGTGGTGGTGGAGCAGCATGGTTCTCCAGCAGGGCTTTGCCAAGCACTACGAAAGACGAGGAGGTGGAGAGGTAGGACTGCGCCGAGAGAGAGAGAGAGAGAGAGAGAGAGAGAGAGAGAGAGAGAGAGAGAGAGAGAGAGAGAGAGTGACTTTCGTGTATGGCAGCCCCAAAACCCCCACTATATATAGGAGGAGGGGAGGGGGCTGTGCCCCCTCTAGGGTTCCCAGCCCACTCAGGGGCTGGTCCCTTCGCACTCTTGGCCCATGCAAGCCTCCGGGGCCGGTGGCGCCTCCCGGTGGTCCCTGGAACCCTTCCGTTGGTCCCGGTACATTACCGGTGATGCCCGGAACACTTCCAGTGTCCAAATCCTCACATATATCATTCTTTACCTCCGGACCATTCTGGAACTCCTCGTGACATCCGGGATCTCATCCGGGAGTCCGAACAACATTAGGTAACCACGTACATACTTTCCCTATAACCCTAGCGTCATCGAACTTTAAGTGTGTAGACCCTATGGGTTCGGGAGGCATGCAGACATGACCGAGACATCTCTTCGGTCAATAACAAACAGCGGGTTCTGGATACCCATGTTGGATCCCACATGTTCCACGATGATATTATCGGATGAAGCACGATGTCGGGGATTCAATTAATCCCGTATACAATTCCCTTTGTCTATTGGCATGTTACTTGCTCGAGATTCGATCGTCGGTATCTCTATACCTCGTTAAATCTCGTTACCGGCAAGTCTCTTTTCTCGTTCCGTAACGCATGATCCCGTGGCTAAATCCTTAGTCACATTGAGCTTGTTATGATGAAGCATTATCGAGTGGGCCCAGAGATACCTCTTCGTCATACAGAGTGACAAATCCCAGTCTCGATTCATGCCAACCCAATAGATACTTTTGGAGATACCTGTAATGCACCTTTATAGCCACTCAGTTACGTGGTGACGTTTGGTACACCCAAAGCATTCCTACGGTATCCGGGAGTTGCACAATCTCATGGTCTAAGGAAATGATACTTGACATTAGAAAAGCTTTAGCAAACGAACTACATTATCTTGTGCTACGCTTAGGATTGGGTTTTGTCCATCACATCATTCTCCTAATGATGTGATCCCGTTATCAATAACATCCAATGTCCATGGTCAGGAAACCATGACCATATATTGGTCAGTGAGCTAGTCAACTAGAGGCTTACTAGGTACATATTACGATCTATGTATTCACACATGTATAACGGTTTCCGGTTAATACAATTATAGAATGAACAATAGACAATTATCATGAACACGGAAATATAATAATAACCACTTTATTATTGCATGTAGGGCATATTTCCAATAGTATGTACATCCCACATGGCGAATCCCACAAAAACATTTCTGTAGGTATGTACATCCCAAAAGGTGAATCCCAGAAAAACATTTCCGTAGGTATGTACATCCCACACGGTGAATCCTAGAAAAACATTTCCGTAGGTATGTACATCCCACACGGTGAATCCCAGATTTTTTTTCCATAGGTATGTGTATCACACACAGTCAATCCAAGGAATATGTTTCCGTTCTTATGTACATCCCACAGAGTCAATCCAGGGAAAACGTTTCCGTTCGTATGTACATACCACACAGTTTTATGTGTAGGCTCATGTGTGAAAGGTGTAACTATCACACACGCTCTGCCTTGGTTAACTGTTTGCTTTTATCAACTACATCACACACGATTTGATGAAGAAAACTGTGTGGCATTGGGCTATCCATCACAAGCGCTTTTATTGCTAGAACTATTTGCAAAGTTCCATGACACATTTAGCAGGTTTATTAGTTTACAATTAATAACTCCAGTATTACGCAAATTCACATTTCATATCGAACAGTTGTTTTCAATTTCATATCAGGCACATAAATATATTATAACATCACAGTACGATAGCTACATGAAAACAACACAGTACAACATATAGCTAGTTCAACTTCATAAGAACAATAGTAGAACAATATATTCATTTCCCTAATCAAGATCATCCAGGCTCGTCTTATCCACCTCTGCTTTCAGTTCAGTAAGAACCTGTTTTGCATGGTTCAACTGGGAAAGTGCCTTCTCCTTTGCCAACACCATCTTAGCAAAGTCTGATTTAAAAAATCTGAGCTCATTTTCCACCTTTCACTTTTTATCCCACATCTTCAAATATTCTTCTGCGTTGACAACAGTTTCTCTAAGCCTACGTTTGTTCTCTTCCTCATACATGCTCCCAAGCTTTGCTAGGCACATCTTCAAAGACCGTGGCCACTCTTGATCAACCCCCTCCAAGTAAGAACACTTCCGTTCATCCCATAATATTTAAAACTAGATCAGTAACAGTTGTAGGGGGAATGGGTTTATAGCAACATAGAAAATCACCAATGCTTATTTTGAAAAACTAAAGAAACATGTTAATTATGACATATCTTCTCAAAAAGATCAATGTGCAAATGAATTAATTGCTATTGAGACAACAACCAAATTCTGGAACATCAGAAGCTATAATTAACTACAACAACGCTACAAGTTCTTACTCATGTATAATAAATAACAAATTGAACATTTTATGAGGAAGGTAAATATAACTGCAACAGCAGAGCGATAATGTTTGGATGACAACAAATTGATACTAACAGGTGTGTACATGCACAAATTTAGTAACATATAACCAATAGCACTAAGGCCATCCACTACGTATGCCAAAACTGGGGTAAAGACAACTGTTGCTACATCTCGCATCGGTGCCCTGCACTGGCGAGCCGATGCAGCGGAAAAAATCAGGAACCCGAACTCCGGAGCACGTAGTTGCCCCGATGCCTAGTTCCTTCGTGCCATAAAGATTTAGTATTTTACTGCTTGGCTGCTCGGATGTGTGGACCAAAGTTGGCTGCACAAACTGCTGAAGCGGTGCCAAATAATTTTCTAATGGCACCGCTGATGAGATGGCAACAATTTAAGATACTAGGTACAAATTGTGACACTGTCTTAGGATGTGTTTGGTTGAAGGTGTGGTATGAATGGGTTGGGTCTGTGACAGTGTCTGAATCACACCTAACAAATGATTTGTAACAACGAAAGAGGGTCTAACCTTCTTTGCACATGCTAGAAACTTCCTCCCACTATCCACAGATTCAAACGCAACTAGCTTCACGCATGGGATTGAAGGTGACCATGAGCAGATAGATCTTCAGCCACCCCGCTCCATTCGTTGCCATTGATGGTCCTAGGGAGCTACAAGAGGAAGAAATGACTCAAATCGAACGTCGGGTAAAAATCCTTCATTCCAATTCATAGCCCAAGAGAGAGAACTGAGGCATACCCGGGTGGTGAAGGAGTCATCACTGGAGGAGGAACCGCTAGAGAGGTCTTTGAAGAAGACCATGGCGACCCCGGCGGTAGGATGCGAGACGGCGAGAGCGAGGAAGCAGCTATAGCTTAGGAAGGAAGGAAGGAAGGAAGGAGGAAATAGGGGAAATGTGACTTGTGGTCGGGGAGAAAAGGGTGTGGGGAAGGGGGAGGGGGACGGGGGTAGATATTTTGGCGGTAGGCCAAAATTTTGGAATGTGGAGGGAAACTTTGCGCGTGGTGCCGCCGAACCATTCACTTTGAACGATTGTGTGCAACACAAACGATTCTTCTTCTTTATGCGCATGGGATGAGTTTGATAATTCAAATTTTGGTGGAAATTTCCTCGGGTACGTCATTGCATAATTTAACATCGCTTGCTAATTTCGGCACACAAAAGAGCGTACAGCAGACATACCACATTTACTGAATCGAGCAATTTTAGTAATTAGACAGAGCCAGTTGACCTAAACGTTGCTCTAACAAAAGACCAACATTAAAAACCAAGCCTAAGTAGACATAATTTTAACAAATCCGCCGTCCTGCCGGCCTATGCATCACCGGTGTGAGATGAGACGTCGATGACTTGTCCTATGCCGCCTTGGGTGGACTCCGTGTCCCCCCTGCTGAAGTCGGCCGCATCCTCGTCCTCATCCTCGGCGCCGCCCTCAAGGTTGTAGTACTCGTAGTAGTGGCTGCGCCAGAGCTCGCGTTGGTACTCCACCGCCAATTCCTCGACGGAAAGACTCTTCTCTACCTCGACCTCGGCTACGCGCAACTCCTCCTCCCGGCGCTCCTCGATCTCTGCCGCCTCCTCCATCTCCAGCTCCTGCTCGGCGACCTCATGAGGACGCAAGTGCTCCATGGCCACCGCTGCCTTTCCGGACATGGGTTGCATGCTAGAGTCTGAGGTGGCCTGGAGTATCTTGGCGTGTGCATCCTCAATCTTGGCGTGGATGGTCTCGACCCGGGCCAGGGAGACATCGGTGGCACGAACTGCAGCTCGAGCGCTCTCAGCGCTTACAGCCGCCGTCGCAGCAGCACCTGCAGTCGTCTCGGCTGCTCCAGCTGCCCTATCGGCTGCCGCAGACGCCATCTCGGTGGAAGCGGCCACGCTCAACGCGGACGCGGCGGCACTCTCGGCGTAGGCGGCCGCGCTCCGGGGGGGCACGCGGCCATCGTACGGGCTTTCATGAAGCGTTTCCACTGCGTCATCTTTGCAAGAAGGGGGTGGTGGAATGGGGATCAGGATTCATGGATTCGGGGGTTACCGGCACTGGAGCAGACGAGCTGGTGAAGCTTAAGGAGGGAGACTTAAATAGACCCAGATATTTTCGTCGCAAACGGTTCCCAGAAAACAAGTGTGTGTGATGTTGTAGATATTTTTTATTAGCTGTGAAAGATGAATTTGGAGTAAAGTGGCAACGGATGGTGTTTTAAATGTACGAGAAATTTTGTAGTACTAATACAAGGATCATGTCAAATTTCGGAAAATTTCAGGGGTCATTTGACCTTTTAAGACATTTAAGTGATTTTCTAGCCATTTAATGACCGTAATTGAAATTTGAACTACATCTACATGCAACAGCTAACCATAACGGTTTGAAAACTCATATTTTGTGTACTTGTGTGCGATTTAATTCCATGTGCAATAAATCGGAAGGAATTATCAAACATATTGGTCTAACAGCTATGACAGAATTAAGCATGGAGTGTCATGGCATTTTAATTCCCAAAAATTTAAAACGTATTAGAAACACATGAAACCTTGGTTGATGTAATGTCATGCCAGCAAGATTACATGGTACAAATTTTGGCATGTTTGACGAAAGTTTGGACACTCACCCCTCACAAACCGGAGCAACTCACTACAAGCCTTGTGGTTCTGAGAGGGAACAATGCATGTTTGATGACGAACGGGAGATAGCTTCCTGTTATGGCCTTCAATTTTCTTATACGTTTAACATGCAATACTACAACTATAATGTGAAATTTTGGAAAATTCTAGGGGTCATTTGACCTTTTAAAGACATGTAAGGGATTTTCTAGCCATTTAATGACCGTAATTCAAATTTGAACTACATCTACATGCAACGGCAAACCATACTGGTTTGAAAAATCATATTTGTGTACTTGTGTGCGAGTTAATTCCATGTGCAGTAAATTAGAAGGAATTTTCAAACATATTTGTCTCGTGACATGGACACATGCATATGTATGCATGGAGTGACACGGCATTTAAATTCCAAAAAAATAAAAGAAATATAAGAAACACATGAAACCTTGGTTGCTGTAATGTCATGCCACCAAGATGATGTGGTAAAAAAATTGGCATGTTTGACGAAACTTTGGAAAGACACCCCTCACAAACCGGAGCAACTCACTAGAAGACTCGTGGTTCCGAGAGGGACACGACATGTTTGATGATGAGGGGAGATAGCTTCCTCTTACGGCCTTCAATTTTTTTACATCTAACGTGCACTACTACAACTGTAATGTGAAATTTTGGAAAATTCTAGGGGTCATTTGATCTTTTAAAGACATTTAAGTGATTTTCGAGTCATTTAATGACCGTAATTCAAATTTGAACTACATCTACATGCAACGCCTAACCATAATGGTTTGAAAAATCATATTTGTGTACTTGTGTATGAGTTAATTCCATGTGTAGTAAATTAGATGGAATTTTCAAACATATTTAACTCACGACATAGACACATGCATATGTATGCATGGAGTGACATGGCATTTTAGTTCCAAAAAATTAAAAAAATCAGAAACACATGAAACCTTGCTTGATGTAATGTCATGCCACAAGGATGATGTGGTTAAAAAATTGCCATGTTTGACGAAAGTTTGGACACACACCCTCACAAACCGGATCAACTCACTAGAAGGCTCGTGGTTCCGAGAGGGAACAATGCATGTTAGATGACGAACGGGAGATAGCTTCCTCTTACGGCCTTCAATTTTTTTCTATGTTTAACGTGCACTACTACAACTGTGATGTGAAATTTTGGGAAATTCTAGGGGTCATTTGACTTTTTTAAAGACATTTAAGTGATTTTCTAGCCATTTAATGACCATAATTCAAATTTGAACTACATCTAGATGCAACGCCTAACCATAACGGTTTGAAAAATCATATTAGTGTACTTATGTGCGAGTTAATTCCATGTGCAGTAAATTAGAAGGAATTTTAAAACATATTTGTCTCACGACATGGACACATGCATATGTATGCATGGAGTGACATGGCATTTAAATTCAGAAAAATTAAAAAATGATCAGAAAACATGAAACCTTACTTTATGTAATTTCATACCACCAAGATGATGTTGTAAAAAAATTGGCAGGTTTGATGAAAGTTTCGACACACACCCCTCACAAACCAGAGCAACTCACTAGAAGGCTTGTGGTTCCGAGAGGGAACAATGCATGTTTGATGACGAACAGGAGATAGTTTCCCCTTACGGCCTTCAATTTTTTTATACGTCTAACGTGCACTACTACAACAGTAATGTGAAACTTTGGAAAATTCTAGGGGTCACTTGACCTTTTAAAGACATTTAAGTGATTTTCTAGCCATTTAATGACCGTAATTCAAATTTGAACTACATCTACATGCAACACCTAACCATAATGGTTTGGAAAATCATATTTGTGTACTTGTGTGCGAGTTAATTCCATGTGCAGTAAATTAGAAGGAATTTTCAAACATATTGGTCTCACGGAATGGACACATGCATATGTATGCATGGAGTGCCATGTCATTTTAATTCCAAAAAATTAAAAATGATCAGAAAAACATGAAACCTGGCTTGATGTAATATCATGCCACCAAGATGATGTGGTAAAAAATTGGCATGTGTGACGAAAGTTTGGACACACACACCCCTCACAAACCAGAGCAACTCACTGGAAAGCTCATGGTTCCGAGAGGGAACAATGCATGTTTGACGACGAACTGGTGATAGCTTCCTCGTACGCCCTTCAAAATTTATTCTACGTTTAATGTGCAGTACTACAACTGTACTATGAAAATTTGGAAAATTCTAGCGGTCATCTGACCTTTTAAATACATTTATGTGATTTTGTAGCCATTTAATGACCGAAATTCAAATTTGGACTACATATACATGCAATGCCTAACCATAACGGTTTGAAAAATCATATTTGTGTACTTGTGTGTGAGTTAATTCCATTTGTAGTAAATTAGAAGGAATTTCCAAACATATTGGTCTCACGGCATGGGCACATGCATGGAGTGCGATGGCATTTTAATTCCAAAAAATTAAAAAATGATCAGAAAAACATGAAACATTGCGTGATTTAATGTCATGCCACCAAGATGATGTGGTAAAAAAATTGACGTGTTTGACAAAAGTTTGGACACACACCCCTCACAAACCGGAGCAACTCACTAGAAGGTTCGTGGTTCCGAGAGGGAACAATGCATGTTTGATGACGAACGGGAGATAGCTTCCTCTTACGACCATCATTTTATTTTCTACGTTTAACGTGCACCAATACAACTGTCGTGTGAAAATTTGGAAAATTTCAGGTGTCATTTGACCTTTTAAAGACATTTAAGTGATTTTCTAGCCATTTAATGACCATAATTCAAATTGCAACTACAGCTACATGCAACACCTAACCATAACGTTTTGAAAAATCATATTTTTGTGTACTTGTGTGTGAGTTAAAAAATCATCAGACGATGTAAATATCCGGTGTTCAAAAAGAAAATGTAAAGATATGGCAAGACAACTGGCCCCCACACGATTGGCACTCTATCTCGCGGCTCGAGATTTGGTAGGTGAGTGGCGGGGATCATTAATCCTACACGGTTCTGTATTAGAAACCGTCGGCTATTATGTTCACACACGAATTTTGCTGCGGGAATCGTGTGTAATTCAAACTACAGTACTCGTAAATTCCGGTGACCGGCGTGTGTATTATCCCTGTCGATCTAGATTCCGGCCGCCAATAAATACTACCGTGCTCACGTCATCCCACCTGCATTCTCATCTAAATCCTCCCCTCACTTTCTCTCTCTCTCAAATCTATACCATGGCGCCGCCGGTCTGCCCACGCGCTGACAAGGAGTCGCAGCCCCCAAGGACGCTCACTTGAATAGCAGCGATGAGGACTCCTATGCGCCACCGGACGAGGTTGCGCCGGACCCCCAAATTTGGATTGGTTTTGGGGCCAGAACAATCTGTGTCTGTGGAAGTTGCTGCCACCGGTTGAGAAAGTTAGGCAAGTGGCATTCAAGAAGGAGATGGCAGAGGAGGAAGCCAGGTACCAGGCAGCCTGTGAAGCTCGTGATGCCGCCTGGAAAAAGGAGGCGGCGGAGCTCTGGGGGCGGGCGCATCATCGAGCCAAGGAGGTGTACGAAGACGAGTACTTTAGGAGGAAGGTCATAGGCTTTGGGCGCCTCGTCACTGCGTGGATGTGGGCCGATAAGCTCCAGCGTGCCACCGACGAGGAGCTCCGGTGGGCACCCAATGAAATTCCAAGATCGTTCGCACGCGTCCGCCAGCAAGAGGCAGATCGATATGTCAAGCACTGCGAGGCGGAGGAGGCGGTGTACTGCCTCCACACTCGAAAGACGCCGTGCACCAGGGAGCTGCTGGCGAGGGGCTGCCAGAATACTGGCCCCAGGAGGGATTATCATTTTTAGTATTGTTCGTTTTCAATTTTAAGCATTGTACCTAGTAGTTAAGTATCATCACGTACGTATATGTGATGATATTATATATATTCTGTTATGAACTAATGAACAATTAATATATATATATATATATTATGAATTCCATTTTCTATCTGCTTTTGTATACTAATTTGAATCTAGCTATTATCATCCACATATACAGAATGGAAAGCATATATACACACATTGAAATAGAACATATAAGAACGGAAAACATAGTAGACACATCGAAACAGAGGAATATACAGAGCAATACTATGATTGATGTGAATACATAGCTATCCACGTCGAAACGACTCAACAAAATAAAACGCATCCATGAGAGCATGACCAGTAGCCATTGCCTATGGTAGCTCTTAGCTCTGCCTGAACTCGTGCAGGCGTTCGTCCAAGCGGTCGACCTGCTCGTGGTACATCTGGAGTGCGATCTTGAGATCCAAGTTGTCTATTTCATCGGAGATCACCAGCTCGAGGATGTGACGACCATGTTCCTATACTACGTCCAGACACCTGGGCCAAGGAGGTGGTCGAGCCTATGGACTAGCGTGTTGGCATCCAGCGGGTCACGGACAAGGCGAACGGCGCCACCCATGCGAACGGCGTGGTGGGCTTCCGGTGTAAGTACGGCGCGGTCGGCCTCTGGTGCAAGTACAACGCTGAGGGCCGTTGCCCACTCCTGCCAGGGAATGGGGGTACTGACGGGACGTGTACCAAGCTGCGACGCCGTGTCGACAGCAAGCAAGCGCCGATGGATCCGCTCTTGTTATGTGGCGCTCCAACGGTCTCACCGTGCGGCGAGCTGTAGCCCATGGCGCGGACGCGCCTAGCTTTCTCTTTGGTGCACCATCGATCATTTTTTGCGGCGAGCTACAGCCTGTCGGCGCTGACATGCCTATCTTGATCAGCGGCGCTCAAGCGCCATATGCCAAAGGTCTGCTTAACCCTGGCGATGACGCGCATCACGGAGTCATCCATCGCGTTGCCGGGGAGCACCTCGGCCTCGACGGGCCGCGGCACCTGCTCGTTTTCCTCATCGACAAGGTTCATGGTGCTACCTCTTGAGCACTGCGTTGGTTTTCCCCGTGTGACGCCCCCGATTTGACCGTACACTAATCATGCACGCAAATGTGTACGATCAAGATCAAGCACTCACGGGAAGATATCACAACACAACTCTACAAATAAAAATAAGTCATACAAGCATCATATTACAAGCCAGGGGCCTCGAAGGCTCGAATACAAGAGCTCGATCATAGACGAGTCAGCGGAAGCAACAATATCTGAGTACAGACATAAGTTAAACAAGTTTGCCTTAAGAAGGCTAGCACAAATGGGGATACAGATCGAACGAGGCGCAGGCCTCCTGCCTGGGATCCTCCTAAACTACTCCTGGTCGTCGTCAGCGGGCAGCACGTAGTGGTAGGCACCTCCGGTGTAGTAGGAGTCGTCGTCGAAGGTGGCGTCTGGCTCGTGGGCTCCAACATCTGGTTGCGACAACCAGGTAGAAGGGATAGGGGGAAAGGAGGGAGAAAGCAACTGTGAGTACTCATCCAAAGTACTCGCAAGCAAGGAGCTACACTACATATGTATGCATTGGTATCAACTGGAATAAGGCTATTATATGTGGACTGAACTGCAGAAAGCCGGGATAAGGGGGGATAGCTAGTCCTTTCGAAGACTACGCTTCTGGCAGCCTCGTCTTGCAGCATGTAGAAGAGAGTAGACTGAAGACCTCCAAGTAGCATCGTATAGCATAATCCTAACCGATGATCCTCCCCTCGTCGCCCTGTGAGAGAGCGATCACCGGTTGTATCTGGCACTTGGAAGGGTGTGTTTTATTTAGTATCCGGTTCTAGTTGTCATAAGGTCAAGGTACAACTCCAAGTCGTCCTGTTACCGAAGATCACGGCTATTCGAATAGATTAACTTCCTTGCAGGGGTGCACCACATACCCCAACACGCTCGATCCCATTTGGCCAGACACACTTTCCTGGGTCATGCCCGGCCTCGGAAGATCAACACGTCGCAGCCCCACCTAGGCACAACAGAGAGGTCAGCACGCCGGTCTAAACCTAAGTGCACAGGGGTCTGGGCCCATCGCTCTTAGCACACCTGCACGTTGCGAACGCGGCCGGAAGCAGAACTAGCCCCCTTAATACAAGAGCAGGCTTACGTTCCAATCCGGCGCGCGCCACTCAGTCGCTGACGTCACGAAGGCTTCGGCTGATACCACGACGCCGGGATACCCATAACTACTCCCGCGTAGATGGTTAGTGCGTATAGACCAAATGGCTAGACTCAGATCAAATACCCAGATCTCGTTAAGCGTGTTAAGTATCCGCGAACGCCGACCAGGGCCAGGCCCACCTCTCTCCTAGGTGGTCTCAACCTGCCCTGTCGCTCCGCCTCAAAGTAACAGTCAGGGGCCGTCGGGAACCCAGGCCCACCTCTACCGGGATGGAGCCACCTGCCCCTTCAGCCCCCATCTCCGAACAGTATCATAAGTAAGGTAACTGTGTAAAGTGTATAGTATATGCCCGTGATCACCTCCCGAAGTGATCACGGCCCAGTAGTATAGCATGGCAGACGGACAAGAGGGTAGGGCCACTGATGTAACACTAGCATCCTATACTAAGCAGTAGGATAGCAGGTAATGGTAACAACAGTAGTAGCAAGGACAGGCTATGCATCAGGATAGGAATAACGGAAAGCAGTAACATGCTACACTACTCTAATGCAAGCAGTATAGAGAAGAGTAGGCGATATCTGGTGATCAAAGGGGGGGCTTGCCTGGTTGCTCTGGCAAGAGAGAGGGGTCGTCAACTCCGTAGTCATACTGGGTAGCAGCGGCGTCGGTCTCGGTGTCTAGCGGAAGAAGAGGGGGAAAGAAACAATAAATATAATGCAAACAGATGCATAACTATGCATGACAAGGCAAGTAACGGTGCTAGGGGTGCCCTAACGCGGTATTAGGTGATACCGGTGAAGGGGGATAACATCCGGGAAAGTATCCCCGGTGTTTCGCGTTTTTGGACAGATGAACCGGAGGTGAAATGTTGCAGGTTCACTATGCTAGGGATACGTGGCGGACGAACGGGCTGCGTATCCGAATTCGTCTCGTCGTTCTGAGCAACTTTCATGTACAAAGTTTTTCCATCTGA
Organism: Triticum aestivum; assembly: GCF_018294505.1. Taxonomy (NCBI): domain Eukaryota; kingdom Viridiplantae; phylum Streptophyta; class Magnoliopsida; order Poales; family Poaceae; genus Triticum; species Triticum aestivum. Next base: position 273,034,360 of record NC_057794.1, read on the forward strand.
GCTACAGTTTATTTTATATTAATTTTAAAAGATTTAATCATTTTTAGATTTATCAGAAATTAATTTAATCCGAAAACGTTTATTGCGTCATCATGACGTCAGCGGTCAGTGTTGACCGTTGACCGGTCAAACAAGGCAGTGGGGCCCAACTGTCATTCACTGTTTACCTAATCAAATAATTAAGGCCAATTAACAGTGTTAATTAGATTAACTAACAGGATTAACTAAGTTAATTAATTATCTTAACTAATTAATTATTATTTTTACTATTATTTTTATTCTTTTTTTTTAAGTTCCAAGGGGTGGGGCCCCTTTGTCATAGGCCCCAGGGGGCCTAGCGGGTTCGGGCGCTATCGGGCGGGCGTTGTGGGCTGGGTGCGGGCACAGCCCGAACGGGTGATGGAGCCCCCAGGGTGCTGGCGCGGGCGTCCGATGCCGAGCGTCGGAGCATTTGGCGACGGCCGGGGGCGGCAGGCACGACGGGCATAGGTCTGGGCGGCGACAGGGCGTGGAAGGGGAGGCCGGCGAGGTAGTCGGCAGCAGGCAGCAGAATGGAGGGCGCGAGCACCCAGCTGCGGGTGTGGAGGGGGTGGAGGCCGACGCGGGTGCGACGAACGTAGGGGCGAGTAGAAGCGGGGGCCGGTCGACGATGCTCGTCGGCGAGCAGCTGCAGCGGGGCTCGGGGGCGGTCGGAGCTCAGCCCGGGAGCGGAGGGCCGCGGTGGAGCTGGCGAGGCGCGGGCGCGCAGGTCACGGGGCCGGGCGCGCACGCTGGGCGCGGCCAGCGCGAGGTGACCGTGGTCGGCGACGAGACCGGACGGGGAGAGGCGACGGGGGAGAGATGCGGCGAGAGGCGCAGAGGAGAAAGGGAGGGGGCGGTTGCTCACTGAGCCCTGCAGTTGTGCGAGAGTGAGCTCGAGGCGGCGGTGGCGATGTTGACGACGAGGACGAGGAAGCAGCGGCTGGCGAGGGGTGGTCGAGGATGGGGGAGGTCGAGGCGGAGTTCGGCGTGTCGGCGACGCGGGCACCGGCGAGGGAGGGCACTCCAGGCGACGGCAGTTGGCGAAAGGGGCACGGAGGAGTGCGGGAGGGGCGGCGCCGGCGTCGGGCCCGATCCTGATTGGATCGGGGGAGAGGGAGTGGGGCGCGAGTGGGGGAGTGGGTAGTGGGGGTGGGTAGGGTTTCCCTCGGTGGGTGGGGGGAGTAGGGCCATATAGGCCAGGGGCGCGGGGTGGGCCGACGCGCTGGCTCGAGGCCCAGCTGGGCCATGGCCCGGTGGGGGGAGGGGGTTCTCTCTCTAGTTTTATTTTCTTTTACCTTTTCTTATTTTCCTTTTCCATTTTTCTTTTAGGCTCTAATTTATTTTCTATTTTAAAAAGATAAAAGTAGTCCCTAATTTAGTATAACTATATATACTAGTGCCATATTAACTATAGCACCCAAATAAAATAGTTTAGTATTTTACTAAATATAAAAGGCATTTATTTAATTGTTTAAGATGTTGTTTTATTTATTTTAGTGTATTTAAACAATTTATAAAAATGTTGTTTCACCATCATAATCATCTAGAATTTATTTACTACATTTCAAACACTTTAGATTTAACATTTGAAAACTTTTATTGTCTGACTTGATTCTGAATTTGAATTCGGACGGGATTTGAATCTTTGCGAGATTAGCAACAGTAATCGTGGGGACGTGGCATCATTAGCAGAAGTTTACTGTAGCTTAAATATCCGGGCGTCACAATTCTCCTCCACTACAAGAAATCTCGTCTCGAGATTTAAGCGGTGGAGTAAGGGGCGAAGGTGTTGGTAGCGAAAAACCTAACGAGTCTTCTCGGTCTTGGCTGCCCTTTCTAAGAGGTTGATCCCTTTTGTTGATGTCTTCATTTCACTGCTTCAAGTCACCATGATCAATTGTCATCCTTTCTTCGGGATCTCCATCGTACTTACGAATAGGTAAGGGGCAGCTCTACAATGATAGGATGTTATAAGGGAAAATCTTCTGGGGGTTTCCCAAGTATGAACATATGAGTATCTCTCGAGTTGAACAAATGAAACACATCGAGAGCAAAGTAAGACGGTGCAATAAGAAGTTTCAAGCGGATAGGCAATCGTTCATTGCCTGAAACAGAGTGTGAATGGGGTTCAGAGCAACGGGAATAAGTATTGTGTCCGATACCAGAATTGATCACTAGGAAGGTGGCTCGCAAATTACATTCGAAGTCAAGCTCTAGGAATAACTTTGGCAACAGGGTGTACAGGAGAGTCAGGTTTCGATCCTGTAGAACTGTGGGTTATGGGCCCACAATGTGGGTTAAAAGTAGGAAAAGTGATGACGTCTTGCACAATCATGCAAGCAAGGCATGTCAGAGGATAGCCTATCAGTTATGTCGGCAACAATGTTGGTACCAAGGGCGAGGGACGAAGAGAACCATTTTCCTACTCGTTGAACGAGGCAGACCAATAGGCAAGGTTCTCGTCCATCGGTGGCTACCAGAATGTCATCAACAATAGTAACAGGGTCTTATTGACAGAGTCGTACAACCGAGGTGTTTATATAAGCAGCGAATCATTACTGCTTAGATCATATAAACCATGAGAAAGTTTAAACAAGACAATGAAAAGGAAAATGTGATTATCAGATTTAAACAGAACAATGGAAAGAAAAAATGTGTTTAAACACATATGTCAGGGGTATATCCTTCCCAAAGTCAAGCAGAGCATGATATCCAAGACAGGAGATAAGGTAGAAAACCCTTTAGGTAAGGGGAGAGAGAAATTTCATGACATTACCCATACAACGGTGTTTGGATAATTGAGCAAGAAACATTTAGCATTAGATTTCAAACGTTCTTGTTGAAAATCAAAGTACCACAGACATGCTTCGAGATAGCATTGACAAGGTCTTTAGGCAAAGATCGGACTTTGGAAACACAAAGGATCCATCAGGAATAACTTGTAGAATAAGTCTTATAATTTCCTCATGGACGAATGGATAACCTTGCTGAAAAGCAATCTATAACAATAGGGCCAACCGGCCAGGTGTGCTAGGCACGACATCACCTTACCGGGTCACATAAGACCAAGGTTATAACTCTTGGAAATATGTTCCAACCATCATATCTGACCGAGATTCAGAACTGATTGGTGTTAGGATACATCAGACTCAGAATGTCTGAGAAGAAAAGGTGCAACACAAATTGATGAGAAGACATCGTAAGATTCTCGGGAAATGAACAATGGAAGCAGGTTCTGAAACAAGAGTTCATCAGTAAACGAAGGAGAGGATGAGGAGGTGGCCGATAGGCTCAGCAACAAATCATCGAGATTTCCAAAGGATTGATTTCCACAATTATGTGAACAAGGAAATATCATTTGTCGGATCAAATGATATAATGATGTATGCTCGAGGGGAACATACACAACTGAACAATGATAGAAGGGTGCACCCAGGAATCTGGACTAGGTAGCACGATCAATGTTCGAATGATGATTCAATAAGCAATAGACTTAGAATGAAACTGTAGACCATTAACTTCAAAGCAATAGGGTGGCTAGAAGTTTAGAATTTGCACATCATAGACCATTTGTCGGTATTCCGGTTAGAAACAACACGGAGACCAAGAAATGAATGCAAAAGGCGAGAGATATTACTATATCAAGAATTCTCAAGAGGTGGTAAAATTACCATGACATTCTTGACATAAAAGGTGGTAACATTCCAAGGTAAAGAAGAACAAATGCTGGATAGCAAGGATCTCAAGGTATAACACAAAATACGAATAAGTTTGTGTTGAACGGAAGGTAATAAAGTGGTCGGTGATAACACAAACCATTGAGGGGCGAGGATGGTATTTCTCATCAAGAATTCGATATATATCTTGAAAGAGCTCAGGATGTTGATGATGACCACGACACATTTGTCGAGAAATTTCATGAAGATGTAATCGGTTGGCGATGACATCAAGTCAAATGATGATGCAGCGAAAGTCAAATAATACTTGAAGAAGAACTCATAAGAAGTTATGCAGTTCCGTGATAATCTCGAGATACCAGAGGGGGTAATACTCGATGACAGGTCAAAGTAGAGGTTGGACTGGGGTATTGCTCTACAAAAGACAAGCGCTTAAACTTGCACGCGAAATGGTATTTAAAGGAGAACATGGTCGGAACCACGATTGCAAAAGGTCAGATCCCAGATATAAGATGAACTTATACCAAAGGAATAATTTAATTTAAGAAAAGCTTTAACGATAAGATCTACATCGTGTCCATGGGCATGAACACAAAGTTCAAGGTCGACTCCCACTTCTCCAATGCATAACCTTTCATTCGCTTCTCACTTTCGAAGAAGTTGTAGTGTTGAAATTTTATTTTGCAAAATACCAGAAGTGTATGGCTCGTGAAAACTTTCGAGTTCACACAGTTTAGAGAAGGCATAGGTTCAACCCATCAGGGCATCTTAGGAGTATATACCACAAATTTCAAGAATAAATAACACAAGCTCGATAGTAGAGCATGCTTGAGAAAGTAGAGGATACAATTTACCAAAGGCATTATGTATCCGAGGAAAGGCTCACAGACTTATTGAATATGAAGGACGCTGTCGGATAAAATCCAACAAATGATCTGGTGGTCCTCAAGGGATCTGGTGTGAGCATCGGTACTCAACCAGAGGGAGAAACAATGCAAGGAGATCAGACTTTAGAAACAACTGACTAATTCAAGGCTCAAATTCAAAGGAATTATCAATTCCAAGACAAGGGATCAGAAGCAATGCTCTGATCAGGGATGGATAAGTTGAATAGCCTTAAGGGTACGGTCGATGGTCAATTGATTGGTCGAGATCCAGCTCATGTTTAAACTGGCGTCTGAGCCGGAAGGAAGAATTCTATGATCTGATTGAGGATTGCAAGCATTCGCAACAAATCAAATCAAGTGACTCGAAATGATAGTGACAGAGGATGTCAACGGAGATTACTAGAAGTATGGAATTAACCATAATGCAGGAAGACAAGGAAATCAAGAGCAATGGGCTGCTGAGGATTTTCAGAAAATCAATTGGTATTTCGAGGACTTATGTGAAACACATGAACGACTGGGGATGAGGGGATACTTGGTAAGTGCGAGGAATTATCCGTAGGGGTATTCAGGTGGCGAGGAACTGCAAGTTAGTAGGCACAAAATATTCTCGGAACAATACAGAGAATTTTCGGTGTATCTTGTAATAACAAGATCAATGGGATTTGAAAGGGCAAGTGGATGTAGTTATCCTTAATGATATAACAGTGGTAGAGAATTTACAAAGGCGATGGGCACAAAGTCTCGAAAGAGTAGCAGAGAGTAACTATGAAATCTTCTGGTGCAGCAGGCGATCATCTGGCCTGAATGGGGCTCTTCGGGAGGAAGTATTTTCGAGAACCTAAAGTTAGATTTTAGTAAAATCATTTAACCCGAATAGAAGAGAGATTAGAGTCCCAGAGTATAGATCGAGGAATAAAAGATCCTAATAACACCCGATGGCGACGTGGGCCCAAGGGCCGCACAGCCAAGTTAGTAAAACAATTTTCATCGACTAGACTCAACTTCGGCCAAGGAGTGTGGAAGGGGGATTCCTACAGGCAGTCGGCTCTGATACCAACTTGTGACGCCCCCGATTTGACCGTACACTAATCATGCACGCAAATGTGTACGATCAAGATCAAGGACTCACGGGAAGATATCACAACACAACTCTACAAATAAAAATAAGTCATACAAGCATCATATTACAAGCCAGGGGCCTCGAAGGCTCGAATACAAGAGCTCGATCATAGACGAGTCAGCGGAAGCAACAATATCTGAGTACAGACATAAGTTAAACAAGTTTTCCTTAAGAAGGCTAGCACAAATGGGGATACAGATCAAACGAGGCGCAGGCCTCCTGCCTGGGATCCTCCTAAACTACTCCTGGTCGTCGTCAGCGGGCAGCACGTAGTAGTAGGCACATCCGGTGTAGTAGGAGTCGTCGTCGAAGGTGGCGTCTGGCTCCTGGGCTCCAACATCTGGTTGCGACAACCAGGTAGAAGGGATAGGGGGAAAGGAGGGAGAAAGCAACCGTGAGTACTCATCCAAAGTACTCGCAAGCAAGGAGCTACACTACATATGTATGCATTGGTATCAACTGGAATAAGGCTATTATATGTGGACTGAACTGCAGAAAGCCGGGATAAGGGGGGATAGCTAGTCCTTTCGAAGACTACGCTTCTGGCAGCCTCGTCTTGCAGCATGTAGAAGAGAGTAGACTGAAGACCTCCAAGTAGCATCGTATAGCATAATCCTAACCGATGATCCTCCCCTCGTCGCCCTGTGAGAGAGTGATCACCGGTTGTATCTGGCCCTTGGAAGGGTGTGTTTTATTTAGTATCCGGTTCTAGTAGTCATAAGGTCAAGGTACAACTCCAAGTCGTCCTGTTACCGAAGATCACGGCTATTCGAATAGATTAACTTCCCTGCAGGGGTGCACCACATACCCCAACACGCTCGATCCCATTTGGCCGGACACACTTTCCTGGGTCATGCCCGGCCTCGGAAGATCAACACATCGCAGCCCCACCTAGGCACAACAGAGAGGTCAGCACGCCGGTCTAAACCTAAGCGCACAGGGGTCTGGGCCCATCGCCCTTAGCACACCTGCACGTTGCGAACGCGGCCGGAAGCAGAACTAGCCCCCTTAATACAAGAGCAGGCTTACGTTCCAATCCGGCGCGCGCCACTCAGTCGCTGACGTCACGAAGGCTTCGGCTGATACCACGACGCCGGGATACCTATAACTACTCCCGCTTAGATGGTTAGTGCGTATAGACCAAATGGCCAGACTCAAATCAAATACCCAGATCTCGTTAAGCGTGTTAAGTATCCGCGAACGCTGACCAGGGCCAGGCCCACCTCTCTCCTAGGTGGTCTCAACCTGCCTTGTCGCTCCGCCTCAAAGTAACAGTCGGGGGCCGTCGGGAACCCAGGCCCACCTCTACTGGGATGGAGCCACCTGCCCCTTCAGCCCCCATCTCCGAACAGTATCATAAGTAAGGTAACTGTGTAAAGTATATAGTATATGCCCGTGATCACCTCCCGAAGTGATCACGGCCCAGTAGTATAGCATGGCAGACGGACAAGAGGGTAGGGCCACTGATGGAACACTAGCATCCTATACTAAGCAGTAGGATAGCAGGTAATGGTAACAACAGTAGTAGCAAGGACAGGCTATGCATCAGGATAGGAATAACGGAAAGCAGTAACATGCTACACTACTCTAATGCATGCAGTATAGAGAAGAGTAGGCGATATCTGGTGATCAAAGGGGGGGCTTGCCTGGTTGCTCTGGCAAGAGAGAGGGGTCGTCAACTCCGTAGTCGTACTGGGTAGCAGCGGTGTCGGTCTCGGTGTCTAGTGGAAGAAGAGGGGGGAAGAAACAATAAATATAATGCAAACAGATGCATAACGATGCATGACAAGGCAAGTAACGGTGCTAGGGGTGCCCTAACGCGGTATTAGGTGATACCGGTGAAGGGGGATAACATCCGGGAAAGTATCCCCGGTGTTTCACGTTTTTGGACAGATGAACCGGAGGTGAAATGTTGCAGGTTCACTATGCTAGGGACACGTGGCGGACGAACGGGCTGCGTATCCAAATTCGTCTCGTCGTTCTAAGCAACTTTCATGTACAAAGTTTTTCCATCTGAGCTACAATTTATTTTATATTAAGTTTAAATGATTTATTCATTTTTAGATTTATCAGAAATTAATTTAATCCGAAAACGTTTATTGCGTCATCATGACGTCAGCGGTCAGTGTTGACCGTTGACCGGTCAAACATGGCAGTGGGGCCCAACTGTCATTCACTGTTTACCTAATCAAATAATTAAGGCTAATTAACAGTGTTAATTAGATTAACTAACAGGATTAACTAAGTTAATTAATTATCTTAACTAATTAATTATTATTTTTACTATTATTTTTATTCTTTTTTTTAAGTTCCAAGGGGTGGGGCCCCTTTGTCATAGGCCCCAGGGGGCCTAGCGGGTTCGGGCGCTATCGGGCGGGCGTTGGGCGCTGGGTGCGGGCACAGCCCGAACGGGCGATGGAGCCCCCAGGGTGCTGGCGTGGGCGTCCGATGCCGAGCGTCGGAGCGTTTGGCGACGGCCGGGGGTGGCAGGCACGATGGGCATAGGTCTGGGCGGCGACAGGGCGTGGAAGGGGAGGCTGGCGAGGTAGTCGGCAGCAGGCAGCAGAATGGAGGGCGCGAGCACCCAGCTGCGGGTGTGGAGGGGGTGGAGGCCGACGCGGGCGCGACGAACGTAGGGGCGAGCAGAAGCGGGGGCCGGTCGACGATGCTCGTCGGCGAGCAGCTGCAGCGGGGCTCGGGGGCGGTCGGAGCTCAGCCCGGGAGCGGAGGGCCGCGGTGGAGCTGGCGAGGCGCGGGCGCGCAGGTCACGGGGCCGGGCACGCACGCTGGGCACGGCCAGCGCAAGGTGACCGCGGTCGGCGACGAGACCGGACGGGGAGAGGCGATGGGGGAGAGATGCGGCGAGAGGCACAGAGGAGAAAGGGAGGGGGCGGTTGCTCACTGAGCCCTGCAGTTGTGCGAGAGTGAGCTCGAGGCAGCGGTGGCGATATTGACGACGAGGACGAGGAAGCAGCGGCTGGCGAGGGGTGGTCGAGGATGGGGGAGCTCGAGGCGGCGGTTCAGCGTGTCGGCGACGCGGGCACCGGCGAGGGAGGGCACTCCGGGCGACGGCAGTTGGCGAAAGGGGCGCAGAGGAGTGCGGGAGGGGCGGCGCCGGCGTCGGGCCCGATCCCGATTGGATCGAGGGAGAGGGAGTGGGGCGCGAGTGGGGGAGTGGGTAGTGGGGGTGGGTAGGGTTTCCCTCGGTGGGTGGGGGGAGTAGGGCCATATAGGCCAGGGGCGCGGGGTGGGCCGACGCGCTGGCTCGAGGCCCAGCTGGGCCATGGCCCGGTGGGGAGAGGGGGTTCTCTCTTTTGTTTTATTTTGTTTTACCTTTTCTTATTTTCCTTTTCCATTTTTCGTTTAGGCTCTAATTTATTTTCTATTTTAAAAAGATAAAAGTAGTCCCTAATTTAGTATAACTATATATACTAGTGCCATATTAACTATAGCACCTAAATAAAATAGTTTAGTATTTTACTAAATATAAAAGGCATTTATTTAATTGTTTAAGATGTTGTTTTATTTATTTTAGTGTATTTAAACAATTTATAAAAATGTTGTTTCACCATCATAATCATCTAGAATTTATTTACTACATTTCGAACACTTTAGATTTAACATTTGAAAACTTTTATTGTCTGACTTGATTTTGAATTTGAATTCGGACGGGATTTGAATCTTTGCGAGATTAGCAACAGTAATCATGGGGACGTGGCATCATTAGCAGAAGTTTACTGTAGCTTAAATATCCGGGTGTCACACCCCGAAAAGGAAGGGATGATTCAGCAATGTAGCGTAAGTATTTCCCTCAGTTTTTGAGAACCAAGGTATCAATCGAATAGGAGGCCACGCGCGAGTCCCTCGTACCTGCACAAAACAAATAAATCCTCGCAACCAACGCAAATAGGGGTTATCAATCCCTATAAGGCCACTTATGAGAGTGAGATCTGATAGATATGATAAGATAATATTTTTGGTATTTTTATGATAAAGATGCAAAGTAAAATAAAGGCAAGTAAATAGCAATGGAAATAACTAAGTAGTAGGAGATTAATATGATGAAGATAGACCCGGGGGCCATTGGTTTCACTAGTGGCTTCTCTCAAAAGCATAAGTATTCTACGGTGGGTGAACAAATTACTGTTGAGCAATTGACAGAATTGAGCATTGTTATTTGAATATCTAGGTATGATCATGTATATAGGCATCACGTCCGAGACAAGTAGACCGACTCTTGCCTGCATCTACTACTATTACTCCACTCATCGACCGCTATCCAGCATGCATCTAGAGTATAAAGTTCAAAACAGAGTAACGCCTTAAGCAAGATGACATGATGTAGAGGGATAGACTCACGCAATATGAAGAAAACCACATCTTGTTATCCTCGATGGCAACAATACAATACGTGCCTTGCTGCCCTTACTGTCACCGGGAAAGGACACCGCAAGATTGAACCCAAAGCTAAGCACTTATCCCATTGCAAGAAAGATCAATCTAGTAGGCCAAACCAAACTGATAATTCAAAGAGACTTGCAAAGAAAACCAATCATACATAATAGAATTCAGAGAAGATTCAAATATTATTCATAGATAGACTTGATCATAAACCCACAATTAATCAGTCTCAACAAACACACCGCAAAAAGAAGATTGCATCGAATAGATCTCCACAAGAGAGGGGGAGAACATTGTATTGAGATCGAAAAAGAGAGAAGAAGCCATCTAGCTACTAACTATGGACCCGTAGGTCTGAAGTAAACTACTCACACTTCATCAGAGAGGCTATGGTGTTGATGTAGAAGCCCTCCGTGACCGATGCCCCCTCCAGCGGAGCTCCAGAACAGGCCCCAAGATGGGATCTCATGGATACAGAAAGTTGCGGCGGTGGAATTAGGTTTTTGGCTCCGTTTCTGATCGTTTGGGGGTGCGTAGGTATATATAGGAGGAAGGAGTACGTCGGTGGAGCAACAGGGGGCCCACAAGGGTGGAGGGCGCGCCTGGGGTAGGTGGGCGCGCCCCTACCTCGTGGCCTCCTCTCTTGTGCCTGGACGTAGGGTCCAAGTCTCCTGAGTCTTGTTCGTTGAGAAAATCACGTTCCTGAAGGTTTCATTCCGTTTGGACTCCATTTCATATTCCTTTTCTTCAAAACCCTATAACAGGCAAAAAAACAACAATTCTGGGCTGGGCCTCCGGTTAATAGGTTAGTCCCAAAAATAATATAAAAGTGGATAATAAAGCCCAATAATGTCCAAAACAGTAAATAATATAGCATGGAGCAATCAAAAATTATAGATACGTTGGAGACATATCAGATGGCAAAGGCGGCGCTTTGGTGGGTTGGCATGCTTGGAAAAGGTGGATCTGCTACAGGCTGCGCTTGTCGCCTCCATGCGTCGCGCGCCTCCTATGTTTATGCGCAATATTGTTGGGTGGCGGGAAACAGGTGAGGAAATGGTGGGAAATGGTGGCATGTTCATAAAATGCCATAAGTTAATGGAAACTTAGCATAGAAGGATCATCGAGCTAGCACAAGAAGTAGATGATGATCAAATGAACACGGACCACACTAGGGAACCCATCGGTGATGAATTCATCAATCGCAAATGGTTGAATACTAGCAAGCATTTTCGCACAACACACACGACTTATTCCATCACAAACCGATCGGATGGATCAACTGTATGCCACGTATCACACATTGTCAAAAAGTAATGCGGCAGAGCTTCTTTAACATGTGTTAAAAGAAACAAGGACCTCGAGGTTAAATTAACTCTTGGGATGGGTCGTATCAATCATTTAATTTGACAAACATGACCCATCCTATCTGTTAATTTCACATCAACACAACTTCCCATCCAGTAACCCATCTGATGGCTGCTCCAGCCTGAGCACACTTAACTTGAGAGTTCTCTTACATGAGCTACTGGTGGAACAGCTAGTCCTTGCTGATATAGGATGCCTGTTCGCATCCTTATGGCGTATCCGGATAACCGCCCGTCCCCCAAAGGCCAATAGATGTTGTGTAGACTGAGCATATCACATACGTCTTATTAGAAGCAATCATCTGTGTTATTATTGGTCTTCGCACACATTTCTGACCGTTTGCCGCATATCACACACATCTTGTTTTATTGAACCGTTTCTGTTCTCTTGTCTGAACACAAATAGTTCATCTGAGTGAACCGCATGCCGTATATCGCACACACCTTGATCTGGCTGACCGTTTCTTTTGTGTTGCCTAATCACAAACAGATCATCCGAGTGAACCGTATGATGTATATCGCACACACCTTCATCTAGCTGCCCATTTCTTTTGTTCCTCCTCATCGCAAATAGTTAACTGAGCTGAACCGTATGCCCTGCATCGCAGATGCAACTAAAATCTAAACCATGTTTGATGCATCCTCCATCGTAAACGTTTTGCACCTTTTTTGACGGGTTTTTACACCACCGTTTGTGATTATTGCATCACACACAGTTTCGTCGAAGGTTCTCTGATCGTAGTGTCGCGTTAGCATCATCGTGCAGTAGTGATAGGACCCCCATTTCGACCATAGCGCTCCAACATAAGTCCATTTCCTCGGTTTTGCGGTACGCCACACCCCACCCGATCAACTGGACCCCGTTTCGACCGTAGGAGGTCCATGAGAAGTCCATTTCCTCCGTTTTGCGGTACGCCAGACCCCTCCCAATGAATAGGATCCCGTTTCGACCGTGGCCGGTTGAACACGAGGCCGTTTTCTCCGTTCCGCGGTACACAAGACCTTGTTTCGATCGGCTGTTCCGTCCAAGCCGGTTGGCTCCCGATGAACACAATGTATTCCGTTGCCTCCTGATGAACACGACGCATTACGTTGCCTCCCGATAAAGACGACGACGCAGTTTCTCCGTTCCATCCCAGCCATGTACATGAGCCCTGGCCGTACGTATGCGCGATTAGGCATTCGAGACCCCGCCCGTATGTACATATGTGGCCGTATTTTCTTGGCCTGTGGATGTATGTACGTGTACACGGTTTAGACGGGACTGCCAGAACTGCTACGTGGGAGGCCGCTACTTACTCGGCCGTGATTCATACTTGCAGAGAGACTGATCAGCCAGTATGTACGTACACGTTCGCGACCAGACAGACAACACTACGGACGCTTTGACTAGGTGGGTCCCAGCAGTCAGGGAGGATAAGGACGCACTTCCTTGCGTGCGAAGATATAGCTGCTCGGTCCCAGCTGTAAGGGGGAGGAATCATTTTTATTTTGCGAGTAATAAGGAGGCATTTCCTTGTGTTCGAAGATGTAGCTGGTGGGTCTAGCTGTCAGCCTCAACGCCTAAAGTCCTTTTCCAATGGCTGTCCTTCCTTGACCACGTTCACCATGCCACACCGAGAGCACCAAGGCGATGGGCGATGGTGAGGCCTAGGAAGGGAATGACGCGGAGCCGTGGAAGACGCGGCAATGGACGCCCACGCGGAGGGGAGTACGTGGGTTGACTGCTTCGGCGGCGGTGTGAGGCTGTGTCGCCGGAGAATAACAGGAGGTGTGGGTGAGTATAGAGGGATGGCATGGCCAGCGGTGGCAGCATAGCCGGACATGGGAGGCAGGAGCAGGCGGCACGCCGACGCTGGTTTGGGTGGCTGGAGCAAGAAGACCAGAGGTTGAAGCAGCACAACGGCCGTTGGATGGACATCGTACGGTCACTGCAGCTAGAATCATTTATATTGACTAAGTTTACAAAGCCCTTGGTATGCGTCAACTTAGTAGGCCCACAGGTCAGCCTCCAAAATGGTCCGCCCTAGATGTTAGGGGGAGGAACCATTTTTTCGGTGGCTAAAGCTAGAATATCTGAGATTGAAGAAGAAGCACGCCAACCGTTCCATGGACATCCAACGACCATTGCTGCTAGAACCATGTGTTGACTATAAGTTGACAAAGCCTTACATACGCGTCAACTTACTTTTTTTAGGGGACGCATCAACTTAGTAGGCCCACAAGTGTGTGGCAGAGAACTTATAGCCCATTTGCGATTTGTAAGAATGTACAACCCATTTTTGAATTCTAATGTAATTTACTACAGCCCATTTACAGTTTGTTAAAAGTACAACTCATTTTCTAGTTAGGACAACGATTAATAATTTCAACCAACCGCTCAAAACAGAATTCAATAAAATTTCCCACATTTTGATGGGATCGGAAATATTTTTATGCCGAAATTTCTAGTCAGATTTAAAACAATTTCAATATAAATTTGTATTACATAAAATCCAATGAAATATTGTGTGTGCAACAATTAATGAAATTAAAATTTTCAAAATCCAAATAATATTTTACAAACTAATTACATGTTTGGTGCATTTTTTTATAGTTACAGCCCAGTTTTTATAATAAAATCCCATTTATTATTTCTTAAACCCCATTTTCTTGTTAAGCCTAATGCATCCCTCCTAGGAAAGATTTGCAGCCCAGCAGGGCGGAGAATAACAAGTTGACCTTGCCTGGGTATTCCTCAAAAAAAGTATAGCTGGGCTAGCCATTTTCAGCTTGAAAAAAAGTTAAAATCTTGGCTAGATATCTGGGCTGGGCTAGACGGGCCACAGCTCGCCCAGTTAATACCCATCTCTCCTGTGAACAACAACGAAAACATCACTCAAGAAAAACTCTGCAGTGCTCACACCTCAAAAACACAAAAACTGCTCGAGCTTCTTGGTCCCAACTGTCGGCCTCTCCTTGTACAATTCTCTCATTTATTGACTACATAGGTTGATAATGGTGTGGGATCGTGATGTCAGCAAACCATGAGGAAGCAAAAAAATTATAGTTGTATATAATAAGGAGGCACTTGCCTACGTGCGGCTATGTCCCTGGTAGGTCCCCACTGTCATCCTCTCCAAGTAAAGTCATCTCCTCATTCCTCATGTCCGTTGAACATGTTGACTACGCGAGACGGCGACGCCACGACGAGCGCAACAACTCGAAGGATGACGGACAGGGCCTCATGGGCCCTACGGATGGTTTGATACAATGCCCGCAACTCATTCGGGAAGCCAGGATCATAGGGCCACATGTCCGCGAAGGCATTGTCGTTCGGTTGTTCACTGGTGCTTGTTGAGGAGATGGAGGTTGCAGCATAGGTCCTCTTGCGCTGGTAGCTCTTCCGCCATTAGGGCGTCGAAGTGCATCCGCACTTGCTCTATGGTGAACATGGCATGAACAGGCTTGGACAGTGGCGCTGACTCCTGGTCGGAAGCTACGTCCATCGTCTGATTGTCGTCGCTTAGCTCGGCGAGCTCGCTGGCGAGCCAGCATGTCTGGCTGCTGGACCAACCCGCTCAAGCACGAGTCTGACTGCCCTGGCCCACCCAGACTGTCTCCCTCGCCCGTGCGCGCTTTCCACCCAAAATGATCAGTGTCGCCCACCCCGCTTCCCAATGGAGGCGATTGCTCTGCCTTCAAACGACACAAGTATCGTCCGTCCGTCCGTCTGCCGCCGACATTAATGATACGCGGTTGTCGAGACGGCTACTTCAGTGCCACACGTCCATCCCTCTGCCGCCCACCATTGCTATATAAACTTCTACGCCGCCCATAACCGCAGTCATCCGCCTCCATTCCCTTTCTCCTGTCCACACCACAACTGCCCACCATGGCTTCCACGCGCTCCACCGCTCTTCGTGACGGGAGGATGACGGATGATACGTCTCCAACGCATCTATAATTTTTTATTGTTCCATGCTGTTATATTATCAATCTTGGGTGTTTTATAACCATTTTATAGTCATTTTATATCATTTTTAGTACTAACCTATTGACATAGTGCCAAGTGACAGTTCCTGTTTTTTCCGTGTTTTTTACATCACAGAAAATCAATATCGGACGGAGTCCAAATGCCACAAAACTTTACAGAGTTTTTATGGACCAAAAGGAACATGTTGGGCCCTGGTTGCACCTCGGGGGTGAGGGAGTCTGGGATTAGGGGTCTCCGGACAGCCGGACTATATCCTTTGGCCGGACTGTTGGACTATGAAGATACAAGATTGAAGACTTCGTCTCGTGTCTGGATGGGACTCTCCTTGGCGTGGAAGGCAAGCTAGGCAATACAGATATGGATATCTCCTCCTTTGTAACCGACCTTGTGTAACCCTAGCCCCTCTGGTCTTTATATAAACCGGAGGGTTTTAGTCCGTAGAACAACAAACAATCATACCATAGGCTAGCTTCTAGGGTTTAGCCTCTCCGATCTCGTGGTAGATCAAATCTTGTAATACTAATATCATCAAGAATAAATCAAGCAGGACGTAGGGTTTTACCTCCATCAAGAGGGCCCGAACCTGGGTAAATCATCATGTTCCCTGCCTCCTATTACCATCCGCCTTAGACGCACATTTCGGGACCCCCTACCCGAGATCCGCTGGTTTTGACACTGACATTGGTGCTTTCATTGAGAGTTCGTCTGTGTCGTAGCCGTTAGTCTTGATGGCTCCTACGATCATCGATAGCGATGTAGTCCAGGGTGAGACTTTTCTCCCCGAACAGATCTTTGTGTTCAGCGGCTTCGCACTGCGGGCCAACTCGGTTGGCCATTTGGAGCAGATCGAAAGTTAGGCCCCTGGCCACCAGGTCAGGTTTGGAAGCTTAAACTACACGATCGATATCCGCGGAGACTTGATCTTCGACGGATTAGAGCCTCTGCCTTGTGCGTCACGCGGTCACGATGAGTATGATTTAGCTCTACCATCAAACAGTGTTCAGGAGATCACACCGGCAGCCGCTCTGACCCTCAATTCGGAGCCAGTTGCGCCGTCCATGGATGGGTGGATGGACCCCGCCACGGAGGCCTTACTCTCAGCAGCGATCGAGCCAAACATCGACCTTACCCTGCATGAGAGCCGTGTTGTCAAACTGCCGGATCCTTCTCCGGCCACGGACTCCGAACCGCCTGCGCCCGTTCCTAGCGAATCCGATTGGGCGCTGATCATGGAGTTTACCTCCGTGGATATTTTTCAGCACTCGCCCTTTGGCGACATACTGAACTCATTAAGTTCTGTCTCCTTGTCAGGAGGATCCTGGCCGAACTATGTCCGATAGGATTGGGATGCGGATGACGAAGAAATTCGCTGCCCACCCACCACCCACTTAGTAGCCACTGTCGACGACTTAACCGACATGCTCGACTTTGACTCCGAAGACATCGACGGTATGGACGACGATGCAGGAGACGAAGAGGAACCACTGCCCACAGGGCATTGGACAGCCACCTCATCATACGATATATACATGGTGGACACACACAAAGAAAGCAATGGCGACGAGACAGCGGAGGATGACCCCTCCAAGAAGCAACCCAAGCGCCGACGTCAGCGGCGCCGCTCTAAGTCCCGCCAGAGCAAAAGTGGTGATACCGGCACAGGAGATAATAACACTCCGAATAGTGCCGAAGATGGCAACAATCCCCTCCAGCACGATCTAGGACAGGAGGATGGAGAGGCCAACCCTCCAGAGAGAGCGGCAGATGGAGAGGCGGAGGATGATAATTACATGACCCCCTCGAAGACGAGGCAAGCTCCGACGATGATGAATTCGTCGTGCCAGAGGATTCCGTTGAACAAGAGCGCTTCAAGCGTCGGCTTATAGCCACGGCAAATAGCCTTAAGAAAAAGCAGCAGGAGCTTCAAGCTGATCAAGATCTGCTAGTTGACAGATGGACTGAAGTCCTCGCGGCCGAGGAATATAAACTCGAACGCCCCTCCAAGTGTTACCCAAAATGCAGGTTGCTACCCCGACTGGAGGAAGAAGCGTATGACGCGGCTGATCGGCCACCTCGTGGCCGCGATAGAGAGGCATTCCAGCCAAAAGCTCAGCCTGCACCCCGACGCCATTCAAATAAAAACGCATGGGGAAATACGCTAGACCTACGGGACGTACTGGAGGACAAAGCAAAACATGCAAGATTGATCTACGGATCACGAGGACGCGCCACTACGCGAGACGATAAACGTCACGCCGGATATAGTAAAAGTAAATCCGGCCGGGCCGAACACAGTGGGCAAAACTCATTGGAGCTGCGTCGCGATATAGCCCAGTACAGAGGTGCCGCACACCCCTTATGCTTCACAGATGAAGTAATGGATCATCAAATCCCAGAGGGTTTCAAAACCGTATACATAGAATCATACGACGGCACGACAGATCCTGCGGTATGGATCGAGGATTTCCTCCTGCACATCCACATGGCCCGCGGTGATGACCTACACGCAATCAAATACCTCCCACTCAAACTTAAAGGACCAGCTCGGCATTGGCTCAATAGCTTGCCAGCAGAGTCCATTGGCTGTTGGGAAGATCTGGACGCCGCATTCCTTGACAACTTTCAGGGCACTTATGTGCGACCACTAGACGCCGATGACTTGAGCCATATAATTCAGCAGCTAGAGGAATCGGCCAGGCAATTCTGGACACGGTTCCTAACAAAGAAAAATCAAATCGTCGACTGTCCGGATGCAGAGGCCCTAGCAGCTTTTAAACACAACATCCGCAACGAGTGGCTAGCCCGGCACCTTGGTCAGGAAAAGCCGAAATCTATGGCAGCCCTCACGACACTCATGACCCCCTTTTCTGCGGGAGAAGACTGCTGGCTAGCTCACAGTAATAACATATCAAAGAACCATGGTACTTCGGATACCAAGGACGGCAATAGCAGGTCACATCGCAACAAACATAAGCGCCGCATTAACAATGACAATACTGAGGATACGGCAGTCAATGCCGGATTCAAAGGCTCTAAACCAGGTTAGCGGAAAAAGCCATTCAAAAGTCTCCGGGCCCGTCCAGTTTGGACCATATACTCGATCGCTCGTGTCAAATACACGGCACCCCCGACAAGCCAGCTAACCACACCAACAGGGATTGTTGGGTGTTCAAGCAGGCCGGCAAGTTAATTGCAGAAAACAAAGATAAGGGGCCACATAGCGATGACAAGGAGGAGCCCCGGTAGCCGAATACCGGAGGACAGAAGAGGTTCCCCCCACAAGTGCATACGGTGAACATGATATAAGAAACCCACATACCCAAGAGGGAGCGGAAGCGTACACTCAGGGACGTATATGCGTTGGAGCCAGTCGCCCCAAAGTTTAACACATGGTCCTCCTCTCCGATCACCTTCGATCGCAGGGACCACCCCACTAGTAGCCGTCATGGCGGATTCGTCGCACTGGTCCTAGACCCAATCATTAACGGATTTCACCTCACTCGAGTCCTTATGGATGGCGGCAGCAGCCTGAACCTGCTTTATCAGGACAAAGTGCGCAAAATGGGTATAGACCCCTCAAGGATCAAACCCACAAAAACGACCTTTAAAGGCGTCATACCAGGTGTAGAGGCCCATTGCACGGGCTCAGTCACACTGGAAGTGGTCTTCGGATCCCTGGATAACTTCCGAAGCGAAGAGTTAATCTTCGATATAGTCCCGTTCCGCAGTGGCTATCATGCACTGCTTGGGAGAACCATATTTGTGAGATTCAATGCGGTACCGCATTATGCATACCTCAAGCTCAAGATGCCAGGACCTCGGGGGGTCATTACCGTTAATGGAAACACAGAGCGCCCTCTCCAAATGGAGGAGCACACTGCGGCCCTCGCAGCGGAAGCGCAAAGCAGCCTCTTAAGGCAATCCACTAGTTCGGTGTTTAAGGACCCAGACACCTTCAAGCGTGCCCGGAGTAATCAGCAACAGGACCGCCTGGCACGTTCCGAGCTCGCATAGCAATGCGCCTGTAACACCCTCGATGCGACTATAGCTCCCATGTGTCGAGGCATGACTTAGAGACATAATCGCATTGAAGGCATATGTCGCAAGTTAGGCAATCTTCACAAACATCCCATGTAATGTAAATAATAAAAGGGAGATAACATAGTTGGCTTACACTCGCCACATCAATCAAGTACATAAATAACATTACATCATCCAAACACTCATCGCCCGACTACGGCGCCAAAATAAAAGAGAACCCAACATGCGACAACGGTCCCGTTCACCCCCAACTAGGCACCACTACTGATCATCGGGAAAGGAAACGTAGGATCGTTGAGAGTCTTCGTCGAACTCCCACTTGAGCTCATACGCGTCTCCTGGAGCGGAATCATCGGGCCCTGCATCTGGTGTAATAGTAATCTGTGAGCCATGGGGACTCAGCAATCTCGCACCCTCGCGATCAAGACTATTCAAGCTTATAGGTAAGGCAAGGTAAAATATGAGTGGAGCTGCGGCAAGCGACTAGCAAGTATGGTGGCTAACTTATTCGCAAAGGAGAGCGAGAAGAGGAGACAAAGCACGAGCGAGAAACTAGAGAACAACCTGCACAAACATTACTCCAACATCGTGTCCACTTCCCGAACTCCGCCGAGAAGAGGCCATCACGGTAACACACTCAGTTGATTCATTTTAATTAATTAAGGTTCAAGTTATCTACAACCGGACATTAACAAATTCCCATCTGCCCATAACCGCGGGCACGGCTTTCGAAAGTTCAATCCCTGCAGGGGAGTCCCAACTTAGCCCATGACAAGCTCTCACGGTCAACGAAGGAATAGACCTCCTCCCAAGACGTTCCGATCAGACTCGGTATCTCGGTAACTCAAGACACTTCGACAGGTTAAAACAAGACCAGGAACACCGCCCGAATGCGCCGACAAATCCCGATAGGAGCTGCACATATCTCTTTCTCAGGGCACACTCAGATGAGCAAGACGTCGGGTAGGCCAGCCCAGAGTTGCCCCTGGTAGCCCCGGACATCGCTCGGTTGGACCAACACTCAGAGGAGCACTGGCCCGGGGGGGTTAAAATAAGATGACCCTTGAGTCTACAGAACCCAAGGGAAAGAAAAGGCTAGGTGGCGAATGGTAAGACCAATGTTGGGCATTGCTGGAAAAGCTTTAATCAAGGCGAAATATCAAGGGGTTCCCATTATAACCCAACCGCGTAAGGAACGCAACAATCCGGGAACATAACACCGATATGACGGAAACTAGGGCGGCAAGAGTGGAACAAAACACTAGGCGGGAGGCCGAGCCTTCCACCCTTTACCAAGTATATAGATGCATTAAGATAACATAGCAATATAATGATATCCCAACAAGTAAATAAATGTTCCAACAAGGAACGGCCTCCAAACTTCACCTGCAACTAGCAACGCTATAAGAGGGGCTGAGCAAAGCGGTAACATAGCCAATCAACGGTTTGCTAGGACAACGGTGGGTTAGAGGTTTGACATGGCAATTTGGGAGGCTGGCAAGCAAGTGGTAGGCATCGTAGCAATGGCATAGCAAAAGAGCGAGCAAACTAGCATAGCAAAGATAGTAATGATTTCGAGGGTATGATCATCTTGCCTGCACAGTTGTCAGAGTTGACTGGATCCTCAAAAGCAAACTCAACGGGCTCCTCGGTAGCGAACTCGTCTCCTGGCTCTACCCAAACAAGACAAATAAGCAACAAGGACACAATCAACCACGTGCAAACTCAAACAACACGATGCAAAGATGATATGCTATGCGGGATGCGATGTTGGATGCAAAATGCAAGATATCACAGGAAATGCATGAACCTGGCCTCAACTTGGAAATCCAAGTGTGCCACTGGAATGATGAGATGAAATCGCTTGAAAACGATATAAAGAACGCTGGAATCGGAGTTACGGTTTGGAAATGACAAGCGATTTAAGAATGACACCGGTCTGATATTTACAGCAAGTAGGCATTTAAATGCAATGAGATGAACATGCTACAGCACCCAAACAAGACAACAAAATACATGGAAGGGATGCACACAAGATGCTTAACAAAAGTCTAGCACTGAGCTACGGCCAAATCATCCATTATGAGGTTCAAACAAGCATGGCAAAAACGCAAATGCAAAACAGATTTCAGACTTAGTGAAATTAACACTTGTCTGGAATTTCAGATCATATAGCCCTCTTTGGAGTAACAAAACAACATGCTACAGGACCTGAACATGACAAAGAAAGACATGGCATGGAGCTACTCAACAAGCTTAACAAAAGTCCCTTAGTGCCCTTGAACCAAAAGGGATCACAAAATATACTAACAAGCACACGAACATAGCAAAAACATAATCAGTTTTCAGACTTAGTGAAAACTGGGACATGCTGAAACATAACTCACGAAGGCATGTTTACGAGCTCGATGAACTCACTACAGAGCAAGTCATGGCAAGACAATCATACATCCATAAAGAAGGCACAAAATACAAGCTAGACATGGCAAGAACAATGGCATAGCATGCACGGACCAACTACAATAGCATCGGCAAAATCGCAAACAAGTTGACGATCTGCCCAGATTCACAACGAAGCACAAGTAGAGCTCGATTGACTCAAGCTACGGTGCTCCATAATTGCAAACAAAGACATGGATGGATAGAGCATAACAATATTAACAAAACTCCTTTACTAATCATCCTCAAAAGAGACACGGATCGCTAGCAAACAGCATGGACATATGGCATCATGAAGTAAATAAACCCAGACTTAGTGAAAACTACTAAGTCCCTGAAAACAGATTCACCGGGTGCCTCACTTTGCAAGCTTGCACAAGTCACCACACACATCACACAAATGCATGGGTTGCACCTCTGGAAAGATAACAAAATCCTTAACAAAACATATGTAGGACTCACAGGCATATCATGCACACAATAATCATGGCAAAAATGACAAAAGTCTAAGATGAACTAGCAGATCTGACAATTAACTCATGGAGCCTCTTTCTAACAGCATTTCGGACATCAAGATGCACTCAAGTGAAAATGATGCAATGTAATGAAATGATGTACTCATCGAGACGAACATTTTGATATGCTATATGCCCAAATCGGAGCTACGGATGCGGAGATATCACAGGTCAAAGTATGCATAAAAATTAGGAGGAGAGGGGAAAATGTCAACCGCTAGGGTTTCAGATCCAGATCTGCACGGATTTCGATGCACGCCGGATCTACTGTTCACCGCCGGAGTTCCTGTTCACGGGTGGAGTTCGTGGCAGCCGGAGCTCGGAGACGAGGAGGGAGAGGCCGGAGTGGCGGAGGAGGCGGCGCCGGCGACGAGGCGGCGGCCGGAGGCGGCGAGGGGCGGCGGCCGACGACGAGGTGGCCCAGGGCGGAGCTTGCCTCGGCCGGAAATGGTGCGGCGGCGGCGGGCTTCGACGGCGGCGGGGCTCGGGCACCCGGGGCTGGGGAAGACGAGGCGGGGAGGAGGCGCGGGCTCTGGCCCGAGCGGCGGAGAGGCGGGCCCGCTCCGGGCCTGACGGGCCGGCGGGAGTGGCGGCGGTGATGTGGTCCGCCCGCGCCACGTGGCGCCCGGTGGTTGGCGGCGGCGGATCCGGACGTTGTCCGGCGCCGGTCGGACACGTCCGGCGGCGGCGGAGATCTATTTTTCTAGGGTTAGGGGTGGATTGAACCGCGAATTTTGGGAGGGGGTGTATATATAGGCATAGAGGGAGTTAGGAGAGTCCAAATGAGGTGCGGTTTTCGGCCACGCGATCGTGATCGAACGTTCTAGGAGATGGAGTAGAGTTTGGTGGGTTTTGGGCCAAATTGGAGGGGTGTTGGGCTGCAACACACACGAGGCCTTTTCGGTCCCTCGGTTAACCGTTGGAGTATCAAACGAAGTCCAAATGATACGAAACTTGACAGACGGTCTACCGGTAGTAAACCAAGGCCGCATGACAAGTCTCGGTCCAATCCGGAAATGTTTAACCCCCACACATGAAAGAAAGGTAGAAATGACCACCGGAGGAGAACGAAGCGCCGGAATGCAAAATGGACAACGGGGAAAATGCTCGGATGCATGAGACGAGCACGTATGCGAATGAAATGCACATGGTGACATGATATGAAATGCATGACACACAAGAAATGACAAGGCAAGAATAGCGAATAACTGGACGACACCTGGCACATCGGCCTCGGGGCGTTACAACACTCCACCACTATGAGAGGATCTCGTCCCGAGATCTAGAATGGCACCGAAGGGAAAACGGAAGAGAAAAAGAAGAGGTAAAACTAAGTTGCTTCTTTGACAAACGAGTGAAACCAAAGAACCTTGCAAGGTTGAGCAAATTGAAAAAAAGAAGCAACAACAATGAACGAAGTTGAACGCACTCCGTTAACAAAGAGGAATAAGAAAGAACCAATTTGGGTAGTACTCCGGTTAAAAGAGATGAAAGACTTGTTAAGAAGAAAGAACTTTTGCAGAGGACACAACACTCCGGTTAAATGGATAAACCAAGAAAAGAATACGATCCTGACAAAACAAAAAGATGGGTTGAAGAGAGCAACATCACAATGCCTCCGGAACAAAAGTAAGAATGGAATGGAATGAACGGAGGGAAACACGATCTTGAGAGAGCATGCTTACAACAAATGCTAGAATGGAGTTGTTGGAAAACCACAATGAAAAGAATAAGCTTGATATGGTCTTATGGAATACATCTCAAATTATGAGGTGACAACCTGCCACTCACGGGAAAAAGAATTGAATTGATATGAACGAGGAGACGAGAAACTTATTTCACCGGGAGGATAAATGAAGAACTTGGGACATTTATAAGCACCATAATTAGCAACAAACCTTAGGGAAGGCTTTAGGTGGAATATAACCCAAGGTAACTCCAATGACGAGATTGATGGATTTAAAATACCTCATTGTTAACAATCTGTGAATCATGAAACATGAACTCAAATTATCAAGAATGACATAATACCACCTGCAATGATAAGAAAGAAAGAATTGCACTCCGGATAGCAAGATGAAGAATGCTTGAACTCCTCTGAAAAGAATCTCGATGAACGCTTCGAGAAGGAAATAATCTTTGATGAATCCTCATGTATAGCCTCCATGAAGAAACTCCGGTAAAAGAATGGTCAAACGAATGGCAAGAAAAGTTGAAACACAGGTTGAACCCTTGCAATGATTAGATGGATCTTCGTGACGATATAGTTGAGAGGGCCTGGAACTCCGGTAACAGAAAAGATAAAGCATCTCGAACTGAGAATATGATGAGCCTCCGGAATAAATAATTAATCACTTGGATGAACAAGAATAAGAATTATGTTATGCGTATCCTTCACCAATTAAATTGATGACACTCAACGGATTTGGCACACTACTTATTCTCGTAGAAAGGATTAAGATAGATATAGCGCAACTTGAGAATGCCTTCACCGGTAAAATTGGAGAATGATAACTGAAAGCTGAGAATGAATAATCCCGAAATGATGGACTCTGGATAACAAACTGAGAAGACTCTTAAATCTCTCCGGAAGGGTGAAAATAATTCTCACGATCAAAACAATTACGAGAGGATGGCAACAAGCTAGAATCACGAATCTTGAAGAGAATGGAGCAAGATTAAAGAGAAACTCTTCTTCGGTCTTCAAATGACAACGAGAAACACCACCGTGAATTGTTGAGGCACTCCGGAATGAATAATGGAAAGGTTGAGCCAACGATGAAAAGAATTGACAGATCTTGAGAATACATTTGACTGATGATAAATCATTCTTACGTCAAACTTCGAAAGAATTTAGGCTAGCTCCGGGAGAATAAGAAGAGTCAGGTAAGATCCTGGGAAAAGACCTGTGGGTTAGGGCCCACTCAAAAGAAACACCGTAGAACGATTTGAAGAGAGATAATGCACCGGTTGAGTTAAATGACTTGAATGAGATAACATCCTCGAAAGAGCTGGAACGAAAGCAGAGTGGAAACACGAATCTTCGAGATATCTTGGGCACTTTGGAACAATTGAATAGCGAGAAGTGAAAGATAAAGAGGTGCACCGACATGAGAAGGTATTTGAAACAAGGAAAAAGGATGATCAACAAAACTTGACTTGAATCCACCGGAGAAGAAAACGAGTGATGAGTGACGAACTTGAAGCTCCGTTCGAATCCTCATGAGAATCACCGGATAAGAATATTGATAGAAGAGAATGGAGAGACTTCACATCAATAAGATGGATACTTGAATAAGAAATCTGGATCCTTCAAAAAAACAAGGGTGGGTGGGCGGGAAAACAAAGGCAACTTGGGGACGGAAGAAACAAACACCGTTGATGAAAAACTGAGATTGGATTTTTGCGGATGTTGAGATGATCGGATCCACTTGAAGAGAAGCACACCGGTTAAAAAAAGAATTGACATGACAAACTCGATGACCGTGAAGGATTAGTGTTCACATCGGGGTATGAGAACACCGCTTAGGAAAAGGTATGGAATCAACATTTGACTTCGAAGCAACTCGAATACCACAACTCCAAACAAAACAAAGGGTTGGCTTGCAGAATAAGCCGGAACAAACATATGATAGGGATTTCGTCCGAAGTTTTTGTGGTGGGGCCTACACGGTCTCGATCGTACAACACCATCATGTACAAGGCAGTGCACATGACATACGAAGCGTCCCCGAGTCGGCATAGCCAAGGACTCTTTAAGACACAACGAGACCACTGTAAAACCGACCATGAATAGGCGGACCACTAGACGTCGAACCCCAATTTCATATCATACATCTGTCGGAAAGATATCTTAAGAGCTACTTGAATTCCCACTTATAAACTCCCGAAACTTTTCCGGTTATGCAATCAGGTGTTGGGGATACAGGGGAAACATAATATCTCACCCAAACTAGCAAATCCTACATCCAGCTGTATCCATCCTTCAACACATAACCAAGAAAAACTTCGGAAACCATCTACCTCAACCTTCGAAAAGCATCCATTATACAAGTTATGGCGATACTCCCGAACTCCCGCCCCAGTACTGGGTGGCGTCGAGGTTATCTCACCAACGAACTGCATAAAAGAGATTTTCGATGTTGGCGTACTAGACTCAGGTATTCCAAAATTGCAACGATAAAATTATGATGACAACACCTCAGAGCTCAACTCCCCGGGACACTTCCACTAAACCCCTGACAGGAGGCACCAAGACAATGTTCTCATCATAAAGCCATCGGAACGATTCCAAGATACCCGCGTGATCCTAATTTTTTTAGTGAAATTTGAGAAGAGAAGAGTCAAAACTCTACGTCAGGATGCCTTACCAGAGCGATGAGGAGACTGGGAAGTAAAAAGAATTCCTAAACTCTCCGATATATAATTCCTAATTGACTCAAAACATTTATCTAGACACAACTCGGCCACTAAAAACGATCAAGCAATGGGGCTCCTAAGGTCGGGGAAGGCTCTGATTACCAACTTGTAACACCCTCGATGCGACTATAGCTCCCACATGTCGAGGCACGACTTAGAGACATAATCGCATTGAAGGCATATGTCGCAAGTTAGGCAATCTTCACAAACATCCCATGTAATATAAATAATAAAAGGGAGATAACACAGTTGGCTTACACTCGCCACGTCAATCAAGTACATAAATAACATTACATCATCCAAACACTCATGGCCCGACTACGGCGCCAAAATAAAAGAGAACCCAACATGCGACAACGGTCCCGTTCACCCCCAACTGGGCACCACTACTGATCATCAGGAAAGGAAACGTAGGATCGATGAGAGTCTTCGTCGAACTCCCACTTGAGCTCATACGCGTCTCCTGGAGCGGAATCATCGGGCCCTGCATCTGGTGTAATAGTAATCTGTGAGCCACGGGGACTCAGCAATCTCGCACCCTCGCGATCAAGACTATTCAAGCTTATAGGTAAGGCAAGGTAAAATATAAGTGGAGCTGCGGCAAGCGACTAGCAAGTATGGTGGCTAACTTATTCGCAAAGGAGAGCGAGAAGAGGAGGCAAAGCACGAGCGAGAAACTAGAGAACAACCTGCGCAAACATTACTCCAACACCGTGTCCACTTCCTGGACTCCGCCGAGAAGAGGCCATCACGGTAACACACTCAGTTGATTCATTTTAATTAATTAAGGTTCAAGTTATCTACAACCGGACATTAACAAATTCCCATCTGCCCATAACCGCGGGCACGGCTTTCGAAAGTTCAATCCCTGTAGGGGAGTCCCAACTTAGCCCATGACAAGCTCTCGCGGTCAACGAAGGAATAGACCTCCTCCCAAGACGTTCCGATCAGACTCGGTATCTCGGTAACTCAAGACACTTCGACAGGTTAAAACAAGACCAGCAACACCGCCCGAATGCGCCGACAAATCCCGATAGGAGCTGCACATATCTCTTTCTCAGGGCACACTCAGATGAGCAAGACGTCGGGTAGGCCAGCCCAGAGTTGCCCCTGGTAGCCCCGGACATCGCTCGGTTGGACCAACACTCAGAGGAGCACTGGCCCGGGGGGGTTAAAATAAGATGACCCTTGAGTCTACAGAACCCAAGGGAAAGAAAATGCTAGGTGGAGAATGGTAAGACCAATGTTGGGCATTGCTGGAAAAGCTTTAATCAAGACGAAATATCAAGGGGTTCCCATTATAACCCAACCGCATAAGGAACGCAACAATCCGGGAACATAACACCGATATGACGGAAACTAGGGCGGCAAGAGTGGAACAAAACACTAGGCGAGAGGCCGAGCCTTCCACCCTTTACCAAGTATATAGATGCATTAAGATAACATAGCAATATAATGATATCCCAAAAAGTAAATAAATGTTCCAACAATGAACGGCCTCCAAACTTCACCTGCAACTAGCAACGCTATAAGAGGGGCTGAGCAAAGCGGTAACATAGCCAATCAACAGTTTGCTAGGACAACGGTGGGTTAGAGGTTTGACATGGCAATTTGGGAGGCTGGCAAGCAAGTGGTAGGCATCGTAGCAATGGCATAGCAAAAGAGCGAGCAAACTAGCATAGCAAAGATAGTAGTGATTTCGAGGGTATGATCATCTTGCCTGCACAGTTGTCAGAGTTGACTGGATCCTCAAAAGCAAACTCAACGGGCACCTCGGTAGTGAACTCGTCTCCCGGCTCTACCCCAACAAGACAAACAAGCAATAAGGACACAATCAACCACGTGCAAACTCAAACAACACGATGCAAAGATGATATGCTATGCGGGATGCGATGCTGGATGCAAAATGCAAGATATGACAGGAAATGCATGAACCTGGCCTCAACTTGGAAATCCAAGTGTGCCACTGGAATGATGAGATGAAATCGCTTGAAAACGATATAAAGAACGCCGGAATCGGAGTTACGGTTTGGAAATGACAAGCGATTTAAGAATGACACCGGTCTGCGATTTACAACAAGTAGGCATTTAATGCAATGAGATGAACATGCTACAGCACCCAAACAAGACAACAAAATACATGGCAGGGATTTTGTTAAGATGCTTAACAAAATTCTAGCACTGAGCTATGGCCAAATCATCCATTATGAGGTTCAAACAAGCATGGCAAAAACGCAAATGCAAAACAGATTTCAGACTTAGTGAAATTAACTCTTGTCTGGAATTTCAGATCATATAGCCCTCTTCGGAGCAACAAAACAACATGCTACAGGACCTGAACATGACAAAGAAAGACATGGCATGGAGCTACTCAACAAGCTTAACAAAAGTCCCTTAGTGACCTTGAGCCAAAAGGGATCACAAAATATACTAACAAGCACACGAACATAGCAAAAACATAATCAGTTTTCAGACTTAGTGAAAACTGGGACATGCTGAAACATAACTCACGAAGGCATGTTTACGAGCTCGATGCACTCACTATAGAGCAAGTCATGGCAAGACAAGCATACACCCATAAATAAGGCACAAAATACAAGCTATACATGTCAAGAACAATGGCATAGCATGCACGGACCAACTACAATAGCATCGGCAAAATCGCAAACAAGTTGACGATCTGCCCAGATTCACAACGAAGCAAAAGTAGAGCTCGATTGACTCAAGCTACAGTGCTCCATAATTGCAAACAAAGACATGGATGGATAGAGCATAACAAGATTAACAAAACTCCTTTACTGATCATCCTCAAAAGAGACACGGATCGCTAGCAAACAGCATGGACATATGGCATCATGAACTAAATAAACCCAGACTTAGTGAAAACTACTAAGTCCCTGAAAACAGATTCACCGGGTGCCTCACTTTGCAAGCTTGCACAAGTCACGACACACATCACAAAAATGCATGGGTTGCACCTCTGGAAAGATAACAAAATCCGTAACAAAACATATGTAGGACTCACAGGCATATCATGCACACAATAATCATGGCAAAAATGACAAAAGTCTAAGATGAACTAGCAGATCTGACAATTAACTCACGAAGCCTCTTTCTAACAGCGTTTCGGGCATCAAGATGCACTCAAGTGAAAATGATGCAATGGAATGAAATGATGTACTCATCGAGGCGAACATTTTGATATGCTATAATGCCCAAATCGGAGCTACAGATGCAGAGATATCACAGGTCAAAGTATGCATAAAAATTAGGAGGAGAGGGGAAAAAGTCAACCGCTAGGGTTTCAGATCCAGATCTGCACGGATTTCGATGCACGCTGGATCTACTGTTCACCACCGGAGTTCCTGTTCACCGGTGGAGTTCGTGGCAGCCGAAGCTCGGAGACGTGGAGGGAGAGGCCGGAGTGGCGGAGGAGGCGGCGCCGGCGACGAGGCGGCGGCCGGAGGCGGCGAGGGGCGGCGGCCGGCGACGAGGTGGCCCGGGGCGGAGCTTGCCTCGGCCGGAAATGGTGCGGCGGCGGCGGGCTTCGACGGCGGCGGGGCTCGGGCACCCGGGGCTGGGGAAGACGAGGCGGGGAGGAGGCGCGGGCTCTGGCCCGAGCGGCGGAGAGGCGGGCCCGCTCCGGGCCTGACAGGCCGGCGGGAGTGGCGGCGGTGATGTGGTCCGCCCGCGCCATGTGGCGCCCGGTGGTTGGCGGCGGCGGATCCGGACGTTGTCCGGCGCGGGTCGGACACGTCCGGCGGCGGCGAAGATCTATTTTTCTAGGGTTAGGGGTGGATTGAACCGCGAATTTTGGGAGGGGGTGTATATATAGGCATAGAGGGAGCTAGGAGAGTCCAAATGAGGTGCGGTTTTCGGCCACGCGATCGTGATCGAACGCTCTAGGAGATGGAGCAGAATTTGGTGGGTTTTGGGCCAAATTGGAGGGGTGTTGGGCTGCAACACACACGAGACCTTTTCGGTCCCTCGGTTAACCATTGGAGTATCAAACGAAGTCCAAATGATACGAAACTTGACAGACGGTCTACCGGTAGTAAACCAAGGCCGCATGACAAGTCTCGGTCCAATCCGGAAATGTTTAACCCCCACACATGAAAGAAAGGTAGAAATGACCACCGGAGGAGAACGAAGCGCCGGAATGCAAAACAGACAACGGGGGAAATGCTCGGATGCATGAGACGAGCACGTATGCGAATGAAATGCACGTGATGACATGATATGCAATGCGTGACACGCAAGCAATGACAAGGCAACAACAGCGAATAACTGGACGACACCTGGCACATCGGTCTCGGGGCGTTACAGCGCCCCCACCCCAGCCCAAGCCAAACGGCGAAATTCGTGTCACGCGTACATAATTACGCATTAAAAATACCATGGGCACAGGCGGGAGGGGTGCATGACTACGACATGCCCCAAGACGCGGCTTAAACCGCACTAGGGGCTTCCCGTTTTGTTATTTTTTTTCTTTTCAGGACTTTAATCTCTGGAAACCTGGTCCGGCAGCATGATTGCCGAACATATGACGCAGCAACCAAGAAGGCAGAAAGCTACGTCACACCACGGAACTCCCAGGTGGATTACGATAACGAGTCTAATACTTGCCTTAATACTATTCTTCAGCTCGCCCTTGGAGGCGACATAGTCCTAGTTTTTGCTTATTGCACTGCATGTATCATTCTGCTTTAACGCACCTTTTTGAATAAACAATGCATATCATTAAGACTATTATTGCATTCTTCTTATATATATATATATATGTTCATTCATGACATCCAGCACCTGTACACTCTGGTACGGCCAATACGCTAGGGGCTTAAGCATACCCTATAATACGGCGTGAGAAGTCCGGACACTTTCAACAGTGCGGCACCCCGAACTTATAGCATTATATGCATCAGCTCCGAATCATGTCTTGGGTCAATAGTTGGGTTTGCCCGGCTCCCATGTTTTGGTACCTTACGTTCCGCTATATCGGCTAAGGTAGCACTGGGAGAACTCCTGCGATTGTGCCCCGGTTCTACTGGTATAAGCACCTCAGTAGAGAAAGCTAAAACTGACTGTCAAGATAAGGCGAGAGACTGGTCGCTGTTCGAGCGGTTTTCGAGTCCTTAAAGACTTATGCCGCCTAGAGCGAGGAGTCGGCCCTGCCCGGCTTAAGGCGTGTATCACGCCCCGAGTTCGGCCTTCCGAGCACTAGGGGCTTCGCCGAAATTTAAAATTATAGAATTCTATGGCTAAGTGAGAGTGATAACACATTATAGTCCGATTGCCTTGTTCGTTGTGCCGAGCATCTCCCTCGAAGGACCCAAAAATGGGAACAAGAGTGCTCAGGTTTATCCCGAACACCCCAGCACTCGTGGCATGGGGGCAGAAGCCGACGACTAGCCATCTCTCAGATTTGATAAAGAACCGAACAGAAGGTAATATTTTAAATTCAAACAAGCATTGCATAGCGCATATGAACAAGTTTTCATGAATACAGGATTACACGAGCGGGTTTACTCAAATATTGTATCTTTGGTACACTCGTCCGCTATGAGACGAGCACCCTTCAGGACACCCTCATAGTACATCTTGGGGTGGCGATGCTCCTTGCCCTCCGGTGGCCCTTCCTTGATCAGCTTCACGGCGTCTAGCTTGGCCTATTGCACCTTCACATGGGCGAAAGCCCGGCATGCACCTTCGATGCAGACAGACCGCTTGACGACTTCTAGCCGTGGGCAGGCATCCACAAGCCGCCTCACCAGGCCGAATTAGCTGTTCGGAAGGGCGTCGCC
The DNA here is from genome assembly GCF_018294505.1 of Triticum aestivum. Taxonomy (NCBI): domain Eukaryota; kingdom Viridiplantae; phylum Streptophyta; class Magnoliopsida; order Poales; family Poaceae; genus Triticum; species Triticum aestivum. Next base: position 273,067,027 of record NC_057794.1, read on the forward strand.
AGGCCACAGCCGGACTATAAAGCCCTTCATGGCCTGTTCGGCCACCTTGTGGAGCTCGACCAGTTGCTTTAGCTGGTCGCTCATAGGCACCGGGTGTTCGGTCCCAGTATATTGGGCCCAGAACAACTTCTCCATTGAGCTTTCCTCCTCGGCCTGGTAAAACATTGCGGCATCCGACACGCTGCGGGGCAAATCTGCGAATGCTCCTGGAGAGCTCCAGATTCGGGTAAGTAACAAGTAATTTACTTTCACATGCTTGCTTTGCATATAGAATGCCTTACCCGCTGCTATCTTCTTCATTGCATCAATCTCCTGGAGGGCCTTTTGGGCCTTGGCATTCTTTGCGCTCTCGAGGACCGCGGCAAGCTCGGACTCTCGCGTCTTCAAGTCAAGCTCCAACGCCTCGTGCTTCGTCACGAGAGCGTGGAGCTCTTGCTGCACCTCGTCCACCCGCACCTCATGCCTTTCCCGCCCGGTGCGCTCCTTGGCCGATTTATTTTCGGCCTCGGATAGCGCTTGCTTCAGGGTCGCCACCTCGGTCCTGGCCCCTGGCAAATTTACGATGATCCTGTCATTTTGCAATCGCATTCTTTTTATACATATCCATAGACTAGGTACTACTTACCTTTGTTCTCCTCGAGCTGCCTCTTGGCAAGGTCGAGCTCTTCCTTGGACCCTTTAAGGTCCTGCTTCAGTGCGGCGACCTCCGCAGTCAGTGCGGCAGAGGCCAGCAGCAAAGCCTGCATACACATATAGACATACTTATATTAGACTCCTGTGATATTGTTTGATCCTCTCTTCGACTTTTGTTTGTGAACACCAAACAGAGCATCAGGGGCTACTGTCTATGCGGTAATATTTCTCCTATATTTAAAAAACTTACCTCAAAGCCTGTTAGAAGGCTGGCACAGGCTTCAGTCGGTCCGCTCTTGGCGGACTAAACCTTCTGGACCACCGCACTCATGATAGTGTGGTGCTCTTCGTCAATGGAAGCGCTGCGAAGCGCTCCCAGCAGATTGTCCGGTGCCTCTGGATGGGCAGAGGTCACCGGCACAGGCGTCTTGCCCCTCTTGGAAGGAGGCCGCCTGCCCGAGTCCGGAACCACTGGAGGTTCCGGCATGGTGTTCGGCTGAGGGCCGAATTCGGAGCCCTCGGGGGCTTTGCTCCCTCTGCTCTCGGAGTCCGGAAGGTCGCCTTGAGGCGCCTCCGGGACTCTCTCCCCTCGACACGGCGTTGTCCGTAGGGCAAGGGGAGCTGGCGGTTGGAAGTGGATCGCTATCCATATCCGACGAGCCCAGGGAGCCGTCCGACGATACGTCGATACGGGCTCGTGGCGGTCTGCATAGTCATAATTCAGCGTTAGGCGAAGCAGTGCGACAAAGGAATGCTATGAGTTACTCTGGTATCTGAATACTTATGACTTCGCCAGGGGCTTGGCCCTGAGCAGCCACTCGTCTTTGCCTTCGGCAGCGGTGGTGGAGTAGTCCGGAAGGAGAGTCCTTCCCTTCTTGGACCCTTCGCCCCCCAGTAGGGGCGGCCTTCCTTTTCTTGTCTCCCCTGACTGGAGGGGGAACATCTTCATCTTCCTCCTCGTCTTCGGGGGAGGAGTGCGTCGCGGAGTTATCGGACGATGAGCCCGATAACACCTGGCACCGGGAGCTCTTTCGGGTTCCCTTGGCCTTCTTGGTCTTCTCTGGCACCTTGTAAGGAGCCGGAGTCAGCATCTCCGTCAGGAGAGTGTCTGCAGTGTCTTCGGGCAGAGGGGCCGGACAATTAATCTGCCCCGACGTCTCCACCCAGTCCTATCAAAGGCAGGGAGATCAGACCCCGCACACGGTTAAGCTAGGGGAAATAAAAATCCTACCGGATGTATAGAACTCACCGAATGCGCTCGGCGCTTCGCGCTTAGCCCGCGGTCCTCGGTGAGAGAGGGAGGGACCTCGGCGCCCTTGAACAGCACCTTCCAGACGTCCTTGTGCGTCGTGTCAAAGAGCTCGCTCAGAGTCTGGTGCTGGGCCGGGTCGAACTCCCACAAGTTGAAGTCCCATTGATGGCACGGCAGGATCCGGCGGATGAGCATGACCTGGACTATGTTGACAAGCTTGAGCTTCTTGCTTGTCATGTTCAGGATACATTTCTGGAGTCCGTCCAGCTCCACCGATGAACCCCACGACAAGCCCTTCTCTTTCCAGGAAGTGAGCCGTGTAGGGAATCCAGATCAAAACTTTGGGGTAGCCACCCATTTGGTGTCGCGCGGCTCGGTGATGTAGAACCACGCCGATTGCCACCCCTTTATGGTCTCCACGAAGGAGCCTTCAACCCATATAACGTTGGGCATCTTGCCCACCATGGCTCCGCCGCATTCTGCTTGTTGGCCGCCCACCACCTTCGGCTTGATATTGAAGGTCTTTAGCCATAGGCCAAAGTGGGGGCGGATGTGGAGGAAAGCCTCACAGACAACGATGAGCGCCGTAATGTTGAGGATGAAGTTTGGGGCCAGATCATGGAAGTCCAGCCCATAGTAGAACATGAGACCGCGGACGAATGGATGAAGGGGAAACCCCAGTCCGCGGAGGAAGTGGTGGAGGAAAACTACCCTCTCATGGGGTTCTGGGGTAGGGACGATCTGCCCCGCAGCGGGCAGCCGATGCATGATATTCGCGGCTAAGTATCCGGCTCCGCGCAGCTTTTGGATGTGTTCCTCCATAACGGAGGAAGCCATCCACTTGCCTCCCGCTCCGTACATGTTTGGAGGAGGTTGAGGAGAAAGATGTGGACTTGGGCGTTGGGGCTCGAGTGCACAAGAATGGATGGGCAAGGAGGAAGAAGGCGTGGGTAGAGAAAGGTTAAACCTTATCCCTTTATAAGGGCGGCCAAAACTATGTGCCCCCACTAGCCTAGTAAAACTCGCTTACCCCCTAAGCACCGTAATCGATGGCGCGGTTGGGTTACCCACGCCCGTATTGATGAAAATCCCGTAATAAGGGGAACACGATCTCTGCTTTGATAAGACGTGTCAGGAAACTACCTCGCGTTATGTGCGGAGCTAGTTAAAGGAAACGGTTCGAATAATCACCGGGCCATGACATAACGCCATGTTGCCAAAGCGTGTCAGCAGATTAAGATTTGTGGAAATATTATTCTCTCTATGGTGGTATGTGGAATTTATTTTGCAGGGCCGAACACTATCCCGGTATTTAAACTCTTCTTGGTATATCCAGAGGAGGAACCTGCCTTGCAATGCCGAAGACAACACTGCACGCCGGACTCATCGTCATTGAAGCCTGGTTCAGGGGCTACTGAGGGAGTCCGGGATTAGGGGTCTCCAGAGAGCCAAACTATATCCTTTGGCCGGGCTGTTGGACTATGAAGATACAAGATTGAAGACTTCGTCTCGTGTCCCGATGGGACTCTCCAGACTATGAAGATACAAGATTGAAGACTTCGTCTCGTGTCCGGATGGGACTCTCCTTGGCGTGGAAGGCAAGCTAGGCAATACGGATATGGATATCTCCTCCTTTGTAACAAACCTTGTGTAACCCTAGCCCCTCTGGTGTCTACATAAACCAGAGGGTTTTAGTCCGTAGGACAACAAACAATCATACCATAGGCTAGCTTCTAGGGTTTAGCCTCTCCGATCTCGTGGTAGATCAACTCTTGTAATACTCATATCATCAAGAATAAATCAAGCGGGATGTAGGGTTTTACCTCCATCAAGAGGGCCCGAACCTGGGTAAAACATCGTGTCCCCTGCCTCCTGTTACCATCCGCCTTAGACGCACAGTTCGGGACCCCCTACCCGAGATCCGTCGGTTTTGACACTGACAGGGGGAGTTCTAAGGAGGGGACAACCCACCAGGGCGTGCCAAGAGGCCCAGGTGCGCCCTGGTGGGTTGTGCCCACCTCGGGTGCCCCCCAGACTGCCTCTTTGCTCTATAAATACCCAAATATTCCCAAAATCCTAGGGGAGTCGACGAAATATTCATCCAGCCGCCTGATGTCTACTACACAACCTTCTTCTTGTAGACGTTGTTGGGCCTCCAATTGCAGAGGTTTGTAGGACAACATCAAATTTCCCTCAAGTGGATGACCTAAGGTTTATGAATCTGTGGGAGGTGTAGTATGAAGATGGTCTCTCTCAAGCAACCCTACAACCAAATAACAAAGAGTCTTGTGTCCCCAACACACCCAATACAATGGTAAATTGTATAGGTGCACTAGTTCGGCGAAGAGATAGTGATACAAGTACAATATGGATGGTACATATAGGTATTTGTAATATGAAAATATAGAAACAGCAAGGTAGGAAGTAGTAAAAGTGAGTGTAAATGGTATTGCAATGCTAGGAAACAAGGCCTAGGGTTCATACTTTCACTAGTGCAAGTTCTCTCAACAATAATAACATAATTTGATCATATAACTATCCCTCAACATGCAACAAAGAGTCACTCCAAAGTCACTAATAACAGAGAACAAACGAAGAGATTATTGTAGGGTACAAAACCACCTCAAAGTTATCCTTTCTGATCGATCTATTCAAGAGTCCGTAGTAAAATAACACGAAGCTATTCTTTCCATTCAATCTATCCTAGAGTTCGTACTAGAATAACACCTTAAGACACAAATCAACCAAAACCCTAATGTCACCTAGATACTCCAATGTCACCTCAAGTATCCATGGGTATGATTATACGATATGCATCAAACAATCTCAGATTCATCTATTCAACCAACACAAAGAACTTCAAAGAGTGCCCCAAAGTTTCTACCGGAGAGTCAAGACGAAAACGTGTGCCAACCACTATGCATAAGTTCACGGGGTCATGGAACTCGCAAGTTGATCACCAAAACATACATCAAGTGGATCACGTGATATCCCATTGTCACCACAGATAAGCACATGCAAGACATACATCAAGTGATCTCAAATCCTTAAAGACTCAATCCGATAAGATAACTTCAAAGGGAAAACTCAATCCATCACAAGAGAGTAGAGGGGGAGAAACATCATAAGATCCAACTATAATAGCAAAGCTCGCGATACATCCAGATCGTGCCGAATCAAGAACACGAGAGAGAGAGAGAGAGATAAAAAACATAGCTACTGGCACATACCCTCAGCCCCGAGGGTGAGCTACTCCCTCCTCATCATGGAGAGTGCAGGGATGATGAAGATGGCCACCTGAGAGGGATTCCCCCCTCCGACAGGGTGCCGGAATGGGTCCAGATTGGTTTTCGGTAGCTATAGAGGCTTGCGGTGGCAGAACTCCCGATCTAGGTTATGTTCTAGAGGTTTCAGTATATATAAGAGGTTTTGGCATCGAAAACAAGTCAGGGGGGTCTCCGGGCTGTCCACGAGGTAGGGAGGCGCGCCCCCACCCTCATGGGAAGCCCGGGACTACTCTTCTGGCCCAACTCTTTTACTCCATGTCCTTCTTGTGGTCCAAAAATAAGTTCCGTGAAGTTTCAGGTCAATTGGACTCCGTTTGGTTTTCCTTTTCTGTGAAACTCAAAAACTAGGAAAAAAACAAAAACTGGCACTGGGCTCTAGGTTAATAGGTTAGTCCCAAAAATCATGTAAAATAGCATATAAATGCATATAAAACATCCAAGGTTGATAATATAATAGCATGGAACAATAAAAAATTATAGATACGTTGGAGACGTATCACCGCCGTAGAGTCCAAAACCACCAGATCCAATCTAGACACCATCTCGGATGGGGTTAACCACCTCCATTGGTGCCTGTCCGATGATGCAGGAGTAGTTATTTGTAGACCTTCGGGTCCGTAGTTAGTAGCTAGATGGCTTCATCTCTCTCTCTCTTGATTCTCAATACAATGGTCTCTTGGAGATCCATATGATGTAACTCTTTTTACGGTGTGTTTGTTGGGATTTGATGACCTTTGAGTTTATGATCAGTCATATCTTTTTATATCCATGAAAGTTATTTGAGTTTCTTTGATCTCTTATATGCACGATCTCTTATAGCCTCATATTTCTTCTCCGGCATTTGGGTTTTGTTTGGCCAACTTGATCTATTTATCTTGCAATGGGAAGAGGTGCCTGGTAGTGGGTTCGATCTTATGGTGCTTGATCCCAGTGACAGAAAGGGAACTAACACATATGTATCGTTGCTACTAAGGATGAAAAGATGGGATCTATATCTACGCAATAGATAAACGGATCTTGTCTACATCATGTAATCATTCTGATTGCATTACTCCATTTTCCATGAACTTAATACACTAGATGCATGCTGGATAGCGGTCGATGTGTGGAGTAAGAGTAGTACATGAAGGAAGGAGTCGGTCTAATAATCTTGGACGTAATTATCATTTCCTAGATATCGTCATAATTATTTGAGGTTCTATCAATTGCCCAACAGTAATTTGTTTACCCACCATTTTCTATCTTTCTCGAGAGAAGACACTAGTGAGACCTACGGCCTCCGGGTCTTCTTCCTCATATATTTGCTTGCAATCTACTTTCCTTTGCATTTTTATTCAGATCTATTAAACTAGAAATACAAACATACTTTGCTGCACTTTATTTTATTTGCGATCTATTATTTCAATCTACTACAATTTTCTGGCATTGTTACCCGAAAGGGATTGACAACCCCTTTAACACGTTGGGTTGCGAGGTGTTGTTATTTGTGTGAAGGTGTTGTTTAGGTTGTGTTGCTTGGATCTCCTATTGGTTCGATAACATCAGTTTCTTCACTAAGGGAAATACCTACCGTCGTTGTGCTGCATCATCCCTTCCTCTTTGGGGAAATGCCGACGTAGTCCTAGCAGACAGGAGCTTTTCTGGCGCTATAGTCAGAGAGCAATTAAAAGGAATTTCTGGCGCCATTGCCGGGGAGGATCTTATTCATAACCAGGTTCCTAATCTCAAATCTCATCTCCTTGCAATTTACATTATTTTTCATTTGCCTCTCGTTTTCCTATCCCCCACTTCACAAAAATTTGCCATTTTATTTGCCCTCTTTTCTGTTTGCCTTTTTCTCGTCTGATCTTTTGTTTGCTTGAGTTACCATGTGCCTTTTATTTGCTTGCATCTTCGCTTGCTAAATATCTATTGATATGGATCCTCATCCACTTTCTAATCTTTCTAAAAGATCCAATCATGATGAACCAATTGCTAGTGAGTTGAGTGCACTAGATTATCTTTATGAAGTTTTGCTAAAGATTCGTGAATCTGAAAATGGTGATGAAGGAATTTATGAAGTGATTCGTGATAGCTCCTTGAATGAAAAGCATGATTGTAATGATTTTACTATAAATTCTAGTAATGTCAATTGTGCTAATAATATGAAAAAACCAAAGCTTGGGGATGCTAATTTTGCTATGTCCACTACTTGTTGCAAATGATCATGATTGGCGTGATAATGATTTTTATGATCTTGAAAATTTATTTATGCCTCATGATGAATATGCTATTGATAATAATGTTTGCAATATTATTTAAAGTGGGTTTGAAAGAGTGTCAACTTTAATAAATAAGAATCCCACATACTCGGAGAGTGTTCAATCTTATGAAAATTTTGACAAAACTGGGTTCAGAGAGGTCATGACTTTAGTTGATGTTAATCCCACTGTTTCGGAAGACTATAAGACTTTTATGCATGTGGATCATGAAAAGAAAATTTTATATGATTGCTATATTTTTGAATTTGAGTATGATCCTACATATAATTATTATGAGAGAGGAAAATATAGTTATACAAATTTTCATGTTACTAATTTACCTCTCGTTATGTTAAGATTGCTATTGTTTCTTTCTTCTTCCTTGCATGTGCTATATATTTCTTGTCTTGATAATTTGTTTTCTTATGAAATTCCTATTCATAGGAACTATGTTAGACTTAAACGTGTTTGTCACATGTTTCATGATGATATCTTTGTGTTTCAATTGTTATCATTCATGTGAGCATTAATGAAATCTTATGCCTAGCTAAGGGCTTAAAACTATAGCGCTTGTTGGGAGGCAACCCAATGAATAAAATTTATTTTTTCTTTTTGCTTCATGTTCTTGTGTGTTAGCACAATTATGCTACTGTTATGATTGTGTTTTTATGTTTTAATTAGTGTCTGTGCCAAGTAAAGCCTTTAGGATCTTCTTGGGTGATAGTTGTTTGATCTTGCTGAAAAAACAAAAACTTTTACGCTCGCAAAATTAATTTTCATTTTTACCAAAGAGCGATAATATACCCATTCCAGTTGAAGTAGATCAATATACAAATTTCTCAGGTCGTCCTAGTTTTTCAGAGTGTTTGGAGTTACAAAAGTATTCAAAATAGTTAGATTGTTACAGGCTGTTCTATTTTGACAGATTCTGTTTTCTTTGTGTTGTGTGCTTATTTTGATGGCTCTATGATTTTCTTTGATGAGTTTTTGCCATAGAAAAGTTGCAATACAGTAGATATAATACAAAAACAAAATATGAATTGGTTTGATACAACACTTATAGTAGTGGTTTATTATTCTTATACTAACGGATCTCATGAAGGTTTTGTTGAGTTTTGTGTGATTGAAGTTTTCAAGTTTTGGTTTATCTTACAATGGATGAAGGAAGGATGGAAGAGCCTAAGCTTGGGGATTCCCCGTCATCCCAAGCTATTATCCAAGAATAAGCAACCAACTAAGCTTGGGGATGCCCCCGAGTGGCATCGCCGCTTTCTTCCAACAACTATCGGTATTTCACTCAAGACTATATTTTTATTCGTCACATAATATGTGTTTTTCTTGGAGCGTCTTGTATGATATGAGTCTTCGCTTGTTTTATTTTGCGTTTTAAGTCATCAATCCTTGCTGGACACACCTGTAGCGATCCGACCTCAAACGGTCAAATCTCTATGTATAAGTGTTATCCCTAGATCAGTCATGCTGACACACACAGTACTCGAGGATTTATAACAGAGTTCAATCACACACTTATTACATCGAAAGTCTCAAAAGATAGTACTTATTACAATAATATGGCTGAAGGCCATCTAAATAAGATAACAGCGGAAGCTTCGAAGGTAAATGAGTCCATCAACTCCAACGTCATAGCTGAGTGCATGACAACGACCTAGCGCACCATACTCTTCGTCTGAAAACTCTGCAACATTATACGTTGCAGCTTGTGTAGGTCAGCACATGGAATATGCTGGCAAGATAACACTATAAAGCAATGAACAAGTAATAGGAATAACTATATGCATATATGGCCGGTGGAGACTCTGTGGTTATTTTTGCAAAAAGCTAGTTTTTCCCTGCAACAAAGGAATATATTTTATTAAGATACAAAGTTTGTTGAAAACATTGAGAAGGTTCGTCCAACTCAATCCCAAATTAAAATAATCATCAACCCAACAAAATAATTAAACAGAATGATGAGATCAAATCAATAATTCAAGTACCAGATACTCAAGATGTCCATAACCGGGACACGGCTAACCATGATTAGTTTATACACTCTGCAAAGGTTTGCACACTTTTCCCCACAAGACTCGATCTCCTTCGTTGGATTTCTCCCACTACATGGTGTTTGAGAAACAGATGACTGAGACACAGTCTTTCAAAAGTATTAACTCTTTACTTTGTGTAGACAGTACCACCTACATCCCCTACATCAGCTAGCCTACCACTGAAAGAGGTCACACAACATACTCAACTATGCCAGAGCCCATAATGTCTTGTGGCTACACACGGAAGTTTCCAGCATGAATAATCTTATGATCCCTTTGAGCCTGGGTGCCAAACCGTAGGATCATCACACAGGTACTCCGGGATATCCCAGGACAACACTGGATTGCTCCAAGTGCCCAGACAACCACTGGGTGCTCCAGGGTGCGTCAACCAATCCACCCAGATGTGTATTAATGTATCCACCTTAAGTTTAACCATCAATTAAAACTCTCACATCTTTCATGGATCACTCAAACCAAACCACATCTACGAGCATAGCATAGAGATATAAGCGTAACATAGAAGTAACTCCCAGGGTTTGAAATAAAAGGCAATAGGTACTATCTCATAACTACGTCCTAGTACCCACAATTATTCAAGTTGTAACCATGCAGTGTTTGAGGATTGAAACTAATGCATAAAAATTAGGTAATAAGGGATATGATCAAAGTGTTACTTGCCTTGCTGACGATCTGAAAACACTAGTGACTCGTAGTAGCACGCTTCGCACTCCGGAAACTCTATCGTGAACAAACAATAACATACATAAGCAATCAAGCATAGGATGCAACGGTAAAACTCAAATGAAAAGATCTAAACTGAAAGTTCAACTGAAGAGCTTCGATTTGCAAAAAGTATCAATCGAATTGGAGCAACGAAACTCAAACTACGATCAAAAGAAGTTCGAATTCAAATCTGCTTGAAACCAAATTTTAAATTGTCAAAACCTTGTTCAAGTTGATCATCTGGAAAGGGGGAAACAAGACGAAGATTTTGTCGTTGGTTTCACTGGATTTGGACGAACGAGCAAAAATTTGCGAGGGTTTAAAGATCAGGTACTAATCTGTGAGAAAAGTAATCGTGGATAGGTCCCTGGCCGGAAATAAAGTAAAAAAGAAAACCTATCGAACGAATGCCCGCTAACAGAACCAAATGAATGAACGTGTTCGTTTAAACGATCTAAACAATAAACGTTCGCTAACTAGCAAACCCTAAAAAACCAATCTAAATCATCGAACTGAAAAGAAAACCGACAAAACCCTAAAAAACCGATCTAGGTTTTATACCTAAAACCGGCGGAAAACCCAGCGGGCGGCAGCGGTTTCCGGCGAATGGCGGCGTGGGCGGCTACTCCGGCGGACGACGGCTTCGGCGGCGGCGGCGTGGCTATGGGGCGAGGTGCGCCGGCGAGCGGTGGCGGTGGGCGGCGGCTGCAGTAGCGGCGACGGGTGTCGGCGCGAGCGGTGGCGGCGAGCAGCGGGCGGCAGCGGCTGCGGGACGAGGTGAGGGAGGAGGCGGCGGGGTGGGGCAGTATTTAAGGGCGAGGGGGGCGGCGGTGCCTTGCGGGAGGGGCGCCGGGTCGGACGGGGAGTCATGCCACGGCCAGACTCGGGCGGCGGCGGCGGCTCGGTCTCCCCGCGCGGAAGGAAGGCGGCGCGGGAGTGGGCCGGCCTGCTCGGTTGGGCCTTCGGCCCACTTAGGCGTGAAGTCTTTTGTTAAAAAAATCACCCGAAGAAAAATCGTAATAAAAATATAGAAAAAATTCTAAAAAATACTAGAAACAATTTTCATCGTCTAAACTTAATATTTAGAACCAAGTGAACATTTTTCTGGAGTAAAAATGCAGTTTTGGAAAAATACATATTTTTCTAATTCAATTAAAATAGAAAATAAAATCCAAATAAAATATAAATTTGATTTTAAAATTTCTCCTCCACTATTCCTCTCTTTTGAAGAAGTTATATTATCTTCACTCTTTTATTTTTAATATTGGAAATAATTGGAGAGAAAAATATTAAAATCAAATTGATCCTCTTTTCAAATTTGATAAAATTGAAACATGAAAATTTATGAAATCCCCAACTCTCTCCTTGGGTCCTTGAGTTGCTTACGATTTCTAGGATCACAACCAAATATGTAAATAAAATATGATATGCATATGATGACCCATGTATAACATCCAAATTGAAAATTGGGATGTTACAAACCTACCCCCTTAAGATAAATCTCGCCCTTGAGATTCGGGTTGGCTAGAAAATAGGTGTGGGTGGTCTTTCCGTAGGTCTTCTTCTCGCTCCTATGTGTCTTCAACCTCGGTATGGTGGCTCCACTGAACTTTGCAAAACTTGATAACCTTGCTGCGGGTAACTCGGCTGGCAAACTCAAGAATCTTGACGGGTTTCTCCTCGTTGGTTAGATCACTCTCCAACTGAATTGCTTCCAGGGGCACTGTATATCTTAAAGGAATATCGACAATCTCAGCATGACACTTCTTCAACTTGGAAACGTGAAACACATCGTGAACTCCTGACAATCCTTCGGGTAACTCCAATTTGTAGGGAACTTCTCCCATACGTTCCAGAACTCGATATGGTTCTACAAATCTCGGGGCTAACTTTCCTTTAACTCAAAATCGTTTACCTCCTCACAATGGTGACACACGAAGATATGCTCTATCTCCAATTTCATAGACTACCTCCTTGCATTTAGTATTTGTATAACTCTTGCGGCTCAAAGCATCTGCTACGACATTGGCCTTTCCTGGATGATAATGCAACTTCATATCGTAATCCTTTGTGAGCTCCAACCATCTTCTCTGCCTGAGATTCAACTCCTTCTGTGTGAAAATGTACTTCAAACTCTTGTGATCCGTGTACACATCACATCTATTTCCAGTCAGAAAATGTCTCCAGGTCTTGAGCGCATGCACGATAGCTGCTAACTCCAAATCATGTGTGGCATAATTCAACTCATGAGGTTGAAGCTGTCATGAGGCATATGAAACAACTCTTCCATGTTGCATAAGTACACCTCCAAGTCCTAGGAGAGAAGCGCCACAGTAAACTTGGAAATCCTTGCGTATATCCAGAAGAATCAGCATTGGAGCTGTAACCAAACGTTTATTCAACTCCTGAAAACTGGCCTCACAATCTTTGGTCCACTAGAACCTGGTGTCCTTCTTCAGCAACTCTATCATGGGTTTCGCAATCTTGGAGAAATTCTCAATGAACCTCCTGTAATATCCTGTGAATCCTAGAAAACTTCGGATCTGTCCAACTGAGGTGGGTGCCAACCACTCAGTGATAGACTGAACCTTCGTAGGGTCTATGGCTATACCTTCTCCTGATATAACATGTCCAAGAAACCCAACTTCCTTCACCCAAAACTCACACTTGCTAAACTAGCATATAGCCGATGTTCCCTGAGCTTCTCGAGAACTAAGCGCAGGTGTACCTTGTGTTCCTCTTCATTCTTCGAGTACACCAAAATATCATCAATGAACTCCATAAAAAACTTATCCAAAAACTCCATGAATACCTTGTTCATCATACTCATAAACTATGCAGGGGCATCAGTCAATCCAAATGACATGACCGTGTACTCATATAGCCCATACCTTGTGGTAAAAGCTGTCTTAGGTATATCCTGTTCTCGAATCTTCAACTGGTGGTATCCTGATCGAAGATCAATCTTGGAGAATACTTTAGCTCCTTGCAACTGGTCAAACAAATCATTGATCATCGGTAGTGGGTACTTGTTCTTGATCGTTACTTCATTCAAAACCCGATAATCAACAACCATTCTTAAAGACCCATCCTTCTTCCCAACTAAGAGCAATGGGGCTCCCCATGGTGATGAACTTGGTCGGATATAACCTTTCTCCAATAAATCCTTAATCTACTTCTTAATCTCCTCCAGGTCATTTGCGGGCATCCGATACGGTCTCTTCGATATTGGTCCAGTGCCTGGCAACAGCTGTATCAAAAACTCTATGTCTCGATCCGGTGGCATGCCTGGAAATTCCTCTAGAAATACATCTGGGTAATCCTTCACAACAGGAACTTCTTCCTGAACAACTCCCAAGAGAGAATTCACTTGGGTCCTCCTTGGCGCATGCCTAGACACGTACTTGATCCTCTTTCCCTCCGGGGTGGTGAGTAAATTTGACTTACTAGCACAATCGATGTTTCCTCCATACCTCGATAATCAATACATGCCTAATATTATATCCAATCCTTGGGACTCCAAAATTATTAGGTCTGGGGGGAAAACGTGGCTACCAATGGTTAGGGGTAACCGATCACACCATCGGCTGGCCATATACTCTGCTCCTGGCGAGCTTACTAACATGGGTGACCTAAGGGCTAAGGTTGGAAACTTAAACTTGTCCACAAATCCCCTTGATATGTAGGAATGCTATGCACTAGTGTCAAAAAGAACGAGTGCGGTAAATGACTTAATCAAAAACTTACTGATCACTACGTCAGGATGGTATTCAACCTCCTCCACATTGATGTGGTTCACCTGACCTCTGGTGAAAGGGTTTGGCTTCTTCCCTGAGCTTCCATTGTAATTTCCATTCTTTTCTTCAGGACATTCAATGGCGTAGTGTCCAGCCTTCCCGCACTTGAAACAAGTAATGTGACATAGATCCTTCCTGGCGGGTGTTGCTGGGTTGGAACGGTTCTGTCCGTTGCTTCCTCCATTCCCATTCCCATTATTAGGGCCACTGTGGTTATGTGAACTCCCTCCATTATGAGTATGGCCTCCATGGTTATGAGTGTGTCCTCTCGAGTTTGGGGTAAAACAAGGCTTCTGCTGAGCTCCAGAATTGTACCTCCCTTGTCCATACTTCCTTTTGCGGCTCTCTATCTGTTGCTGCTTGCCTTCAATTATAAGGGCCCTATATACCAAATCCTGGTAGTTATTGAATGTTGCCACCATCAACTGCATACTCAGCTCATTATTCAGCCCTTCCATAAACTTCTCCTGCTTCGCGGCATCTGTGGCCACATCATCTGGGGCATAACGAGCTAACTTACTAAACACATCCACGTACTGCCCCACAGTATGATTTCCCAGGCGTAAGTTGTGAAACTCACGCTTCTTCATACTCATTGCTCCAGTTGAGACATGGGTTGTACGGAAAGCTTGCTGAAACTGATCCCATGTGACATTGGCTATGGTAAAAGAGGATGTGTAATTCTCCCACCATGAGGCTGCTGGTCCATCCAATTGATGTGCGGCAAAGCGCACCTTCTCAGCATCTGTGCAACCTATAGTGGTCAGCTCCCTTCCAATCCTGCGAAGCCAGTCATCAGCAACAATCGGCTTGGTGCTACTAGAAAACACCGGAAGATTTAACCTCGGAAAATGGGCTAAGTTGTCAACTGGAGGTGGTGGTGGTGGTTTGTTATTGTTGCCTTGGTTCTGGGCTAGTAGCTACATCAAGGCATTCTTCTATTGGATCAACTGGGTGAGCTCCGGTGGAAAGACAAATCCGAGGTCACGTCTCAGAGGCATCTGATAGGTTTAGAGGGGAGAGATTAGAATAGAGTGAAGTCTAAGGAGAAAATCAGTACCCATATGCACATGAGACAAACACAATCATATCACACGGCTCGATTAAAACAAGGGCATACAATCGAGCTAGCTACCGTTACAAAATACTCAGACTAATACTATATGCATGGGGAAATACTACTGATAATATGGTGGTCGACTAAAAAAATTGATCGGAAGAAGACTCCATGATATCTGCTCTAGCTTCATCTTCATAATCATCATCACTGTCAGGGTCGGAGTCGGTGTCATCGATGATGATGTAGTCTTTGGGATGGTCGTCACCTCCTAGCGCAAGGTCTCCCATGAATATTCCTAGCTTCTTCTTCAGGTCTTCATTCTTCTCAAGTAGTACTGCAATTTCCTCTTCATATCCATCATGTGTAGACTTGAGTTCCTCTTCTAGCTCCATGTTCCTGGTCATCACCTTCTTTAGGTCTATCATGCTGGCGCACATCTGGTTCTCCTGACTATGAATGTGTTGGTTTAACTCTTGGATGTAGGCTGCAATGGACTTGTCCCTCCTGGTGCAAATCGTCTCCCATTGCTCATCTCGGCGTCCACATATCTGGTAGATGGTGTCCTTAAGATCCTTGTGGTAATCTTCACCGATACGTCCCATGCCGATGTGAGCTGCCATGCTCTTTCCTAGACTCCAGGTTGGTGCATCAAAGGAAAACTCTATGGGCTCTATGACTGGTGTGAATGTCCTTCCTGGAACATGTACTCGAATTGTCCGGCGCTCTTCTTCCGGTAGAGTGGCGGTGTAGGTCCCGGTGAATCTTGGTATTCCGATGTTCAGGTATCTAGTGGCTTCCTTCAAGTGTCGTCCAAAATGGGTGTCTTCATCCGTTTGAGCTAACTTGTTCCTTGGGTCCGCCATCTATAGAGTGGAAAGTGAAGAAGAGTCAAAAATGAGTAGAGAAGAGTGTCCTATGGCTCATCTTAGTGGTCGCGTCCTACAATCAGTGTGTGCTCTGATACCATCTTGTAGCAATCCGACCTCAGACGGTCAAATCTCTGTGTATAAGTGTCATCCCTGGATCGGTAATGCTGACACACACAGTACTCGAGGATTTATAACAAAGCTCAGTCACACACTTATTACAACGAAAGTCTCAAAAGAGAGTACTTATTACAACAATATGGCTGAAGGCCATCTAAATAAGATAACATCAGAAGCTTCGAAGGTAAATGAGTCCATCAACTCCAATGTCATAGCTGAGTGCATGACAACAACCTAGCGCACCTTACTCTTCGTCTGGAAACTCTGCAACATAATATGTTGCAGCCTGTGTAGGTCAACACATGGAATATGCTGGCAAGATAACACCATAAAGCAATGAACAAGTAACAGCTATAACTATATGCATATATGGCTAGTGGTGGCTCTATGGTTATTTTTGCAGAAAGCTAGGTTTTCCCAACAGCAAAGGAATATATTTTATTAATCTACAAAGTTTGTTGAAAAAATTGAGAAGGTTCCTCCAACTCAATCCCAAATTAAAATAATCATCAACCCAAAAAATTAATTAAATAGAGTGATGAGATCAAATCAATAATTCAAGTACCAGATACTCAAGATGTCCATAACTGGGGACAGGCTAACCATGATTAGTTTATACACTCTACAGAGGTTTGCGCACTTTTCCCCACAAGACTCGATCTCCTTCATTGGATTTCTCGCACTACATGGTGTTTGAGAAACGGATGACCGAGACATAGACTTTCAGAGGTATTAACTCTTTACTCTGGGTAGACAGTACCACCTACATCCCCTACATCAGCTAGCCTACCACTGAAAGAGGTCACACAACATACTCAACTATGCCAGAGCCCATAATGTCTTGTGGCTGCACACAGAAGTTTCCAGCATGAATAATCTTATGATCCCTTTGAGCCTGGGTGCCAAACCGTAGGATCATCACACAGGTACTCCGGGATATCCCAAGACAACACTAGATTGCTCCAAGTGCCCAGACAACCACTAGGTGCTCCAGGGTGCCTCAACCAATCCACCCAGATGTGTATTAAAGTATCCACCTTAAGTTTAACCATTAATTAAAACTCTCACATCTGTCATGGATCACTCAAACCAAACCACATCTACGAGCATAGCATAGCGATATAAGCGTAACGTAGAAGTAACTCCCAGGGTTTGAAATAAAGGCAATAGGTACTACCTCATCACTACTTCCTAGTACCCACAAGTATTCAAGTCGTCACCATGTAGTGTTTGAGGATTGAAACTAATGCATAAAAACTGGGTAATAAGGGATATGATCAAAGTGTTACTTGCCTTGCTGACGATCTGAAAACCCTAGTGACTCGTAGTAGCACGCTTCGCAGTCCAAAAACTCTATCATGAACAAACAATAACATACGTAAGCAATCAAGAATAGGATGCAAGGGTAAAACTCAAATGAAAAGATCCAAATTGAAAGTTCAACTGAAGAGCTTCGATTTGAAAAAAGTATCAATCGAATCGGAGCAACGAAACTCAAACTACGATCAAAAGAATTTTGAATTCAAATCTGCTTGAAACCAAATTTTAAATTGTCGAAACCTTGTTCAAGTTGATTATCTCGAAAGGGGGAGACAAGACAAAGATTTTAGCGTTGGTTTCACTAGATTTGGATGAACGAGCAAAAAGTTGCGAGGGTTTAAAGATTGGGGACTAATCTATGAGAAAAGTAATCGCGGATAGGTCCCTGGCTGGAAATAAAATAAAAAGAAAAACTTATCGGATGAACGTTCGCTAACAGAACCAAATGAACGAACGTGTTCGTTTAAACGAGCTAAACAGTAAATGTTCGCTAACTAGCGAACCCTAAAAAAACCGATCTAAACCATCGAACCGAAAAGAAAACCGACAAAACCCTAAAGAAACCGATCTAGGTTTTATACCTAAAACCGGCAAGCGGCGGCGGTTTCCGACGAACGGCGGCTCCGGCGGACGGCAGCTTGGGCGGCGCGGTGTGGCTGCGGGGTGAGG